>NC_067399.1:487544991-488144991 GCF_016432865.1 Antechinus flavipes | reverse complement strand
GAAAAACAACAGATTTGTAGAAAAAAATCAAGAAAAGAAAATATAGGAATAATTGGACTACCTAAAAACTCCAACCAAAAAAAGAACCTTGACACAATAATGCAAAGAATAATCAAAAAACATTGTCCTGGAATGGAATGAGAGAACATGAGGGAAAAGTGGAAATAGAATCACCACTTCAAAGAGACATTATGTGAAAAACACATAGGAATATTATTGCTGAATTTCAAAATCCCCAATTAAAAAGAAAATTCTACAAAAAACAAACAAAAAAGATTCAGATATGCTGGAGCTATAATTAGGATTGTACAGAATTTATCAGCAGCTACAACAAAAGAGTGCAGGTTCTGGAATAATATGTATCAACAATCAAAGGAACCAGATCTGTGCCCCCAAAATGCCATATTCATCAAAACTAATCATAATATTGAATGAAAAAAATGGATATTCAATGAATTTGTTGATTTATCAGGATTTTGTCTCAATTAAAGCTGAACTGAATAGAAAATTTAACATATAAGAGCCAATTTCAAAGAATAATTTCAAGAGACTCAACATGGACAAATTATTTTTTTTACATCAAAAAGTATCATATGTTTAAGATTGATATCAGTGATTGGGTAGCTCAAAAGAAAGACTGGGGTAGAGTTTAGTATTACCTGATTCTAAACTAAAAAGCAAAACTATCTGGGAAAAAATAAAAATAATAATCATGTTTTGCAAATGAGGTACAGAGGAAGAATAGACACAAAGACATCAAAGGGGGAAAGAGGGCTGGTAGTAAAATCTACTCACATCAGAAATGGGTTAAATAGGGAAAATACACACATATACACACTTACATACATATACATACAAATGTTTATATACATGCATGCTTATTTATATATGTACATATATGTGTGTGTGTGTATACCATTAAGGATATAATATTCTCCAAAATCTATAAAGAAATAAAGGGGGAGGGAATAGCATTAGGTGGAGTATAGAAGGGTATATAGATTTATGGCAATGGGACAAAGTGTGTAGATTAAGAGGAAAGGGATAAAGAAAGAATGAAAAATTGGAGGGAGAAGATAAGGGAGGGAGTTATGGGTTGGGGGAGGTTAATTAATAGCAGGGCAACTTAAGGAGTAGAATTAAAATAGAAGAGTTAACAATGATAGGCAATAAGAGATACACACATATACTACAACAAGGATCAGGAGTAGAATTTATTAGGAAAAAATAGTAATCATTGAACTCAGATCAAATCAGAGATTCAATCAAGAATGTTTTAGATGAATGTTTATGTATGTGTAAAAATGTGTGTGTGTGTGTGCGTATGACTGTGTGTGTGTATTATTGTAGCTTGATTGGGGAAGTGAGGAGAGAATAAAAGGGGGTATAGCATAAAGTAAAAAGTTCACAGTAGAGAACTAAAGAATAATTTACAAGGAAGCAAAGAAAAGATCGACAGTCATGAATATAATCTCTTCTATTATTAGATAGTTTTCTGGAAATGGAAATTTATTGTTAAATATTTTGAATTTTCCCACTGGGCACATAATGATTTTAATTTTTTTCTTTTTTTTTTCTATTTTGTTTTTTTTTTTCTTATTTTGTAGTTTAATTTTTTAAAAAAAGAAAATCAATGCAGAGAAATGATCAAGAAGAACAAACATAAGAATAATTGAACTACCAGAAAACTACAATAAAAAAGAATCTATACAATAATACCACAAATAATTACAGAAAATTGTTCTAAAGTATTAGAAAAAAAGAGGGGAAAATAGAAATTAAAAAAAAAAAAACCAACTCATCGATCACCACCTGAGATCTTATGAGGAAAACTTACAGAAATGTCATAATCAAATCTTGTCAAAGAGAAAATATTATGAACAACAAGAAAAAAAATTCAAATATGATGGAGCCACAATTAAAATCACACAAGACCTAGCAGCAGCTACATTAAAAGACTGCAGGTCTCGAACTACTGCATATTGAAGAGTAAAAGAACTAGAATTATAGTCAAAAATATCATGTCTAGCAAAATTAAACATTATCCTGAATGAAAAGCAATAACCATTCAATGAATTCCCAGATGCTCAGGATTTTATTGCAAAAAGAGCTGAACTTTATAGAAAATTTGACATAAAAGATCCAAGAGGATCTTATGGACTTAAAAAGGACAAACTGTTAATATTTTATGTGGAAATGTAAGACATCTGTCTAAGATGTTATTTAGTAATTAGGTAGTTTGAAAGAAAGATTGAGGTAGAGATCAGTATGATTAATTAAAAAAAATCAAAACCATGTAGAAAGATTTAAAAAGAGTATCATATAAATGAGGTACTAGAGAAAGATATAACACAGAAGAATTAGATTGGGGTGGAAGACTGGTAGTTCTGGAACCTTACTATCATTGAGAATGGTTTAAAGAGAGAAGAAAACATATATATCTTGGAGGGTATAAAAGTTTTCTAAATTCAGAAAAAAATGAAGTTAAGGGGATAGGAAGGGGGAGAGAGGATAAGGGAAAGATTTTTAGAGGGAATCCTACTCAGATCAAGAGATAAAGAGGGGTAAAGAGAGAACAAAATGCACACTTAGAAGGGAATAAAAATCTTCTAAATATACAAAGAAATAGGAGAGTGGGAGAATGAAGAAGTATAGATAGGTGTTTAGATTAACAGGAATGAGATAAGATATGGAGATTAATGGGAATGGGATAAAGAGGATGGGATATATTTGGAAGACTATAAAAGTCTTCTAATTTCAGATAGAAACAAGAGGACAAGGGGAAAGGAAAGGGGGAGAAGATAAGGAAGGATTCTTGGAGGAGAGGGTAGCTTAAGTAATAGGAATGTAAAGGAGTGGGTAGAAGTAAAGCAGAGGAGTCAGGAGGGACAGAAAATAAGAGATATACACAAACCTAAAAACCAGATCAGGAAAAGAATTTATTAGATTAAAAAATCAGGGCTGGTAATTATGGTATCAAAGATTTAATCATAAGAGAAAAATAGGAAAACTATACTGTACATCATCCATATTAATCAATATTGTTGTAGAGTAAAATAACTAGATATTATAAGATTAGCATATTGTTGTGGTGTAGGAAATGATGAGTTGGTGGAGTTAAAAAAATCTAGAAGGACTTGGAAATATGAAGGAAACTGTATAGACAAGCATAGTGCAGTCTTACATAGATACATATGGATGTATATGTTTATAGATGTGTATAACATTTATGTATATGTTTATATGTTTGCATGGATATATGTATATACATATATGAATAAAATAAAAACTGCACAACAGAGAACAAAAGAAAATCTACTAGGAAAGAAAGAAAAGATGGACAGCTCTGAACATAATGTGTAGAATTTATTATATAGGCTTTTTTGAGATGGAAATTTATTGCTTTACATTTTGAATGCTCTGTTATATTCTATTGTGCACATGAAAATTTTCTTTTCTTTTCCTATTTTGTATTTATGTTAAAACAAAAGAATAATTTCTGATTAACATTTGATCAGGCAAGCATTTAACCAGGCTTTCCCATGTAAATAATAATGCGGTAACATATTTGATGATAGCATGGAATACTAGCTTTCAGAAGCAGCCTCAAATCCAGGAAAACTCAGGTTCAAGTTCCACTTCTGACATATACATACATACATATATGGATTATGTCACCAGAGGCAAGTCATTAAACCCCCTTAGTTTTCAAAGCAATAGTCCAAGAATGCAAGTTTCAGAGAAAGTGTTAACCTTACCTGAGAGCTTCCTATAGCTAATGAAATCACTGGTCAAGTCTCTATATCTAACAGCAATACAGATAGTTAACCTTTACACCATTAACTTTAAGGTTCATGAAACTTTCTATATAGATTATCTGTATTGACTCAACATTCTCTGAACTGGCTGATGGCTGACTCTTACTTTCCACAGCCTTCATTGCTCATTTTTCTAACTTAATTTACATCTTGATGATATGCTTGATGTGATTGTAGCCTCCTTTTCTGGGGCCCATCTCCCAATGTTCCTCTTTTATTTTCTCATCTTTTCTACCTAAGCACTTGTAGTCATTCTGGGATCTGTTGGGCATTAATATTCACCAACTTGCTCTGGGAGTTATGCTTCACTGAGCACATTTTCACCTGAAAGGAGTTGTTTAATATAAACATTTGGTTAATATTTTGTACATTTTAAAGTATTTTATCAGCATTGGTATAGGACCAAAAGTCATTTAAATTCAATGGGAACTGATTATGTACTAAGAATCAGTTCTTTCCAAAAGAATGTTTCTTTCTTCTTTCCCTAATATAATGTATACATTAGAAAACTCACTTATATGGTTGATGGGCATGCTTTGTAGACAAATCAGGCTGACATTTCATCAGTCTTAGCATTCATCAGTTCTGACTTTGGTTTGAAATGGTGAAAAATGGAATAATATCACTTTCTAAAAAATATAGTTATCTTTTAGGTGATCATTACTATAATAAGAGATCATCAGAGGAAATTAGTAGTATTATGAAGATCTTGTCTAAATCTTCAGGTCTATCTCACAGGATAGGAGGAATCAGAATTTGAGCTGCATGAGACATTAGAAGTCATTAAATCTAACTCTCTAATTTTATAGATGAGCAAAGTGAGTCTCAGAGGTTGTCATCAAACTAGTACATATATGATCCACTACACCATGTTGCCTTTGCAATGGATAAACTTAAGACCTAGATTATGATTTTAGTTATATCAAGAACTTCCAGGTATGAAAACATATCTACCAGTGCAGGTCACTCTTTTCTCTATAACTGAGAATATTGGAGAGTTGCCCAGAGGACTGGAAGGTTCAATGATTTGCCCAGAATCACACTAAAAAAGAGGAGAGGCACTTAAAGTCAGGTCTTCCTAGCATCAGGATGGCTCTATACCCACTACTCCAAACTGCTTCTCCATAGTATGTTGAAAACAAACACACAAACAAGTCACTGTTCCTAACAACCCAAGGATCTCTGAATCTTCTGGTGCTGTCTCTTCTCAGCTTTTCTGAATGGGACTCGTTATCCCCAGTAAATTAAGTGAAAAATGCAAGAGGAAAAGAGTAGACAATAGATTCTTAGGGCACTACCCATCCAAATTAGTCATTTGGCTCACATCCTGAACCTTTTAAGGTTGGTAGTACAGTGAATAATATCTTCTCAATTGGTACTATAGTCAGAGCATAATGAGTAGGCTAGAGAAGCCATTGGTCACATGCAATCCATTCTTTCTAATGTATGAAAGAGTGATCAGGGGAGTTCCCTAATCAACTCAATGAGCCTACAATGCAATGAGCCTTTGTTGAGGTATATGATGAGCATTTTTCCATGAAGATGTTTTATTTTGTTGTTTTGAGAAGGTATAGTTCCTGATTGTTTACAGTGACTGGGACCGCCCCTAAAATAATCAACTGGGTACAACTCAAGAGGACATAAGCTCAGAGGGACTATTTTCCTATGTTGGCTTGTAAAAGATCAATCCAAACACTTTCTGCTTTTATTTTTACATTTCTTGTTTGTTTCCTTTCAGAGTGCAGACTAGAATGTAGCAAAAGAGATCTGCATTCTGGGGTTATAGGGTAGGGAAAAGCCTCTACATGTATAGTTTCTTTGCCCCAGAAACCCCCAAGGGGGCTTGGGTTGAAACCACATTGGAGTTAGCAGTTTGGGGCCACAACTTTCTTGTCTACATTATCCAAGAAAAAAGTTACTGAATATGGAAATTCCTGCTCAAGAGATAGCAGAAACCACACAACTATAAAGTTCCTGAAGAAAAACACATGGCAGAAATAATTACATTTGCTATCATGACCCAAGAAGGAAATTCATGGAAACTGTTGGGGAATCCAAATATCTTATGTAGAGGACTGGAGAATTCTACTTTCAGGTAGCTTAATCTTAGAATCTTGCTCTCTATTTAGAGACGAGTTTTGGGGAGTAGTGTTAGTCTTGGATATTATTTGAAGAGTCCTCTCAAGTTTGAGGTTTTAGCCATTGAACCTTCTGGAGAGAAAAGTTACTTTTTAGTATGGTTTGTCTCTCTAGAGAAAGAATGATACTCTCTACATGGCTCCAAGAGCTGGAAAGCAAACCTATAACATGACCTATAACATGTAAGAGAAGGACCAAGAAAGGAGGATTCTGGAAAGATGGCAGAATAGATTGCTAAATTTTAAGCTCTCCTGATTTCCTCCATAAATACAACAGATTTGCACCTTTGGGTGAACATAGACTTCATGAAAAATCAGGAAGACTTAGGGCAGAACAGAGGTCCTCCTGACCCAACCCAAGAAGATCTGAAGAAAGACCCCAAGCTGAGGATTAACCTGTTTTAAGTGCAAACACCTCTGGGCTAGCTCCACAAAAACACCAAGTGGGGACCCTTTGGGCTAGCTAGAGCCTCAGCAGGAACCACAGAGACTTTCATCTCCTGGATTGTGTGTGGAGTCAGGGTCTGAGTCTGGGAAGACTGAGGGAACTTTGGCTGATTGGGAATGCCTGCCAGGCCCAGCTATGCTGCTGAGATGAGGCCCTGGGCAAGAAGGAATCAGCACACCAGGTCAGTGCAGAAACAGCAGAGGAGGGACTCTACTGCCTGCGGGCACTTGCAAGAAGGTGGAGCTCTTAGTTATGGGTCAGAAGGGAGAGCAGAAGAGATGCTTGAGGCACTATCCCCCCACTTTAGGATTACAAGTGTTTACACTAATACCTCCTATAAAAAAAGTGAATTGGCAAAGAAGAAAGAAACCCACCAAGGAAACATATTATGGGAACAGGGAAGACTAGGATTCATCTTCAGGGGAGGACTTATTTTTTTTTTTAGTTAAAAAAAAAAAAGCTTTTCCCCCCTAAAAGTAATGTGTGAAATGGCTCCCTGCTCAGAGAGAATTTATAGAAGAACTCAAAAAATAATTTAAAAATCAAATGAGAGACATTGAGGAAAAACTAAAAAGAAAAATAAAACCATCCAAGAAAAACAAGATTGTGAAAATAAAGTTAACCAACTAGAAAAAGAGGAACAGAATCTCAAAGATGAAAATAATTCTTTGAAAACTAGAATTGGGCAAGGGGAAGCCAGTGAAGCTACGAGAGACCAAGAAATAACAAAACATTATAAAGAATGAAAAAATAGAACAGAATGTGAAACATCGAAAAATGACAGATCTAGAGAACAAATCAAGAAGAGAAAGTATAAGAATAATTGGACTGCCAAAAAGTTCTGATCAGAAAGAGAACCTTGACAAAATAATGCAGGAAATAACCCAAGAAAATTGTCCTGAAGTGATAGGATATGAGGAAAAAGTAGAAATAGAAAAAAATCCATTGATCATCACCTCAAAGGAATACTTTGTGGAAAACACAGGAATATTATTGTCAAATTTTGAAACCTTCAGAGCAAAAACAAAGTTTGCAGAAACAAGAAAAAAATTATTCAAGTAAGGTGGAGCTACAATAAGAATCGTACAAGACTTATCAGCAGCTACTATAAAAGACTGCAAGTCCTATAATCATATTTATTGATATTCAAAAGAACTAGGCCTGTGGCCAAATATACCATATTTAGCAAAGTTTTCTGTAATTTAAACAAGGAAAAATTCATTCAACAAACTTGCAGATATTCATGACTTTCTATCAACCAAACCTAAACTTAACAGAAAATTTAACATATAAGAGCCAATATAAAAGATCAATTTTAAAGAATTTAACATGGACAAATTTTAAATTTGGACAAATTATGTTTGTATATACAAATAAATGTATATTATGCATTTAAGATGTACATCAACAATAGATTGCTCAAAAGAAAGATTGGCAGAATTAAGGTAAAAATAGTAATCATGTTATACAAATGAGATGCAGAGGAAGAGTAGACACAGAGACATTAGAAGGGGAAGGAGGGCTCATAGTACTTACATAGGGAATGGGTTGGATAGGTAACACTACATATATACCATGAAGGGCATATCACCCTCCAAAATCTATAAAGAAGGGCCAAGAAATCAGAACCTTGTCAACCTTGCTGTTAGAATGAGTTATTTGAATGTGAAGATGTGATAGATAGGTCTTGTTCAGCAAAGCCAAAAGTTTTTGCCTTCCATCAAACTATCTATCAGGTGTCACAATGAGTCTGAAAGTGACTTCTAGAAATCTATAAGACCTAGAAGGTTTTTACTAGAATATCAAAGAGTTGCCCCAAATTAGTTTTATTTCTGAAAAAAAGCTTATGGGCTACTGGGAGTGTTTTATATATCTGTTTATAGGTGTCAACGGGCTCTTTTGATCTTTTACATTTTCTGTGGAATGAAATAAAAGTTATCTTCTACCCAATATTTATTTATTACTGTTATAGAAGCTGGGAACTCTTGGTATCCACATTTATGGATACAAATAGAAATTTTCCCAGGATAAAATTTGAGTGGGATTCAGGGGATTTCCAAGACTGGAACCAATCCACGCAAACTTAGTTTTGAAGGGGTGCAACACCCTGGGTTATAGATACTATTCCTAAAGCAAAAGTCATGTCAAATCATCTCTGTAATCTTTAGCAAATCACTTAACTTCTTTAGGTCCCAGTTTTCTCTTCCATTAAATAAGGAGGTTGCACTGTATGGCCTTAATTTCCCTCCTAGCTCCTAGGATTGCATCCTGTGATTCTATTTTCTGTGATGATATGTTCAGGCCTGAGCTCTCTATTTTCACTCTCTCCCATATTTTTAAACACCCACAACATATCCTTGCTTAGCCCCAAATCATTGATCTCAAACTTGCAGCTAAATTATTTCCATATCCTTCCCTTCCTCCACTATCCCTTTACGGTCAGTTGTATCACTATTCTTTCAGTCTTCCAGGCCAGAAACCTTCTCTTTGATTCTCTCCTCATTCTCTTTCTCTAAACTGTGACTAAGTCTTATTATTTATTCCTTCAAATTCTCTCTTATTCTTTTTTGTCTTCATTTACATTCCCCCTACCCTATTACTTTTCATGTGTATTAGTTTTCTAACTGGACTCTCTGCCTTCAGTTTTTCCCCATCCTGATTCATCTTGATTGCTGTTGCCAAAGTAATCTTCCTTAAATGCCTCTTGGATCACTTCATTCTACTGCTCAAGTACCTGGAATGGCTTCCTATTGTCTATCTATCCAAGTTTTAGCTTCTCTGCCCAGCTTGGGCAACAACTTGATGATATCCAGTGGAGTCATGGGTGCAGTGGTATCTAAGATCAATCTATGGCCTCTCTTTGCTTTTTGATTGAGTCATTTGACTCCAAGCTGAGCATATGATGCCTGCCCAAATAACAAATAGTAGCAATTTTCCTCTGCCATGGCAACTGAGGAATCAATATAAACTTATAGCTTGTACTTAATATAAAAACACACAAAAAATGATACCTTCATATAGAAGGGCTTCCAATTAACTGGAGCAGAATGCAGAGAAAAAGGTTGTTTTCTCTGGTAGACCAAAGGCATCTTTCCAATCTTGGCAGAGTAAAAGGTGTTCAACATTTCTTGCATTTTCTGTCTTGACTGTTTACTGCGGCAACTCCTTAATGAACCTATGCTTCTTTTTCTGAACTCAGAGAAGTTATTCATACCTGAATGCATTGAGTTTGATTCTGTTTTCTTCCAGGGATCTTTTAAAATTAGCCTTCTATAGATCGTTACGGAGTTCACTTCCCAAGAGACAGGATTGTGATTAGTAGAACTGCTCTAATGTATTTGACTTCTATAGACTAAATAATTTGCTTCAGCAGCAATCATGCTATTGGAGACATGCATTATGACTATCGTTTTAAGAGGAAAATATCTTAGTTGTGCTGCAGCATCCATCCTCTGGCCCATTCTACCCTGGTTCAGCCCTCAAGGATAATTGCATCTTATTGTCTATATCAAAATAGTTCCATCACAAAAACGATTGGAAGAAGGGGAGAAAAGGATGTTTTCTGTGAGAAAGAATAGCCGGAGGCTGTTTTTTCAGACTTCACATAACCTCATTCCAAGCAAGTTAAACTCCAAGAATGTAAAGGAGCAGTAACAGAGACTGGAAGGCATGAAAGTTTGGGGTCTACTTCTGTTCTACTTTTGCTGACGTTGACACCTTCAAGGCAACAGATAGTGAAGATTGTGGTTCAAGGGGTCTTTTTTCCCCTTTGCATTAAATCAATGTTCTTTTAACACTCTATTGCACGGTTTTTTTTATTCTCCCCATGTCATGATCAGCCATTAGCATTTTAATTTTACTTCATATGGCACTATGCTCTGCAGATGGATTTGTTTTTTGCTTATGTTTATTGTACAAGTGACAAATATGAGAATATTTTCATGATGTGAGAAAATGCTGTGAAGTTGTGAATATAAGGTGACTTTTATCCTCCAGCCCTGAGGAACACTAGGGTAAAGATGGAACAACACTCATTCTTTGATTTGACAAGGGCTCAACTACATTCTAGATATGAACATATTATGGTTCTTGTTATGATCAGAATCAGAGCCTCTCTTTCAGAACCATGAGCCTTAAGGAATGAGTATACAGCCTTCATATTCAGCACATGTAGCTGATCCTTGAGTCTTAGGGAATAATTCTAATGCTCCTATTTTTCAACTCAGTGGAACTTGAGCAACAAAATTATAGAATGTTAGAGATAGGAGAGATCTTAGAGATCCACTAGTCCAATATCCCTCATTCACTGACACAGGAAAAGAATGGCGGCCCAAAGAGGTTGTATAAGATCAAAAAGAAATTTAGGAGTAGAACAAGGACCTGGAAATTTGTGAGTTCATCATATTTCCTCTCTCTTTGTTCAATGATATTTAAAGTGTGTATCAAGGAGGAATCTAGTAATACTTTGTGACACCCCTCTTACATCTCATTAACAAGGTGAGATTGCCTCAGTGAGATTAGCTCCAAAATTAATTTCTTGTTAACAAAACCAAAACCTCTCACCCTCTTAAACCCAATGATACTTGTGTCCCTAATGAAAGTCTGAACTATGGTTGTTCTTGATATCACTGACTAAAAGTCAGCATGAAAATGAAGTTCAGAGTATTGTCATCCATTTACTACCTCATTACTACTAAAATCAATACCTAAATTATACTCTTAAATCTGGACTCAAAGAGAGAGAGAGAGATCCTGGATCTCTAGAGAGGAATGAAGAAGGGACAAATAGAGACAGAGTTTGGAGTACTCATTTAAGATCCAATCTTGCTTTCTGGTTATTAGCTGCCATCATTTCTACTGAGTCCTCTTGGTTCTGAGGCACAAGATTTCCCTTTATATGTATTTCATCTCATTTGAGCTTCACAACAACTTTATGAGGTAGGTGAGATAGGAGATTATTATTCCCATTTTCCAGATGAGGAGCCTGAGATTTAATGATTGCAACAGACCTCCTTCAGAATTTGCTAATCAAAAAGGCAGCATGGAGTAATGAGTAGAGAAGGGGGGGGAGGGGAAAGGGGGAAAATCAGGAAGACCTGGGTTTAATTCTGTTTCTGAATTAAACTGTGAAACTGTTTGACCTTTTCCAAGGCACACTTGACTTCTCAATGTTCCATATGATTCTCTAAGGCTCTAAATCGCAGAGAAGGTACCAGCCTACATTGTAAGAAGAGCTTCCTTGTCTGATTAGCCACTATACCAATAAAACTACAAATGCATTCAGTCTCCTTTGATCTGGTTCTAGTTTCCCTTTCTAGACTTATTATTTCCCTGGAAATAATTTACATGTTCTCATTGAACTTGGCATATTACATCTGTCCCTTTTATGTGTTTATGAAGGAATTTTATTTTCCATCTCAGGAATACACTTTCCTCTCATAAAACCCTGGGCTTCTTTCAAGGTTCAGCTCCTCTGTCACTTCCTACAGGCAGACTTTCCTGATCTCCCAAATTGTAATATTTGCTCTTTTCTCAAATACTTATGTACATACTTCTCTATTTATAGGTTATATCTTCCCAATAAAATGTAAACTTCTTTGGAATATAGGCCATTTTTCATTTTGACTTTGTTTCTTTAATATTGGTACAATAACTTGGGTGGAATTTGCTGCTTAATAAATGCTTGGTGGATTGGATTAGATCCAGAGAACTCCTCAATTTAGCAAAGCCATTACTGCACCAAAGATAAGCTAGAATAAAAGAGCATCTGTAATGTTCGGGCTAGCTTTCTGGGGTATCTTTTGACAGGCCTTGGTCTTTAGGTGGAGAATCAAGGACACCTTTTCAGAGTTCCTGTCCTCTACAAGCATCAAGAGATAAAGCCACAAGGTAGAGGGAAAAGATCTGAGTTCAAATGTGATCTCAAATACTTATTACTTGTGGGAACTTGAGCAAATCACTTAGCCTCAGTAAAACTCTGTTTCCTTATCAGTAAGACAAGAATAATAATATCACCTACTTCCCAGGGTTGTTGTAAAGGAAGGAGATATTTGTATCTAGATAGTGGATAGAGAGTGAGGCCTGGAGTCAGGAAAATCTTAATTTAAATTCAGCCTTAGAAATTTCCTAGTTTTGTCAACCTAGACAAGTAACTTAGTCTGTTTGCTCAGTTTCTTCAACTGTAAAATGAGGATAATAATAGCAATGATATTAGTAAAGTATTAAGTTAGTAAAATAAAAATTAGTAAAACATCACATGGGAGATGCTTAATAAATGCATATTCTGTTATATTACTACTCTACTCCTGCCAGTCTCTAGCTTCACAGACACTTTTAATAGAGAGCTTGCTACTCTGTTTCATAGAGGTTCCAAAGCGCCATGATCAGATTTAGATATTGTCAATTGCTAATTTCTTTCTCTTTTAGACATCTGAATGGGGTGGGTGCCCACTGTTCAAATAGACACACCTCCTGTTGTTGCTGTTTTTTTTTTTTTTTTAAATCACCTTCATTTTCAAATATCTCTATCTTCCCTTTTCTACCAAAAGAAACAAATACAATGATATGAAATGAAATAAAGCAAATCATCAAAACTAATCAACATATCGTTTAAGTCTGCCTGTAGATACAGTCTTGTATTCTCACTATTTCCTCTTTTTGCACAAAAGGGAAAAAAATAGGTTTTTTTCCCCATCTTTTCTTTTGAATCAAACTTGATCATTATAATCTCACAATATTCAATTTCAGGGTTTTTTCAGGTTTTTTGTTTATCTGATTTTTTTCTATTTACTGCTTATATTATTGAAGTGATTATATCATACATTCTGCTTACTTCACTCTGTATCAATTCACATAAGCCTTCTCATGCTTCTTGAAACTCTTCCTAGTCATGTTTCCTTATGGTACATCAATTTTTCATTTCATTCATTATTACAATTTTCTGCTAATCAATAGATGGGCATCTTTTTTTCTTTAACCAGTTCTTTGCAATCACAGAAAGTGCTGCTGATCCACATGGGACTTTTTCTTTCTGTCTTGTACTATCTTAGGTTATAGGGATATTCCTCATTTGTTACTGAATGGACAAAACACTTCAATTTTTGACTAATTCTCCAAACCTCAAAGAATCTAACTCAGCTACAGATTGAAATTATTCAGATCTAGGTCTTAAATAGTCACAACTTAATGAAAGGGGTGTGTATATATGTGTGTATATGTGTGTGTGTTTGCACATTCCCTCAGGGCACAACTCCTTTTAAATTTAATTTAACAAGCATTATTAAAGATAGATTTATGCTAGACTTTGTGCTTGGTTTGGAAGATTTAAAGATGAAATAAACAATAATGCCCTTTAAAAGAAGATCGCATTCTATGTGACAGAGTAGATAGACTGCTGAGACTGGCCTTAGGAAGACCTGAGTTTAAATTCAGCCTTAGACACTAGCTGTGTGACTCTGGGCAAGTCATTTTACTTGTCTCACTTTCCTCATCTGTAAAATAAGCTTGAGAAGGAAATGGTAAACCATTCCAGTATCGTGTCTCTGCCAAGAAAACCTCAAAAGGAATCATGAAGAGTCAGAGATGACAGAAAAACAACTGAAAAGAATTATATTCTAATAAAGGATATTTATATATAGAAAAGTATAAGTGAGAGGCATCATGGAATACTGGATAATCTTGGAATCATGAAGAAACCAGTTGTGAGATCATGAGAAATTCAACACACTTTTCTCAGTTTCAGTTTGTTCATCTGTAAAATGGGATTCTATACTAATAGCAAACTACCAAATAGATTTATTATGCAGACCAAATGAGATGATATATGTAGTGTGCTTTACAAACCTTTGTGATATATATATATATATATAATATATATATATATATACACACACATATATTAATAATATTGTTATTGTTATTCAAAATAATTTGAGGAGAGTGCTAATGACTAAGAGGAGTAGAAAAAACTTCCCCTAAGAAAATGACACCTGAAATGAATCTTGTACAAGGAAGCTAGGGAATCCAAGTATTAGATTCTAGAAATGGGAGACACACTATGTAAATGCATGAAGCAGGAAATCAAATGTCAAATTCCCAGACTACCTAGAGTATGTGGAATGTTGTAATGTAAAAGAAAATTGGAAAGGTAGTTCCAGTGGAGATGATGGGGGATCCCTGAAACTGACAGGGAAACCCTGAAACTGTTTCTCTCTGACTTTGGGGGGAACACTTGAGAAATTCCTTGAAGAAGAGAGTCTCTTGAACTCTTGCAGAAGCTCTCCCCTGAGAAAGACCCACCCTAGGTCTTTTCATTTTGTTTCCTGAAGGAGACCAGCATATCCCCCATTGATAACACTCACTACTGATTATACCCTTTATTGAGTTGAAGATTAGTCTAGGACTATTCATTCAATTGGAAAATTTCTATTCAATTCATGAAGATTTCAGTCTGATTTCAACTCAAACTGCCCCCAGGCCCCAGCCAAAAGTTTCAAATTATAAAAAGGGGCAACTTGGGGCACTTCCTTGCAGAGGCTAAAGCAGGAATCATGTCATACCAAGGAACCTCTCTCTCTCTTTGGCATGGCTGCCTGTGAAGACCCTCTGCTCACTGAGAAGAGACATTTTCTTTTCAGACATACTCCCTCTTTATCTTTCTCACCTATTTCTCTAACTGGACCACACCCCTCTTTATCTCTCTGTGGGGATTTCTCTGCTAGGAACTTTATCTCTCTGTCAGAATTCCTCTCCTGGACCTTTACCTCTCTGTCAGGATTTCCATATTGGGAACTTTACCTTGTGTCTGAGGAATTCAGCCTTCCCAGCAAAGGCCGACTTCTCAGTTCCAACAATAAACTTCTTTTTGCCTGTCTAACTTTACAGGTTCATAAATTCTTTTACAAAGGACCTGCACTGACCAGAATGGGTTCCCGCAACTCTCTGCCCTGCCCCAACCTCATCAGAGACAGAATATGAAGGATCTTGAAATGCTAAGATAAGAAACTTAATACAAGAAGCAGTAGAGGCCAGTGTAAATTCTTGAGCAGAGAAGTGACTGGCTAAAGGAAGAGGTTATAAGGACTTGACTAAGAGTAACTGCTTTGTGGATGGATAGAAAGAGATATATTTAAAAATGTTCTGGGCATTGAATTTACAAAGCTTAGTAGTTGATTGGGATTGTTCCTGGGAGAGAGCCAAGAGTAGAGGTTAATTCTGTGGCTATGAACTGAACTGACTTATACCCTATAGAAATGGGAATCTTTAAAGAATGAACCCCATTTCTATGAAGAGTACTATCAAGTACTTTGAAAAATGGTTAATTTTAGGAGGAATGATGATGTACATGTTAAATTGATGATGCATGTAAGAAATTTATATGGTGATAGCTAGTATGCAGTTGGTTACACAAAAATATAATTAAGAGGCAGATCCTATGGGGTTAGAAATAGATATTTAGGAATCATTTGAATGAAGTTAATCATTAACTATATCCAAGCTAATAAGATCACCAAGAGTGGTCATAGAGCAAAAAGATCTAAGAGAAAATGCTAAGAAGAAGATCATGGAATAATAATTTCACAGAGAAGAATGAGAAAGAGAGAAGACGATCAGGAAAAACCAGTATCAGGCATTCAGCAACACTGGAAGCTTATAGAAAAGCCAAAAAAGATAAGGTCTAAAAAAGCCTATCTAACTTAGCAATTAAGAAATTGCTGGTAACTGAGTAAAAAGCCATCTCAGTCAAATTATGAGATCAAATGCCAAATTGCAGAGGCTGAGAAGACAATGATGGGTGAGAAAGTATAGACAATAAATATAGATGGCTTTTCTACAAGTCTGGCTATAAAAAAAAGAAGAGAGTTATAAGCTAATATCATGCAGGAATGGAAGGGATAAATTAAAATATTTATTATTTTACAGATGGAGGCATAGTGTTGATCATATTTGGAAGCAGCATAAAAAAAGCTGGGAAATGAGAGGGACAGAAAAGGAGAGAGAGACTGAAAGAGACAAAAAAAACAGACAAAGACAGACAATTTTAGTTCCAAAGGCAAATTCCTGCAAAAATGGGAACTTGGGGTATCAAAGGAATAAGCTGGAGCCTTCATCATATGAAATGAAATTCTAATGATGATGACAGCCAGATTTACATGGCACTTTTAATGGTTATAATAGCCTTCTGTTATTCCATTTGATCCTCATAGCAATCTGTGATAAACTAAAAAACAAATAACAACGCATATTTGTATAGCTCTTTCAGATTGCCTAAGTCCTTTCCTCACAACTTTCTATGTTGTATTGCTATCCCCAGTCTGCAAATAAGGAATGAAAAAGAGATACAGTGAGTTGACTACAGTTACACACCCAGTAAGTGTTCAAGATGGGATTCAAATTCATGTCTGATGATTCTAAGATCAGTGCTCTTTCTGTTATAAGAATGGTCTTGTTTGGATTATTACTTGGATTTACTAAGTAATTCTTTTTCTTGCTATTCTTGTTGAAAATAATTTTAAAATGTTTGAGGCCATTTCCCCTTCTCATTAAATAGAATTTGGTGAACATAAAGAAACCGTTCCTTTGCCAACTAGGCTGTTTTAATGGTTTGGGTCATTAAGTGCTTCGAATGTTATGTAGTATCATACAAATGTACAATGTTGCTATTCTGAATATCACTTTCACTTTATATTGTATAAACAGGAAGACCAATTCTAAATTCAGAGGACCTAGGTTCAGATCTTGCCTATGACATTTACTTTATTTCTTTGTTCTTAAGTTATCTTATCTGCAAAATTGGGGAATTTGAATTTATTTTTTCCCCATTCTCTCAACTAATATGTGGGAAGTCCATAAGGCATGACCTAGGAGAGAAGGTCTTTTGGCAAAAATTGTCATTTAAAAAAAAATTGTGTTTTCAAATTTCCAGATGCTATTCTTTATTATATGTAATTTTAAAATTATGTTATTTGTTTCAGTATATGTATTTATTTGCATCATCTGCATTTCAAATATATTCTTCCTTCCCTTCCCAGAGGGCCATGAAATATAACAAACAATCTTTAAAAAAGAAAATGAGAAAAAGGGGAAAAAATTAGCACATCAACAAAATCTGAGAGTCCTCCACCTCTACCAAGAAGAGAACACATTTTCCTCCTTTATTCTTTAGGGGCATCCTTGATCATTATAGTTGCATAGTCAGTTTCATAATTATGATTATTATTGCTGCTATTTACCTTACTGTAGTTATTTTATATGTCATTTTCATGATTTTATCTATTTCATTCTGCATCAAGTGTTGAGGCTTTCCATACATCTGTTTTTTATTCATCATTTCTTATAAAACAAACCTTTTCCATCATATTAATAATCCTTCATTTGGTTAACCATTTCTCAATTAATAAGCACATGCTTTATTTCTAATTCATTGTTGCTGCCAGAATTTTGGTGTTAATGGAACCATTCTTTCTATCTTTGACTCCCTTGAGTTAAGCTGTCTACCAATGGGAACTCTGGTTCAAATAGTATGGACATATTTAGAATTTTTCTTAACATAATTTCAAATTATTTTTAGAATAGTTGAGACAAATTGATAGGTCTACTAACAGTGTATTAGTGCTTGCCTTTCCATAATATTAGCATTTGCTATTTTATGGAGTCATTTTTATTAGCCATAGTTCTACAAAGTCAGTCATTTTTCTCTTATTGAAGTGTTTGATTGATATCATTTTATCCTGTGTGTTATGTTCATGAATGAGTTAAGGAGTTCCTGTAGAATCTACGTGCTACATAATTTCTATTAAATACTCTCCTTCTCCAGCAAAATTGTATTTCTATTTTGAGAGTTTTAGCTTCCAGGAGTTCTTTTTGGACATTGCCTACATGATCCCAAGAGTACTGGCCCTCAACTAATGGGGCACAGCAGGCTTGATAACAAAATCCGTGAAATGAGGTTGTTCTCTTGTTTTCTTCATTTTCTTCTAAAAGTTTTTCTGTAGGAAAAAAAATAACTTCTGTTATTTGAGGTTTTGGTTTTTGGGGTTCCATTTAAATATAGTTTGGCCATAATTTTACTTCACATGAACATTTCAATAACTTTTAGTGTGACAAGGAAAAAGCTAATGTTGAGAAAATGGTCTCTTCACCAGCATAATATAGCTTTGTTCACCAGGATAAAATAATTCATCTCTTTTACATATTTAAGTATATTTTAAGTGTTCTTTTCTCTCTACTTTGCAAATTCATTTGCATAGTTTCCCTCAATATTTCCATGGCACTTGCACAATTAATTACACTATCTCACCAAGAATAAATGTACTGGCTGCCTCCCATCACATATTAAGGCTAATTTAAAGGGAAGAATTTAATTCAGTCCAGTCTGATTGTTTACTCAAATTACACATGCATAATGAGGTCTCAGTAGGTAAGCATCCCAAATACTACCTCTGAGACTCAACCAGTACCTTGGGGGCAAAAATATGATTGTCTGACTATGTAGTCATTAACACTTCATAAATTACTGCAGTTGAATTGCCTTACCTGCAGTTTCCAGAGTTTTTCTCAGCCCATAAACAAGTTCATCAACTCTCTGCATTACAAACTAGGGTCAGAGCAGTGCATTCTTGATGCTTGGAAGCTTTATAAACTTAAGGAAGCTGCCCTCACTGGAGCCAGGGCTTTATTATCAACATTAGGATATATAGATGCTTGCAACATCTGTTCTCAATAAGAGGAGGGGGATAAGGTCTGAAATTGGTCTCAAGAAAAAAAAATATACATTTGTACATTTGTATACAAAAATTTGCAATTCACACACACATATACACACACACATATATGCATATATACATACACACATGTATATGTTTAAAGTTTTATTCTCATTTTTGCATGGTCATTCCTTTGCCTCCTTCAAGTAGGCAGAGATAAAATACAGAGATAAGTGCTGAAACTTAATAATGTTGTCAATCTTGCCTGAGCTTTTGATGGTATTTTCCATTTTTCCCCTTCATCTTTTTCTTTGCCTGTGATTTTGCTTTTCTGTCTCTTTCTAGGCAGATTAATATGTTTCTATTAGAGTCATCATAGTAATCTTAACAGTGTCAGCAAAATTGTAATTTAAACTTTTATTCATAAATATTTTAATTAAAGAAAAATTCAGTTATAGGATCAAGAAAAAAAT
Source organism: Antechinus flavipes (assembly GCF_016432865.1). Classification (NCBI taxonomy): domain Eukaryota; kingdom Metazoa; phylum Chordata; class Mammalia; order Dasyuromorphia; family Dasyuridae; genus Antechinus; species Antechinus flavipes. The sequence continues at coordinate 488,125,410 of NC_067399.1, read as the reverse complement.
CTGATAATTATTCTTCTTAATATTTTTGGTGTGTTCCCCCAAGGGTTCTTTTTTCTTTTATTTCTTTGTAGTCTTTTGTTCTACTGTGTCCATTGGACCATAGGACACGCATACATTACCATGAAGGAAACAAAGGTGATAGTTTTGATGTACAGTGTGTTTCAAAAGTAAAACCAAAAATCAACAAAACAACAACAACAAAACAACTTAGTGAGGTTTTAAACTCCTAAAGCTTAGGGAAGGAATGTGAACTTCATGATGTTTCCCACTTCCTGTTCTATTCTTTTCACTTCTCAGGAGCCTCTTTTCCTAGGACGCACATTCTATTTAAATGTGTCACTCAGTTCAGATTCTGGTGGCTCTTGGGTACAACTTACTTGTCATTCTTCTCTTTTCTCAAGGAGTTCAATATCCCAGTCAGTTTTCCTTTCCTCCCCTGATTTTGTCCTCATATTAGGGGACCTCAGACTATATTAATGTTCCTTTGCATACCCTAACACTTCCTCAATCTCCTCAGGTCTCATGAGTACTTTAGCCATACATAGTAATTGTTACATGTGAAAATTTTACCATTGACAAAGTATTCCACCTACGACAATTCCTTTATCTGATAACTCCCTATTGTTTCATATCTGCCTCCATATGGTTTATACCTTCTAAATTTATTCTTCATCCTCACAAAGACTTCTAAGTCTTCTATCCATCAATATTTTTCTTACGACATTACCCTTGCTCTTCCTTCACATTCCTTCCTTCCCAATACGACTCCATAAATCCATCCCAGTTTAATTCTTCATAGTTGTTTACCTTTGTCCTTTGCCTCAAAGCCACAACAGATGCTTTCCCAAACCCCAGCTCTTCTCTACTCCTTAAGCATAGTTGAGAAGTATAGACCTTAGATAAATAAGCTGATTGGATCCATTACACATTTATGTTATCTGATTTCACCTAGTCCTCGACTGCAGTAAGTTAATATATTTAATCTTTCATAATTTGTTTTCTATCCCACCTCTGCACAGAGGCTATTGTAAACTTTATTTTCTCTTCCCAAACCTATTCTGTCCTATCATTTGAGAATCAAGAAAATAGAAACTATTAGTCATGAGCTCATTTTTCTCACCTTCTCTGCATCTCAAAACCCTTTGACATCATTCTTAATTCTCAATTTTTTAAAACTCTAATAATGAGATGACTCTCCTTACCAAGGTCAACTTATCTACAAGTATCTTTAATTTCATTCCCTCTGTTTTCCTTTGGCATACTGCCTCTTAAATCATTTCCTCCTGTCTTTCTCTCTACTCTTTAATCTTTCTCTATATGCAGGATCTTTCCTTTCTGTCTACAAACATGCTCAAGTCTCCTTCATCCTTCAAAAACAATCTTTACTAGATACTAATATTTCTATCTCTTCTCCTCTTCTTTAAGGAAATTGGTGAGGAAGAAAAGACTTTCTCCTCTTATTACCTTCATTTCCTCTCATCATACACTGCCCTTAATCCTTTGCAGACAGATTTCTGACCTTATCACCCTACTAGAACTGCTCTCTTCAAAGTTACCAATGGTCTTTTAATTGCAAACTCTAATGGCTCTTTTTTCAGATCTTCTTAACATTCTCTGTGGCCTTTGACACCATTTATAATTTTCTTTTCTTGGATATTTTATCTTATCAGAGTTTTCATAATCCTTCTCTACCCCAGTTCCTTTTCATATCACTCTTTAGTCTTTGCTAACTCATCATCCATATAATGGACCCTAACACTGTGGGTGTTTCTCAAGAACCTTTCTTGCACCTTCTTTCAAATATATATATACATACATATATATATATATTATATATATATATATATATATATATATATATATATAAAATCTCATTGGATGACTTGATCCATGGGTATTTAAGACCTAACTTGTCTAAAACAAAACTCATTGTTCTCCTATCTACCAAAATAAAAACAAAAGCCCTTATTCTTCTAGACTTATTCATTTCTATTGAGACCAGCATTAACTTTCCACTGTCTTTCCAGGTTCACAACCTCAGATTTTCCTTAATACTATTCTTATTCATCGCACATATAAAATCAGTTGCCATATCTTATCATTTCTGCATCTCTCATGTCTTTTCCTTTTCAGTACTGTCTCAGACATTATTCCAGATTAGGCACCTCTTTCCTGGATTAGGATATCTCTGCCTTAAGTCTTTTCCCCATTTTAATCTTTCCACCTCACAGTTGCTAAAGTAATTTCCTCAAAGTATGGGTCTGACCATAGCACTCTCTTTTACAATGAAGTACAGTTATTCCTTATTAACTTTAGGATAAAATATAAAATCCTCTAGTCTTTATATTTTTTAGTTTTTTTAAATATATTTTAATTTTTTTCAAATACATGGAAAGATAGTTTTTAGCATTTACCTTTGAAAATACTCATCTTCCAATTTTTTCTCCTTCTCTCCCTACTTCTCCTAGACAGCAAGCAATCTGATATAGGTTAAACATGTGCAATTTTTCTAAACATATTTGTCATGCTGTGCAAGAAAAATCAAGTCAAAATGGAATAAAAGAACATGAGAAAGAAAGAAAAAAACAAGCAAACAAACAACAAAAAAGGTGAAAATACTATACTTTGATCCACATTCAGTATCCATAGTTCTCTCTCTGGTTGCAAATGACTCTTTACATCTCTGTTTTAAAACTTTTCATACCCAATCCCTAGTTTACCTTTTTAAGCTTATTACATAATACTCTCTATCTTATATTCCAGGCCTGCTGATCTTTCCTCACATATAACGATGTATTTCTCATAGATTTCTTTCCTTGCTTCAAGCATCATCTCAAACTCTACCTTCCATAAGAAGCTTTTCCTCCTTGTAACCTCAGATGCTAGTGCCCTATTTTACAATACATTCATTGCATTCATTTGTATTTTTTCTGCATTTATACACATATCTGTATATATTGAATTCCCTAAATGAATGCAAGATTCTTGAAGTCAAAGACCATGCCATTTTTGTCTTTGTATCTCTAGCACCTATCACAGCTATTAGGACAAATAAATAAATAAACTCATAAATGTTATTGAGCAGTTGATTATTTTATGCAAAGTTCTACTAAATTTAATTATTGGTTTTCCAATTTTATAGCAGGAAAACATTAGTAAACCAAAAAACACAGAGTTGAAGGACCATTATAATCAAGCATGCTGACCTTTGATAACCTGACAATAAGAAACAGAGTAGAAAATTATTAACAAGTAGGGCATAAGTATTGAAAATTATGAGAGCAGTGTGGAATAACATAGTAGGGGAACTAACTCTATGCCACCTTAGAAATCAGGATCATTAAAATTTTGCAGTACCATTCAACAGTTGAAGAGATAACATAAATGTAATGAAAATAACACTTTCTAGAATCAACAGATCTAGGTTTAGAATTCTGGATTGACAATTTGTTTCTCAAAGTGGGAGTTTTAGAACTGTAGTTTCTTTGCCTGTAAAATGATGGGGTTGCACGAAATGTTTTTAAAGTTCTTTTCTAGCTCTGAATTTTGTGTTCATAAAAGCATCTCAAAATGTCAAGAAAAGATTACATTAGATTCAGCATATTCTGCTTAAGAATGCAGGGAGATGCTTAACATATTTTGTTAACATTTCTATCTAAAATGATTGTTTTTTAATGTGCTTAAAAATAAAAAAAAGCTATCCCCAAATCATAAATATAAAGAAAGACTCATTCTCTTAGTATTTTAGATAGTTGAGATTTTTACACAATTAAAGAAACCAGATGAACCAGTGAAACAACTGTTAATGCATGTGAGGATATAATGAAACACCAAATTGTGTTTCTATACTCTATACTGGAGGAGTTCAAAGGAAAAGGACAACAACAAGTACCAAAGTAGTTAATCAAGGATTTTTAGGGGAGACATTATTATACTAGATTGGGAATCAGTCAACATGCATTTATTAAACACTTGTTATGGGGCATGGATAGCTAAGGTTTTTTTTTTAGGTCATTTTTTTATTATTATAGCTTTTTATTTACAAAACATATGCATGAGTAATTTTTCAACATCTACCCTTGCAAAACCTTTTGTTCCAACTTTTCCCCTCCTTCCCCCCACTCCCTTCCCTAGATGGCAGGTAGTCCAAATACATGTTAAATATGTTAAAGTATATGTTAAATCTAACATATGTATACATATTTATATAGTTATCTTGCTGCGCAAGAAAAATCAGATCTAGAAAGAAAGAAAAAAACTTGAGAAGGGCAACAAAAATGCAAGCAAACAACAACAGAAAGAGTGGAAATGCTATGTTGTGGTCCACACCCATTTCCCATAGTTCTCTCTCTGGATGTAGATGGCTCTCTTCATCATAGAACAATTGGAACTGGTTTGAAGCATCTCTTTGTTGAAGAGAACCATGTCTATCAGAATTGATCATCATATAATGTTGTTGTTGCTGTGTATAATGATCTCCTGGTTGTCTTAATTTCACTTAGCATCAGTTCATGTAAGTTCTCCAGGCCTTTCTCTATTCATCCTCCTGATCATTTTTTACAGAACAATAACATTCCATTAACATTCATATGTCATAATTTATTCAGCCATTCTCCAACTGATGGGCATCCACTCAGTTTCTGGTTTCTGGCCACTACAAAAAAGGGCTGCCACAAACATTTTGGCACATACAGGTCCCTTTCCCTTCTTTAAGATTTCTTTGGGATATAATTCTAGTAGAAACACTGCTGGGTCAAAGGGTATGCACAGTTTGATAGCCTTTTGGGCACAGTTCCAAATTGCTCTCCAGAATGACTGGATTTCACAATTCCACTAATAATACATCAGTGTCCCAGTTTTCCCACATCCCCTCCAACATTCAGCATTATCATTTCCTGTCATTTTAGCCAATCTGACATGTATGTAGTAGTATTTCAGAATTGTCTTAATTTGCATTTCTCTGATCAATATTGATTTAGAAGACCTTTTCAAATGACTAGAAATAGTTTCAATTTCTTCATCTGAAAATTATCTCTTCATATCCTTTGACCATTTATCAATTGAAGATTGGCTTGATTTCTTATAAATTTGAGTCAATTCTCTATATATTTGGAAATGAAATCTTTATCAGAACCTTTGAATGGAAAAATGTTTTCCCAGTTTATTGGGGTAGCTAAGTGTTGTAGTGGATAGAGTACAAGACCTAGAGTTAAGAAATCTCATCTAGCTTCAGGCATTTACTAGTTATGTGACCCTGGACAAGTTACTTTACTCTATTTATCTCAGTATTCTCATCTGCAAAATGAGCTAGAAAAGAACATGACAAATCACTTCAGTATCCAAGTATCCAAGAAAATCTAAATGAGTTCACAAATAATCAGACAAGACTGAAAAGTGACTGAACATAATGCTCTAGACACTGTACTAAGCACTAGAGATACAAAGAAAGGTAAAAAAAAAAAAAAAACAATCCTTACTTACAGTCTAATGGGTGAGACAATATGAAAACAATTATGTAATAGGAAATAGAGAACCTAGTCAAAAGACCTGGGTTTTAGCCCAATCAAAAGACTTGGGTTTTAGTACAGTACTGCCATTACCCGGCTTTGTGACTGTGAACATTTCACTCCCATGGGTTTCTATTTACTCATTTCTAAAAGTAAAAGGGTTGATCTAAATCATTTCATGTATTTTCTCATCTTTACCCCAAAGGCGTGCCTTCTTATAGGTGCAGGGGGAAATAAAAAGTGAAAATAAGACAGTCTCTTTCTTTTTGGAGTTTTTAGTCTTATTAACACCATCAGTTCTAGAATTCTAGAAATCCCTATTAGGACTTGACCTTGAACTTGAAAAACAGCAAAAGTTCTGGAAGATACAAGAGTGGAATAGTCAACCAATAGGCAAAGCTATGGAAGAAAATTATTTTTTCCTTTTCTTTTTCTTTTTTGATTAATCACTAAACATTTATTTCATTTTGGCCTTACCACAGCCCGGTGAACAATTATAGATGCTACTATCTTTTTCCCTCCCCCCTTTTCCTTTTTTTTAATAGATAAAGAAAGAACATGCCAACAAGTTCAGTGCTTTTTCCATGGTCACAAAACTAGAAAATGTCAGAGGTGGATGTCAGAGATGGGATGCTACTATCTCTTGTTTTGAGTCCAGTTCTTTCTCTACTCTACTATGGCTCTTTACTGAATTGAGTTTTCTTCATAAGGATTATGGTGAGACAATGCTATAAGCATTTTCAGATAATATACTTGGAAGGGTCCCAAAGAAGGGAACCTAGAGTGATCCTCCTTAGATCTACTCTATTAAGTTCTGAGGCACAACTTTGTCCTGCAATCATCAAGATGAAGCCCAGTGTCAAGGCAGATGCCCCTAGGTTAGTTCCTCCAGCGGGCAGAATTTTCTTGTCAGCCTGGCAAATGAAAGACTAACTTGGGCCATCTGGTTCTATAACACCCTCCTACACCACTACTTAAAAGCAGGCGAACATATTTTCTCTTACATTTTGTCAATAAAATATTGTTCCCCCAGTTTGTCAATTTGCCAAATTTTCAGCCCTGACCAAAGTTGGAGCATTTGGTGATGAGGCTCTGAAACTGAAAAGCTTTCATCTTTTATACAGAAACCCTCCTCCCCAGGACAATAGGTCTTTTGGCTATGGATTACCAAAACCCCCCTCTTGTCAGGGGAAGATACAGTAAATTGCAGACTGAAAGTATTTTTAAGTGAAACCAAAATATGTCAGGATCATGCCAGATTCATCTGCCCTTTCTGTCCTGTTAATTTTGCTTTACCAAATGACAGTGAAGAATCGATGTCTAGCATTTCCAACTGCCAGGTAGAGTGTGTACACATTTATTAAGATTAATTAAAAAGTAACAAATTGTAAAGTAATAACATTAACAACCAGTAGAAAAAGTGTAGACATTTTGACAGTCTTTTTTGAATTCCATTAAAAGATGGGAGTGACAAAAACCCCAGAGACTATTTCTACTTTACTAAAGAAATAGGTCACAGATTCAATTACAGTCACTGAAGCATGGACTCAATCTATCATGGCAAATTAAGTACATTTTAGCAACCTACTTTCCTTTAAAAATTTTATAGACATTTTCAGTGGAAGAAGAAAGAGTATAGGGAAAAAAGGAAATGTAAAACAAAGTCCCACCCTTATTTCCCCTTCTACTTTGACTAAGCATTTGACTTATTTATTTTGCGTTTAAGACAGAAAATCATTATTAAATACCTGACTTCCTTACAATTATTAGCCTGTTCTCTTTCATGATTTTATAACACAAAATTTGGAATTTGAGGTAGGAAAGATCTCTGAATTAGACTCTCCAATCACAATGGAGAATAGAAGATAGGGAGTTTGTCCTTTGTTATATGAGGGTCTCATTCCTTTGGTCTGGAAATATTTCTTCTCCATAGCCTTGATGAAATTTTGTCACAGAACTTCAGAGCTCAGTTGAAAAATAAATAAATAAGAAGGATTTGTGCAGACTGTGGATATAGTTTAGTCAAGTGCAAATATTGGGACAATGAAACACCCTTTTGCCCGTAGCAAAATTGATTTCATGTTGACAACTCAAATTTACAAAGATCTTTCCCTAACAAAGTGGAAGGAGCCATTTTTGGTGTATTTCTGTAGCAGCCCCTACTATAGCAAACTAGAAGGAAGCCCAATGCATCTTCTCTCCAATAGGTAAAGATGTCCAGGCTTGATGCTCCCCCAGGGAATAGTGCCAAATTGCTTGGGATTATACTTCAGTCATCTACTTTAGAGTTGACTGAAGGCTTTTCCTTACAACAAATGAAAAAAAGTAGATGGTATACCTATTTTTTTTAAGATGAAGGAACTGAGGCTCAAAGTACTTAACTGTGGTGATATAATTAATAAATGACAAAAGTCTGGATTTGAATTTAGATCTCTTGATTTCAAATCTTATACTCTTTGCACTGGGGAAGAAGGGTTTGAATAAACTGTGGTGTGATTAGGGTTGTGGAATCTTAGAAGCCATACCCCTAAAGAAATTAACATTGCTTAGAAGGGGGTCATTGTCCTTTTTTCCTCAAATACGGCCTCAGAATCTTTTGAAATATTACCTGCTGATGGAGCTTATTCAACAATCTCCTCTGAGAAAGTTAAGATTCTGTAAATGAGCAGGTTCTCAAGAGAGCTGGTATCTCCAAGGAATAGCCTGGCACCTCATATGTCTTTATGGTGGCTATGGAATGAAGTTATCACATGGGCATTAGAATTAAATCCAGTGGCATGTGTAAACTAGCTTGTAATGCAGCCAATTATTAAATCTTTAGTGTGAGCATTTATACCTCAAATATTTGCGAACACTACAAATCAGGGTTTGATTTATTATTTTGTTGATTATTTATACTTGAGAAAGTGATGGATAAGATGTCAATATATATTTTAAACTAACAAGTGTGTTCTGTAGAGCCATTTAGATGTTTCCCAACACAACCTTGATTAATTCTGTTGTGAAAGTATTTTTGTTTAGGCAGTTTTGTTAGGTCTTTTTTTTTTTTTTAATTTATTTATTTTAGGTTTTACTTGGCAAGATACTGGAATGATTTGCCAGGAACTGAGGCAAACAGAGTTAAATGACTTGCCAAAGGTCAAACAATTACTAAATATCTGAGGCTAGATTTGAATTTGGGAACAAGAATCTTCGTGATTGCAGGCAGCACACTCTATCCATTGTACCACCTAGCTGTAAAAGGAGGAACAAATCCAATTTGCTGATCTAAGCCAGTGTGTTTTCTCTAAATAATGTTTGTCTCATTCCTCAACAACACACTTCTAAGATTATGGTATGGGCCAGTTTAATAAATTAGAGAAGTAAAAGAATGAGTTTGATTCTACCAACATATGCTTGATGTCACTACCCAATCAGGGATGTACATGATCAGATAGCATGTACATATTGCGACACATCTTGGACATGGAAAAGAAATACAAGATTACCCAAGTTGATAAGAAGTTTCTCAACCCTAGTGGGAAGGGGACTTTGTTTTTTATTTCTGAAATAATGAACCAACATGGAAATACATCCCTGACTTCACATCAAAAGAGCACAGCCTGAGGACATGGGTGTTTGAATATTGCAATATGAAATCAGAAATAAAGCTCTTGGTATATTTAGTCTACCTAAAAAGTAGACTTTCTACCCTAATACTTGATATTGAAATGAGGACATTTGTTAGAGGATAGTGCAAACTGTGATCAGAATTCCATTTACTCACATAATCTTTGCTTTGTAAATAGAATGATCCTGCTCAACAACAGCATTCTGTTTTAGACATAAAAAAGATAATATATTTTGAAATGGTTAATTTCAATTTACCAGGTCAGTTCCCTCCTTTGGCTCCTAGTTCACAGGAAAAGAAAACAAAGGAAATATCCTCCTTTTTTTTAAAGGCAGTTCTGTCGATATTCTTTATTTTTATGTTTACTAAAATTCTCCCTGTATTCTTCTCCTCCTATTTCCCAGAAAGTCATCCTTTATAACAAAACTCTCTTTTCTAAAAGAAAAGATAGAAAAGATAAAGGAGAAAAAAATCTGACAATACATGCAATGTCTTACAACCACGTACTACCTCCATCTTTGCAAAGGAATGGATGGAAGAATCATTGGAGACAAGCGTGTACTTTTAAATTTTGCAACATTAATTTTCTTTATAAAATACATTTTATACATACAATTTACTTTTGTATCATCTATATTTCCCCCTTTCTTTTTCCTTTCTGCCGGAGGGCCACTCTACACAATAAAGAATTTGGAAAAAAGAAAAAGAAAAAGAAGAGAAAAAATTCACCAAGACCAAAAACAACTGAAAATACATACAATGTTCTTTATCTATAGACTATCCACTCCTACAAAGGAGTGGATGGTGAGGTGTGTTTTCTCATATCTCTTTTTTAGGGCCATGTTTATTTTTTGTAATTCTGTAGCATTCACTTTTGATTATTTTATGAAGGTTGTTCTTTCCATTAAATTATTATAGTCATCATGAATATTGTATTTTTGGCTTTATTTGCTTCACTTTGCATTAGCCCATGTAAGTTTATCTTTGTATTTATCATATTAATCTTTTTATAACACAATAATATTCCATTATAATCAACTACCATAAAATATTTAACTTTTTCCAAATAAATAACTATCTACTCTATCTTTAATTCTTTGCTACCACAAAAAGTATGCTATAGGCAGTCTTTGGGTAGTATGCCTAGCACAATAATCCTTGGGTCAAGGCTATGGATATTTTAAACTACTTTATATGCATTATTACAAGTTGCTTTCTAGAATAGCTGTCTTATTCACAGTTTCACCAATAATGCATTAGTGTACCTGTTTTCCCATCCTACCTCCAATATTGTTCATTTATATCTTTTATTGTTTTGGCCAACACTGTTTAGTGTGAAGTAAAGCCTTAGAGTTGTTTTGATCTGCAGTTTTCTTTTACTAGTAATTTGGAGAATTTATTTCATGTAGTTTTTAAATAGTTTGCAATTGTTTTGAGAAACGTTTATTCATGTCTTTTAGAGGAACATTTCTAGAACAATATAGCTAGTGACCTGTCAGGAACTATTTCTAACACAATTATTTGGAAGGAGGAATCTTTTGGAATTATATCCCTTTTAAACTTTGCAAAGACAACAGAAAACAGGTATAATAAACTATAACCTTCAAAGAAAAGATATGGCCAAGAACAAACAAAAAAATACAGTCAATTAATTTCCAGTGGACAAGAGAAGCCCCTATCTTGACTTGTCATATCTCATCTTTGCTCCATTAGCAGAGTGATCTTGAAAGTCATATATATTCCTAGGACTAGAAGTTCTTTTCATTTTCTGCCTGTCTCCTTGATGCTTTCTTTTCTTTCTTCTTCATTATCTTAGTCAATCTTGGAGTTCCCTTTGACAGCTTAAAAAAGCTGATTTGTCTTTATAACAAGAATATTAGGGAATACTCCTTAACATTCTATGGTGATAGAAGCAGACTCCGAGATTTCTCTTCACATCCCTCAAAGTAACAAAAATAATAAAAGATGAACCAAATCAATATTAAAAAGACTTTGGGGAAAAGGTTCACCAATACATTATTGTCAGAATTGTAACATAGCCCAATCATCTTAAGGTCCAAATATCAAACAAATTTGTTAAGCAGCTACCATGCATCAGACATCATTGGAAATACAAAGAAAGACAAAAAATAGTTCTTGCTCTCAAGGAGCTCATATTCAAATTGGGAAAGCCAATTTGGAATAGTATAAGAAGAAATTATCTAACTGTTCATATATATTTTACCCATTGATCCTGCTACTGGGCATATACCACAAAAACATCAAAGATAGAAAGAAATCATTCAAACAAAACATTCATCTTAATACTCTTTGTGATAACAAAACAAACCAATAAGATTCTAATATGAATTATATCCTCATTGATTGGGAAAATGGCCAAATAAATTATCGCACATGAATGTGTTGAAATACTACTATGCTAGAAAGAAAGATGAATGTTAAAATGCAGAAAAAAAAGGGGGGAGGGAACTTGCATGAAGTGTTAAAAAAGGGAAGAAAATAAAACAGAGCAAAAATAGGCAGAATTATTATAGTAACACAAAAGACTAATTACAAAATTAAACAAAAACAGCAGCAGCATCACCAACTTTATTCATGTTATTTGCAGTATTAGTTTGGGTCCCAGGAAATAGATGATGAAACATTTTCCCCTTTTTAAAGTGTGTATGCATATGCATTTGCATGTGTGCAAGGGAGCATATTGTTGTAAGAATGGAATGTTGCATACATTCTAAAGTATGTTTGTTTTATTGGCTGGGTTTTGATTATTTTTCTTTGTAATGAAGATAGGTTCAGGAGCAGTGGTGAAAACTGGAAAATGATTTTATTTTTTAAAAAAAAGTCATCAATATATCATTAAAAGTATGAAATGAGGAATGCGAGTACAGGAGGTAGAAGGGAGTTCTTTAGATGGTAAAAAGAATAATGTAAACCACGATACATGATTGAATTTTCCCCTACCCACCTGACTTTCAATCTCTGCTCTGATGAACTTGGCATATATACAAACACAAATAGATTTCTGGTGACTATGAAAGAAATATAGTGAAACTTGGTGACTGAAACTTAGATGAGTTTCAGTTTGTTCAAGCTACCATCTGTGATGGTGTGACTCTAAGCAAGATAATGAAAAATGAAGAACTCAGTACACACTAGTAACATTAGGCATATATATATATATATATATATATATATATATATATATATATATATATACACACATATATATATATATATCACTTTATAACTCACAGTATATTTTCATATTTATAATTTGATCTTTACAATCAGAGGCGTTATGACACTTACATGAAATAATTCACAGAAAGCACTTTGCAAAACTTAAAGCACTAAATAAATACCAGTTATTATTATTATTAGTTTTTAGTCACTGGTCCTCTAGTCTGGTGATAACTTCATTCCCTAAGCCTTCTATTATACTCCCATTCTATTCAAGCAGCGTTTATAGAGTAATAAATACAGGGGTGTCTTGGTAAATGTTTAACAACCAGGCTCTTGATAGGGGGGAGGGTATGAACACACTTTTAAGTTACATCTACATTATCCATAAGTCTAGACAATAAAACAATAACTTATGCCCTGGGTTCAGCATTGTTAATTTCTGAGGCATAAATGTCCACAGGGAAATTTTAATAATCACCTATTGCAAGCTAGTTAGAACTGCTTTTAACATACCCACTGCTGTAATGTAGGCAGGAATGAATATTCCTATTTCTCTGATAAAGAAACTGAGGATCAGAAAAGTTAAAGTGGTTTTCCTAATGTCTCAAGATTTCTGACTCAAGATGAATTAAAAGACTATAGTCTTATAATCTATTTTACTATTTTACCTTTTTCATTTCAAAGTAACTTATTTGACATCAGGCACAAATAATCACAGGCCAAAGGTAAAAAGAACTTATGTTTACAGACCATGAAAATCATTACCATTCCCATTAAGGTCATAATTGTTAGCATCTGTGGGCTATATGGGCACCATTTAAATTGAATTAATCCAGGGCTGAAGCCCTTCAACTTCTGATGATCTCAGACTTACACACCAAAGAAAAATGATTTATAAGTCAATGCAAACAATCCAACAGAGTTATGATTGTAGAATGAGTAAAATAATACATTTATTTACCCCATATGCAGAAACTGTTTCATTTGCAGATAAATGCTGAAAAACTTCAGGGTCATATCAAACTGTGACATCAGATAAGCAAGATAATAAACATCTAGCCGAGGCAGGAAAAAAAATGCTTTGAAGTCAAGATTTCCTTGAATATTTGGTAAGGGGCTTGTTTGTTTTGTTTGTTGTGTTTATCATGAGTTGGGAACAAACCATTTCAACCATACTTTATAATTGTTTATCTGTGTTGAAAATCTACTTTTAAATGTTCAATAGGACAGGGCATGGCACCTTTAAAAAACAAATTGTGGGTACAGCTAAATGTGCAGTGGACAGAGTTCCAACCCTGAAGTCAGGAGGACCTGTGTTCAAATCCAGCCTCAGACATCTAATACTTATTAGCTCTGTGACTCTAGACAAGTCATTTAACCTCAACTACCTTACCAAAAATAAAAGTTAAAAAAAAAGAAGCAAAGCATGTCAGCCAAAAGCCCAACACTGAATATTCTCAGAAGTTGAAAAGTTTATGTGAAAAATAACCTCAAGCAACCCATGTTCAAAGATCTGAAATAATTAGAGACACAAAGAGAATTAAAGGAAAGGGGGACATAGATATGGGCATGAAAAGGACAGTTATGAGGAAAATTTTCTTTTATTATATTATTTTAAAATTTCATTTGCCCACTCCCCACACTTTTTTAAGGATTGAGTCAGGATATGAGTGAGTGAAAACTGAGAAAATGGAAGAGGTAATTTTTCTATTTGAATTGTGAAATCAATATGGTTTTCCCAGGGAGGTAGGTCTAGAGTTTTCTATTAGCTCTGGAAATATTACTTTGAATATCTAGGTGACGATCATCAGAATGGTTCTTAAATCATTTGTCTTTTTTTCTGGCATACTTATGGAAAAAGAAGGCATTTAAAAAGCAATGTTGATAGTAAAGATGAGAGAATATGGCTAAAGCAATTGTTTGGTTAGAAGAACTACTTCACATAAATGTTGTAAGGAATAAATAATAAATGTGAAAATGGTCTGCGGAATATAAGATACAATACAAATGTCAACTATTATTAGATAGACAGTAGGCTAATTTTTCCATTTTTTTCCATCTTAATGTTTTGAATCAAACCAATAGAATTTCATGCAAAATGACATCTTCACTCTAATAAAGGAATGAAGCTTGGCAAACATTTTTCTGGACTGAAAGAGGGAAGAGCAAAAACTCTTCCAGGTCTTTGATGTTTGAAAGCCCAAAAAAGTTATAAGATCTTTAAAGTAGCACACACAGTCCCAGAAGGCTTCTGATCTCATCATAAGATTCAGAGTGAATTCTACTTTAGCTGGGAGAACATCAGATTTAGATTAAGCTAAGCGGTAATTGATAACAGTTTAAGTACAGCCAGGTATTTTATTTCTTTTGCAATATGTCCCTTATTGTGTTTTTGTATATTTATTTTTGCAATGATTAATAAGCTGGCATGTTATCACATTAAAATAATATTTTATAGGAAAACAAAAACTAAAAAAATCAATTGCTAAATACATTGAAACAAAATTAACCATGCCTACAGAAAAACATGAAAGTGAAGCCAATATTAAGTGACTCAAGGCACCACTATTGACCCACTGGCACCAATTGGAATTACAAGGAGGAAATAGGACTATGTGTGGACTGGAATTATTGCATTGGGCACCCAAAAGAGGAGCAGGGTATATTTTTACATAAGGCCTGGGATTAAATCTTGAAAGTTCATTCATTAATTTACTAATGGATTTTAATTAATTTATTTCTATAACTTCCCATCTAATAAACAGCTATTAAATGTCTACCCATGTCCAAAGAATAGTACTATGTGTTTAGGTAAATACAAAGTTTAGATAAAATATCATACTCTGGTAGCAGAGATAATTATAAAATATATTATTAAATAAGAATTTCTTTAGAAAATTAGAAAACAAAGCACTATATAAGATCTAGAGGGTGATGGTAAAATAGGGATTGTTTGGGTTTTTTGGTACTATAATCTCTAGGGTCTAGCACAATGACTAGTGTCAAGGATGCTGTTAATAAATGATCATCAGTTCCTTGATCAAGAAAGATTTAATGAAAGAGGGAAAACTCCAGTTAAAAAATCATAGGACTAGACAATGAGACCTGATTTAGTTGAGAAAACAAAGGTATGTAGAGGTAAAGTGATTGGTATGGGGTCAGCTTGGTTTTGAACCCAATTCCTCCAAATCTAAAGCTAGTTAGTTCTTTCTCTACTATTGGGGTATTTTAGGTCTAGAAAACAATATGAGAAAAGTCACTGGGGAAAGAAACCCTAAGATATGTTGAAAAGAGCAAAGAGTAATCTAATTTGACTGAAGTGTGAGAATGACATACATTAAAATTAGAAAAGAAGAGTGATTTTACATTATGGAAGTCCTCAAATGTCAGGTAAAGGTGTTTTAATTGGAATGAACACTAATTCTCAAGTTAGTGGGTATATATTCAAATCATGCCCCTGCCACTGAATGTCTGTTTCATCTTAAGTGAGTCATTTATTCTTTTTGTATCTCACTTTTCTCAACTCTAAGATAAGAAGGTTATTGAGACAATAGGTAGCTCAATAAATAAAGCACCAGCCCTAGAATCAGGGGAACTTGAGTTCAAATACAGCCTCAAACACTTGATACTTAATAGCTGTATGACCCTGGGCAAATCACTGAAGCCTGATTGCCTCACGAAAAAGAAAGAAAGAAGAAAATGAAGGGGTTGAGTTTTTCATCAATTCTAGGAGCTTCTTGGCTTGGCTTTTGTAATTTAACATGATTACAGGGAAAGACCTTTAGGTCTTCAATCCCAGATCTATGACTATGAATTTACTCTATTGAGAAGAGGGAGCAATAGATAATTTTGCACAGAAGTGTGATATTTTAAGTGGGTGGGGCTAAAGTAGCAATAAATGAATTGACTACAAATTCAAATGAGATAATATTTGTGAAGTGCTTAACATAGTTCTTGGTTCATAGTAGACCCAAGATAAATGCTTGTCACTTTTTTTCTTAAGAATAAAACATTGGACAAAATTAGTATGATGATATATCAGGAGACTTCTCCTCTCCGGGTTAAACATAATGGCAATACAATTTTCCACTGACAGAAGACAGGGAACAGACAACAATACCTATTCTATTTAATAAATCAGAGTTATTAATAAACTCAGGAAGGATGAAAATAAGAAATAACTTAGTACCCAACCTCACGGAACTTACATTCCATTTTTGGTGGGATAGGGGAGTAGAACAGAGCTTATTGTTAGTTCTTTCTCCATTTTTATTAAAATAAAATGGATTGATATCTTTTAATATAATAATTTGCAATATTATACTTTGCAACTTCCAGAGAGTCATTTTTCCATTTAACAAAGAATAAAAAGAGAAACCAATAATTCAGCAAAGCTAAGCTGTTGTTGAATTTTTTGCACAGTGGAAACCCCTCCTAACTCAAATAGTTATTTCTGTATTTGGTCGTTTTCTGAGTCTAAAATCCACTGTTGATTATCTTTCTGGGACTGAGGAGCTTTGCTGGACATCCGACTTTAGAAACAAGTCATTTCATTTATTTCCACAAAGAGCTCTCCCAAGCCTTTTGAACCTTTTACATTCTATTTGGACATGATATAACACATAGCTACCAAGGTAGTCCACATTTTTTATCCTGTACCCAAGTCTTTGATTTCTACCCTCCTCATCCCAACCTTTAATCAGGGATGTATGTGTACCACACACACACACACACACACACACACACACACACACACACACAGAGCTTTGCACTGGTTTTACTATGAAGATCCTGGGTCATCCCCCTTTCTCCTCTGAGTGGATGGATTCCCTTCTCCCAGATTCCACCCACTGCTATCCATGGTCCAATGCTGGAGGGCTTTTTTTTTTCTTGTTTCATTTTTCTAGGCTCCTTCTAGGGATAAATTTGTAATGACCTGGTTACAAATTTATACACAGAGAAGAGCAAAGAGTAGGGAATACAAATTGGCTATAGGTATAATAATAAAACTCAGCTGGTGTAATTGTTTTATGCAGGTCCTGATTTGATGCATTAATGGAGTATTTCACTGAATCAAATCATAGCAGGCTATTAACATTGGGCTAAGATAGTAACAGGCAGAATTCATACATCATGATTGATCATATTAAAATAATTTATTTCAAAGTAGGCATCATTATATCTCATCTAGAACTCTCTCTCTTAATGTCGGGAGATGTATCTGCATGGTAAATTTGCTTACTGCATCTGCAGCTGTTCTGAAGTCAAGATCTTATGAATTTCCCCCTTTCTGAAGAGTCCCAGGATTTCAAATACACTAGGCCAGTTAGTCCTTCTTTTCTACCACTGATTCTACTGTTGCTAAGTGGCTAATATATCTGTACTTTGACTGATGTCTTCCTCACTCCTGGTCTTTTCTGAGGATGACATATAATTCCAGAAGATAGTTCTAAATCTGCTCTGGTTTTTGTCCAACAGAATGAAGCTGAACAATCCCAGTGAAAGAATCTCCTCTCTATCTGCCTTGTTGTAGTGAAATACTCAATGCTCCATCTTGTGGAAGAAATAAAAATATCTCAGAAGTTATTCAGCTATATTGTAGAATTTTAATGTTAGGATTGAAGGGGATATTAGGGTCATCCATTCCAACATTTTCATTTTATAACTTCACTACCCTGTTTCCACAAAATATAAAATTGATGTTTCCTTCTCTCTCCCCTTCTTCCTTCCACCTTCCTCTCATTTCCCTTTCCCTCTCTCTTCTACCCCCTACTTCTATCTTACTTTTGCATTTTCTTTTCTCTCTATATCCTAGTCTTGTTCATCATTTTTTATACAACAATAATATTTCATTACTTTCATATACCAGAACTTGTTCAGCCATTCCCCAGCTGATGGGCATCTATTCAATTTTCAATTCTTTGCTACCACAAAAAAAAGCTGCTACAAACATTTTTTGCACATATGGGCCCTTTCCCCTCCTTTGTGATTTCCTTGGGATACAGATCCAATAATGACATGGCTGTGTCAAAAGGTATGCACAGTTTTATAGGCCTTTGGACATAGTTCCAGATTGCTCTCCAGAATGGTTGGATTCTTTATATCTTTCTCGCTATGAAATTTCATAGAAACATCTGTAAAGAACTCTAGAAAATACTCGTCCTTGTAAGTTACACTTCTGCTCTCTTTCCTCCCTTTAAGCTCCATTACTGTGTGAAGATTTAAAGAAAACTGGTGGGAGTACTTGAGCACTGATCTCTGAAAGGTCAAGTTGACAATTATATTCTTTAATACCCCCAAATGAAAGACTGTGATTCTCATTTCATAGCCAGAGTATATTCGTTTCATAATGAGTCTAGGGATCATCTCATCTCAAGATCACAAGAGTCTAGATTTGGAGTCATGAGGGACTTTAGAGGTTATTTAGTCCTATCCTATCCACCCCACCCCTCTTTTTTCCACAGATAAGGAAAAGGTTCCCCAAAGAGTTTAAATAATTTATTCAAGGTCAGAAAAATAATAAGTCACAGTCAGAATCATTGGCTCACAGTATCAGAGGATCAGAAATCTAGAGCTATAGAGTATTTTAAAGGCTATTTAATCCAATATCTTCATTTTTACAGATGAGGAAACTGAGTCTGAAAATATATGGAACCACAATATTGGATCTGGAAGAAATCTAAAAGATTGACCTAGTTCAATTCAACCCTTTTTTTTTTTTTCATTTTACTAATGGAGAAATCAAGATCTAAGGCCATATGACTAATTAATGTTATGGTGAGATCAGAATTAAAACCCAACTCTCTCATTTTCCAATCAGAGGCTCTTTCCCTTGTAATCTGTCTTCTAACTTTTAGCTTCCATCTTGGTTGCTTTGCTATTGATTCCTTGAAAAACTCATTTTCCCAAAGACATCTTTCAGGGAAGGTTCAAAAAAATCAGTGTAACTCCTTTCTTCTGTGGCTTCAGGTAAATATGTTGCCTTTGCTAAGAATCTAAAAATTGTTGGTCCAATCTGCTTTCTTCCACCTGGGGCCCATGAAGGCCTGCTTCCTTCCTCTCAATATAGCAGCTAAAACCTGTCAATAATTTTCATTGTGACTGCATGTGAAGGTGTAGTTTCTCAAATGTTTGGTTTAATTATACAGATTGTTTCTAGGACTCTGACCTCTCTTGTTTAGCTAGCATGTATATGTATATATAAATATTAGCTGCTTTAATTTTTTTTTTTTTTAGCAAAAAGGCTGCCTTCTGCCACAATTAGTATGAAAGTAAGCACAACAGTGACACCTGGTGCCCAAACATGGTTTAAAATTCTGACTTTTCAGTGCTGGGAATGCATTAAATTGGTTAAAGTTTTTAGGTGGCAAAATCTATGAAAAGAATTTTTAATAATGTTTTTTAGGGAAATACCAACAAACCAAATGACTCTTATCACAGATTTCCTTAGGGAAAATTTTCCATTAACTAATTATCATTTGAAATTACAAAAGATATAAAACTTTATACTTCATTTCATTAAGATGTGCAGATAATATTATTAGTTGGGTGTTACTTTTGTATGCTATATAGATTCTGGGTTATATTCATCTCAGGTAGAATTCCCAGAAAGCAGCTTTCTATATTTGCCTTTCCAAGATTCTAGTGGATTCTCTGAGGGACAGTGAGCTGTTTAATACTATTCACTTAAGCCTCCCATTCTGGTATAATATACCTGATATCAACTTCTAGTTACAGTTAGTATCTCCCTTATATAATAGGTTGACCTAGCAATTAGTGCTCCAGTTTTAATTAGCTTTTTACAAAGATATGGTTACTTAAAAGATATGGAAGTACAAATCATTTCCCTTAATACCAATGTTATATATCTATAGTGTACCAAGGATACTCTACAACCTTGGTCCCGGGAAAGAGTGAGTACACACTAAAAAATTTTATCCCACCAAGTTAATTTTTTATTGTGGTGTAGCTGCTAGATAATTCACTCCTTTGCTACAGGACCTGGAATCTGGGCTATTGGATTGATATAATATCATTCTTCATCAAGCAAATATGTAGTTCTGTGCCAGCATTTCAATGGGGTCAGCTTCCATTCGACTCTGGCATAGACTGTAATTTCTGAACCAACTCATTCTTCTGACCTCTCAAAGCTCACAAGGTCACAACCATTGCCAAAATTTTTTCACCTAGGAGCAGAAAAGAATACAAATAGGCCAGAACTGAGGCACTGTGCATTCATAGTCACATTTTCCTAATGGGGAAAGTAGGCTTTTAGGCCATATCTTACTATTCTTCCTATCCATAGGTTTGTAGCTATCCTTGTCTGCTTTGCTGCCAGAAAACATAGAGACTGAGATGAAATCATTGGAACCTTTTTTGTGCACTAGTTTCTTTCTGCAAGAAAGTGCTGGGGAACTGTCAGAGACTACCTGTATGCTCACAAGTCCATGTAGAAGATTGCATCAGAGAGAACACAACACATATGATCCTGAAGCCAGGATTTAATATTGTTATTTGGGACTTTTTTGGATCAGAGCATTTTAGAATTGGAAGGGCTCTCCTTTTTCAAAGGAGGAAATTGAGGAGCAAAGAAAATGAATGACTTTCTTATAAATTGTGATCAATCAAGCAAAAAGCATTTACTAAGCTTGGTCTAGGTACTATGTTAGGTGCTGGGGATAAAAAGGCAAAAGTAAGTTCATAGTTCACAGGAATTCATAGGAATCAATCAAAGTATTTGTTGAATATCACTTATTATGTTCAATATGTGGATAGGAAATTGATAGATTAAAAAAAAAAGAACAATGGTGGTGAATGAATTAGAGGAAGAAACAGAGAGATAAATACATAAATATTTTTGGGGAAGATGGTGATTTAACCAGTATAGATAAAATAGAGGATTCATGTGGAAGAATAGTGAGAATTAAAACAGTTGAAATAGATTGAGGCCAGATAGCTGATAGTTTGGACTTTATCATGTAGATGATAGAAAACTTAGGATTGTTTCTGAATGGGGAAGTGTGATGAAGCAGTAATGTTTGGGGATTGATATTCTAATCATATTGTGCAATGAGACTTGCAAAAAAAAAAAAACTGAAATAGGCAACATATGAAGCAGTCAGGATTTGCGCAGTTAGAACAGAGAAAAGAATGGATGCAAGAGATAATTAAAGAAAAAAAAATCTAGAGAACATGATGATGAGAATGAAAACCATAAAATTTTTCTTTCTAATGTTCACTGACCTTTTCATGGTGCAAATAACTCTTTGGTCATTGAAATTTAATCTCTTGTGAACACAGAATTAAATTGTTTTGGTTTAATGCAATTCCACAAAGATTTAAAGCATTACTATGTCTAAGGTACTGTCCGAGGTCCTGGAGATACAAAAACAAAAATAAAAGTTCTTGACTTTAAAGAATTTACATTATTTTGGGGGGGATGGAGCTGCTGCTGGTAAATATATATAGTAAATTAAGTATAAATACACACAAAATAATTTCCATGGGGAGGACACTCAAAACATCTCCTACTTGTAGGTGGGGAGGGCAAGAAAGAGAGGTAAAGAGAGGAGAAGAGAGGAGAGATGGGGACTGGATCCTGAGGTGGGAGATAAGAATAACGATTCTGTAAAAGAGAGAAGGAAAGCAGTTTGAGGGGACAACAAGACCAAATAACTTTTTTTAAAGATGATCTGGAGATATATATATATATATATATATATATATATATATATATATATATATATATATATATATATATATATACATATATATATATATTAGGAAAAGAGAGATGAAAAATGAGGGAGAAAGAAGGTGATTGAAGGGTTAAGCTCTGAAGTAGACAGAGAAAAAAAATCAAAGGTACATAGAGGAATGACATTTCCAAAACTGAAGCAAAAGGGAGTTAAGGGATGGGAATGAGGGAGAAAGGAAACAAATATTTATTAAGAGTCTACTCTATGGCAGGAATTGTGCTAAGTGCTTTACAAATATTATCTTATTTGATTCTAAAAAATAAGTAGACATTATTATCATCTTTGTTTTACAGTTGAGAAACTGAGGAAAACAGAGGTTAAGTAATTTATTCAAAATTATTCAGTATTTAGGGCTGGATTTGAACTCAGGTTTTCCTTACTCTTGGCCCAGTGCTCTATCTTTTGTGCTAAGCTGATTGAGTAATTTGGAATATAGAGTTGGGGAGAAGAAAGAGCTCCCCTCAAACAATATCAAAATTTACTTTTTTTCCTTTAGTAAAACTTTTGATAGAGTGCTCTAGTGTAGTGTAGTGCTCTAGAGTATAGCTTGAGATAAGAAGGGAACATTTGAAAAAGATAAGAAGGGAATGGGATAAAAGGTCAATAAAAAAAGGATAACCAAATAATTAACATGCAACAATGGAATCTTTGTTAAAATTTATAGCAAAAATAATAGCAATGACAAGTCTTTTCCCTTAAATTGCTATAGTCTCCTGGGAAAATATCACATACAGGTATGAATGAATTCATGCATGCATGAATGAATGAATGAAAAAATTATTTATTAACAATGAATTTAAAATAATTTATTAAGCACTTACCCTTCCCATGCAGATAAGGTAAAATCAAAGGAGAAATCCAAGAATATCTGAAGAAGGACTGATCAATAACTTTTGAAGGGAATTAGAGAAGACTAAGTAAACCTAGGTAAGAGACCTGAAAGAAGAATTTTGAGAGGTATAGATATATATCTTTCCAGATCTTTTATTAGGTCAAAGACAAGAATTTCTCTCCATTTCTACCTGATGATAGTTTTCCTGAGATGCTACCTAGTATTCCTGTACTTGCTTCTTTTTTTTTCTTCCTTCTTCCTCTTCAACTAATACTTATTAATATAACCTGCCTAGTTTCAACTCCAAGGAATAAGATGCCCCTCCCAGGGTAACCTCATAACTTTTAAATTCATACCTGGCTTCTACTTCTTGCTTGGATTGACAGCTTCCTTTTCCCTCTTTTTGGAGAGCTAAAAGGCAAAGTAGCAAACTTCTCCTTTTTGCTTCTTTTATTGAGGGCAGAAATTGGACTCTTTGATCACACAATTTGGAATATGTTGCCTTTTCTGATTTTGAATCTACTTATTAAGATGTCCCAGCAGAGATACCCTTAAGGGTCCCCATCCTCCTCTTTCCTGCCTCCTTTTATGTATTGTCTCCCTTTACATTGTAAACTCCAGGGGACAGAGCCTTTCTTTTTTTATCCCAGCACTAGCACAGTGCCTACCATGTAGATGCTTAATAAATATTGATTGGATTGGATTGAATGGATTGGATTTATTGAGTATCCAATATATAGCACTATGCTAGGTGTCAAGGGAATACAAATGATGATAGATAACATTTACACAGAGCTTTAAGATTACAAAATGCTTTACTTACCATCCCATTTACATATATATGTAAATATGTCTTCTCATATTATGTCTCTCAGAGGCCAAACCTACTACAAAGACCAGTGAGATGTAGTTATCCTCAAAGCACTTTTTGGTAATGAGGAGAAATGAATTATAATAGCTACCATTTATATCGTGTTTTGGGATAATTTGGTGACTTAGTGTATAGAAGCACAGGCCTGGAGTCAGGAAAACCTGAGTTTAAATCTGACATCAGACACTTAATAGCTGTGTGACCCTGAGCAAGTCCTTTAACCCTATTTGCCTCATCTGTAAAATGAACTGGAGAAATAAATGGCAATTTACTCCAGTATTTCTGCCAAGAAAAGTCCAAATGGGGTCATGAAGAGTCAGGCACAATTGAACAACAGCAACATATTTAAGATCTACAAAGTGTTTTATATATGCTATTTCATTTAATTTCATCATCACAACAGATTTGTGAAGGAGATGCTATTATATTTTCTATTTTCAGATAAGGAAAATGAAACTCAAAGGAGCAAGTGAATTTCTTGCCCATGATCATATAGCCAGAATGTGTTAGGGGTGGAAGATAAACCAGTTTTCTGGCTTTTAGGGTCCAGCTCCTGTCTACTATATTTGGGCATGTCATATAATTTGAAGGTACTATAAGAAAGTTGCAGAGTGCCAAGTGAATTCAAAAGAGGAAGAGAATATTTTTGGCTGCTTAGATCAGCCAAGTCTTCAAGTGAAACATGAGCTGGGTCTTCAAGAGGGTCAATGGTTAGATCAATAGAAATAGAGGGAAAGAGAGTATAACTGTTTAACAGATGACTGAGATAGTTTGTTTTGGACTTAGGGCATTGCAAAGAATGATACACTTGATGAATGGTTGCACTTGAGATAATAAGAGGATTGTAAGTGAACCCAGCTAGGGTTACCAACAAGTACTGGCTGATGTCCTCCATAAGACTCTTGACAATTAATTAGAGGTAACACAAAGGTCAAGTGAATTTGCCTGCAGGGGCATGTGATTTTTTTCATTTTGAAAGAAGATGACCATTAATACTGACAACTAAAGCCTATTACCAATTCTAGTGCATTTTTGTGAATTAACATGCCCTTTTACCTTTGTGTTCTCAGGGATTTGCCTTTTGAGCCCTAAAACAGAGCCCTTGGGAAGAAATTGTCCCTTTCTTCACAGTACAAAAGACTGCTAAACAAGTCAATTTCAGAACCAGCTCAGCATTATATATTTTAGAGAAGGGAAGAAACATTTATGTAATACTTACTATGTGCCAGGCACTGTGCTAAGTAGTTTACAAATATTAAAACAATAACCCGATAAGATAGGTGCTATTATGAACTCCATTTTATAGCAACCCATTTAATAGTTGAGAAAACTAAGGCATTTAGAAATTAAATGATTTTCCAGGGTCACATAGTTACTAAATTCTAAGGTTACATTTGAACTCAGGTCTTCCTGATGCTAGCCTCAGTGCTTTATCTACAGTTTTACCAAGTTGTCTAGGAACAACTTTTTTAAAGGTTAGAATGGATATGTCCAAGGTTCTGAGATCCTATTCATGAGTCTACATCATGCCATCTTTATATGCTCCCGCTGCTTCTCTTCAAAAGAAGAATGAGAAATTCTGCTATCCTCTGCTCCAAAAAAAAAAGGATAATTTTTATTATCTTTAGATGAAGACCTTTATCATCTCCAGCTATCATTTTAAGAAAAAAAAATCCTGCTACTTATTTTTGTAATTTGATTTTAACAAACAAATCCACATAATTAGGAGATGAACAGGTCTGCCTGCAATACATTTTGAAGCACATAATAGAAGACAACATATCCGGAGAAAAGGATGCCAGAGCTTATGGGAATAATGATCAGAGTGCTGTTAACTGATTATGTAATCTTGGTCAAGTTATTGAGTCTTTATATGTCTCAATTCCCTCATTTGTAAAATGGAGAGGAAATCTGTCATTTCACAGAAATGACAGGATAAAACTCTGCATTGAATAGAGAACCTTTTACAAAAAAAGGGTGGTATCAGTAGAAGCTCACAGGATTTAGATCTGGTGATTCTTAGAGATCATTTATGAGGAGAAAACTGAGAGACTACAATGCATCTAAAATTAACCTATGCTGTGAGTCAGGCTATGATGGTGGAGTAAAGGTAGAACTCACTCAACTTCTCCCCCCAATTCCTCCAAATTCCTCCAAATTCTTTTCAATAATGATCCTGAACAAACTTTAGCGAATCAGAACATCCCCAAAATCAGAGGAGAACATTTTCTAGATAAAAGCAACTTAAAAGGTCAACAGCAAATGTCTATAATAACCAATGTGGGAGGCCTGCTTACAGTGCTGATGCAGGCCATGCCAATGAAGTCCTAGCCCTGGCCCAGGCCCCAGCCCCAGCTCCAGAGTCAGAGGAGCAGGACCTCTGAATCTGCTGTGCTGCTGGTGGCTTCTGGACCTCTCAGCCCAAAGGAGCTCAGCAGCAAGGTCTGTGACAACAAGGTGGGAGCCCAGTGTATAATCCTACCAGTGCAGCCCAGATGCCAAGCCTGGCCCCTACCCTGGCCCTAGCCTTAGTGAGACGCTTCTGGATTTGTTACCTCTGGGACATCAGAGAAGACTCACTAGGTCAGCAGAGAGGGTCTGTGGTAATGGGGTAGAGTCAGGTGTGCAGTTCGAATACAGGTAGCCCAGTGCCAGCATTAGCAAAGCAGAACTCTGTTGCTTTAGCAAACTAGATTTTATAGCTATGGAGAGGAGGGACACTCCCTGTAGCTCTAGGGCAGAAAAGAGAGCTTGTGGTCAGATCACTAGAAGGATCTCTGAAAATAGCTGCACAAAAACTGCTGAAGCTTGAAACAGTACAGTGTCCATTCTAAAAACAGAGTCCTACTTTAACAAAGAGTTAAAAGCCAAGTAATAAGCTAGGAAAATAAATGAGTAATAGGCTAGGAAAATGAGCAGACAATAACAAAAAAGTTTCTGACTTATGGTGATAAGGAAGACCAAAACTACAGACTCAGGAGTCGATAAGAAAGTCAAAGGTCTTACATATAAAGCCTTCAAGAAAAATAAGAATTAAGCTCAAGCCAGGGAAGAGCTCAAAAGGGATTTTGCAAACCAAGTAAGAGAGATAGAGGAAAAATTAGGAAAAGAATTAAGAGAGGTGCAAAAGGAAATGCAAAAAGTTAATGAGGAGAATATGCCTTAAACAGTAAAATTGGTCAATTGGGAAAGGAGGTTCTAAAGCTCACTGAGGAAATTAATTCTTTGGAAATTAGAAATGAACAAATGAAAGCTAATGACTTAAGAGAAGTCAAGATACAATAAAGCAAAACCAATTTTTTTTTAAATGTGAAATATCTTATTGGAAAAATAATTGATCTGAAAAATAGATCCAGGAGAGATAACTTAAAAATTATTGGTCTACTTGAAAGTCATGATTTAAAAGAAAGTGTCTGGAGATCATCTTTAAAGAAGTTATCAAGGAAAACTGTCTTGATAGTCCAGAACCAGGGTAAAAAAGAAATTGAATGAATCCACTGATCACCTCCTGAAAGAGATCCCAAGTCAACGAGATCTCCTAGGTCAAGGAGAAAATATTACAAGCACCTAGAAAGAAACAAAGTATAATGGAGTCACAGTCAGGATAACCACAAGCTTTATCATCTTGTACTTTGAAGGACTAGAGAGCTTGGAATATGATATTCCATAGAGCGATGGCTCTAGAATTACAACCAAGAATCACCTACCCAGCAAAACTGATTCATTCTTCAGAGTAAAAGTATTTATTCAATTAAATAGAGGATTTTCAAGCATTCATGATGAAAAGACCAGAGCTGAATGGAAAATTTGGTTTTCAAAAAGAAAAGCATAAGGAGGTAATCAGGAAATTAATATCATAAGGAACTTAATAAGGTTTATCTGTTTACATTCCTACATGGGAGAATTATACTTGTAACTCATTAGAACTTTATCATTATATCTGCTAGAAGGAATATATGTAGGCAGAGGGCACAGATGTGAATTGAATATGGAGGAATACTATCTTTTTTTAAATGATAAAATGAATGAGGGAGAGAGGAATATACTGGGAGAAAGGAAAATGGAGAAGTGGAATGGTGCAAATTATCTCTATTTAAAAAGTGGCAAGAAAAAGCTTTTACAGTGGAAGGAAAGAGGGGAAGCTGAGGATGGGTGAGTGAATCTGACTCTCATTAGAATTGGCTCAAAGAGGAAATAGCATACATATTTAATATGAGTATAGAATTCTATCTTACCCTGGCTTCTCTCATGTGGGATGTTGACTTTATATAGTGTCTGCTTTAATTAATCTAGGAACATCTATCACATCTATCAGCTGGATGCATCAGAGAGCCCCAAGATCAATGATTAGAGAAATCTGAAGTAAATAAGAGAAGCACATTAGAACCAACAAGTATTTATTTTTTCATCATGGGCCTTAGGTTCAGAGATCTAAAATTAAAAGGGACTTTAGAAGTCATTTAGGAGAGGCTGACTCCTTCATTTTTCAGATTAGGAAACTGAGACCCAGGGAAGTTAATTATTTATTTCATACATAATAAGTATCAGGGGGTTTGATTTGAAACCAGATGCTCTGACTCCTGAGCAAGTGCTCCTTCCTTTATGCCACACTAGAATAGTGTGTGTGTGTGTGTGTGTGTGTGTGTGTGTGTGTGTATTTGAAAAAGTGCTGGATTTGTCCTCAGGTGACAGCAGCTTAAAACCTCTCATGAATGTTGCTGAACAATCATGGGAAAGCTTCTATTTCCTCACCTGTAAAATAGGAATGATGATATTTGTACTATTTATCTCAGTAATTGCTCTAAAGGTGTTTTGTAAAACTTAAATCATTTCATAAAAATAAACAGTTTTTTATTATTACTAACAATAATTATCAGAAGACTTGGGTTCTACCCTCTGCTCTAGTATTAATTCTCTATATAATGATACATAAATTGTCACCTTGTCTTTAGGAAGATTGTGTTTGAAACAGTGTGATTCAAGAAAAGAATGGGTTATCTTGTAATACGATGAGTTCCTAGACATATGCATATATATATCATGTATCTCACATGTAAGATATGTGGTGTGTATATAGACATAAATATATCACACATTTGTATAAATGTACATCTATATGGATATGTACTCATTCACATGCCTGTATGGGTATGTATATGCAGATGCAGATGTACACATGCATATATGTCTATATATGCTCAATTTTATTACTGTAAAATTGTACTGACAGTGCAATATACATATATTGTCATGGGCTTACGAAAGTTTCCTTGGAAGAAGTAGTGATTGAGCTGATTTTTGAAGGATAGAGATTTGGAAAACCAAAGGTTTCTTTATGATTCTTCTTTGAATGTAGGAGGAAGGATTTCTGGCTTCCTCCATCACTGGAAGAGAGAAAAGTAGAGTGGAGTGATGGGATTTTGCCATAGAGTATGGATTTCTTCAGGAACAAACAATATTAAAAACCTTTGATGGTACTTAGAATTCAGAATACTCAGAATATAGGGAATAGAACTAGGTGGCGGTGAAGTTCAGCTCATGACACACAGCAAGATGAGATCATATTTAAGAGTGGGTTTGAACTGGGGGATCAGCTTGAAGACCTCTTAGGGTCCCTCAGGTGTTGGGAGAGAAGGCAGAGTTTTAAGTTCTGTGAGAAAAATTATGATGTATTGAGAAAAAAGGTACTGAAATGGGAATCAGAGAACCTCAACTTGAATCCTGGCTCTGCTCCTTATTATCTGTGTGATCTTGGACAAGATATTTAATCTACTAGGACTTTAGTGTCCTTCTCTATAAAATGAAGGAGTTGGACCATATTCTTAGCTAGGTCCTTTTTAGCTCCAAATGCTATGAGCTTCTGAAAGTTTTTCAAGTTTCATGGAGTTATCACTATGGAATTCCCATCCTAGATGCAGATTTTCACCTCCTATTCCCCAGCATTTTAGTAGATATTTTCATGATTTGTGTGGCTCAAAAGCAAAGAAAAAAAATCATTCAGTTGCTAATGTTCTGGTATGGTGGATCATTCTCTACTCAGCCATACTGGTCCTCAGATGACAGATTTAACTGGTATTTTGCTTATCTAATCAGCAGTTAGTAGTCAATAAACATTTATTAAACACTAGGTGCCAGGCACTATGTTGAATGTTTTCTACCTGGAAGAATACAGCAGAGCTTAGACTACTAATGTAACTTATGGGGCATAAAGTCATATTCATGTGGCAATGAGGCAGTATTAGTGTCTCTTTTTCTAACCCCTTAAAAAGACCCAATAGCATTTTTGTCACCCAACTTATTCACCTGGATAGGGAAACTATCACTGTCTCTCCATCCCCCAAGCTTTAATTTGTGCTTTTTATCACTAAGACAAACTAGTAACGATTTGCAGGGTAAGATGCAATTACGGTGGATTCTGAGGTCAATATTCAATCAGTGGTTCCATTTTGGACATTGCTTTGATCAGCCAGTCAAAAATTTCTTTTCATTTAGGTGTTTTGTAAATAGTCAACAGCAACTAACTGGCTGAAAAACAGCTAAAGGAAGATAAAGAGATGTATTGGGGCTTTAAAAATATTATTTCATTTTTAAGTTATTAACTATTTAGAAGACTCGAGAATTTAAACATTAGATAAGGCCTTAGAAAATTTTCAAGAGGGTGAGGGGAAGGGAAGAAAAAAAAAATTTGGAACACAAGGTTTTGCAAAGACTAATGTTGAAAATTATCTATGCATGTGCTATGAAAATTAAAATCTTTAATCAAAAAAGAAAAGAAAAGAAAAGAAAATCTTCATAAATGAAATTGAACCCAGGACTCTAGGCTTATTTGTTCAAGGGCTCTCTTGGATCAGTACTTAAATCTGCATATCTATTTTTGGGTGAATTTAAAGTCAAGTATGTATTTATGGTTGTTGTTGTTGTCTGTATCCTATTCACCTAAGGCAGATAATTAACTATAAAATACAAGTAGCTAGTGGCTGTGCAGCCATTGGTTATTCCTGAGAAAAGAAACTTGTCCAAGGTGTGAGTAATGTGAAAGCCAGAAACCTACTCAAGTCTCATGATTGTGTAATGGACATTATTTTTCCTATTATATTGTCTTACCAAACAACATCATAGTAGGCTAACTTGATTTGAGATGTTTATTAAATTACTTTGCCTTTCTAAGCTTCAGTTTCTTCATGAAAAAGTTTGATTAGATAAGAAAATCAAGGAACTATAGAAATTCAGAATTTCAGAGTAAAAGATTCCAGAAAGCATCTGGCCCAATGTTTATCTAAATAGGAACCAACTTAATAATATCATTCAATCAATCATCATCATCATCATTGCAGAGATTATAATCAAAAGATCTTCCACAGGTGACATCCATACAAGCTCAATTTTGTCCCTAAGAGTCCCTAAAATGACTGTTTTGTCAAATTGATTTATAGAAATAGGGAAGTTAATGATGGCAATTCAAGATCAGATTATCATCGCTAGAAATTACAGAAAGCTGATCATGATAAGGAGGAGATTGGATTTGTTGGTCAATGCTAATTATATGAGAAAATCAAAGAATTATCTAATACCTTGCTGCAAGTTGAAAAATTTAGTAGCTATTAATATAGCAAGACATTTTTTGAAAACCTGAATTGTATATCAGAAAGCTATCTTTTATAAACAAATACATGACAAAAACTGTGCACTACAAATATAGATCTCAAAATATCCTTTATTATTCAGCTAATCATTTTATTAGAACCAGAGCATCATTGCAGACAAAACTGTTACTCACCTTTGCCTAGACCTAATATTGATCAACAAAAATTAAAAAACTTTTTTTTTTGGTAAATGTTGCCATGATATTGATAATCAATTGTTTTCAGTCATGCCGGATTCTTCATGACCCCATTTGGGATATGCTTGAAAAAGATACTAGAGCAATGTGCCATTTCTTTCTCCAGTTCATTTTACAGATGAGGAGAGGCAAACAGTAATTAGCCCAGGGTCACACAGTTAGTAACTATCTGAGACTAGATTTGAACTCAGGAAGATGAGACTTTGAGACTCCAAGCTTGACACTCTCTCCACTGTATCATCTAGTTACCATTTTGCTGTACTAAATACTCATATTTCCCTACGCAAACCTGAACGAATGTTTGAAAAGCTTTCAAAATATAGAGATCTACCAGAATAAGTTAAAAATTACAGGATATGAAAAAGTCTTTATCAACATCATCCAGTCTGTAATTGAGTTGTTCTTAGAAGCAAGAGGACCTGTGTTCAAATTTTGCCTCAGACACTTAATAGCTGTGTGAACCTGGCCAAATCCCTTATTTTCTCTCTAAGCTTCACTTTCTCTATCTGTAAAATGAAATTAATGAGATTAATGTAAAATGAGATAAAAATATATAAAGTACTTTGTAAACCTTAAAGTGTCATATGTATATGCTAGGTGTTATTTTTACTGAGGTTATTCTGGGATACTTTCAATGAGCCTCCAGAAGATGAGGTTCTTTACCAGTGCTTTTATTCAATTACAAATAACCATCATTCTATTTATTTAGGCAAAAATCTGTACAACATTACATATATAACAATAATAGTTTTAAGCACTTTAAATTTTGCTAAGTATTTTATATATTATTATGAGAATAATCTTAAAATGATATATGATAAAGTAAATTATGAGATAATAATTATATACATTATTATAAAAATAATCACTGAATAATTTATTTTATCTGTCCCTATTTGAATTGTATTGAAAAAGAGGAGGTGAATGAAATGGTGTTGGTGCTAATGATAATAATAAAAATAAAAATAATAATACATTGGTTTAGAGCTTTAAAATTTGCAAAGCTCTTTGTCTACCTAGTCTCACATTTGATTCTCACAACAATCATTTGAGGACAGTACCCTACTATACCCATTTTATAGAAGATAATAATTTCTAATTCATCCGTCACATAGCTATCATCAAATTTATGTGTCTAGGGTGTGGTATCAAATCCCTTTACTATTTCATTTATTTTCCTTTGTCAGTGATTCAGATAATCAATGTCTTTCCTAAAATGTGACATCTAGAACTAAACAAATCTTCCATTTGTGGTTATCACCTCCACTTCCTAGGCACATCCTAGTCACATTAACTTTTTTGGTGACCATATCAAGATGTTGAATTTATAATTTCCTAAAATTTCTAGATTCTTATTGACCTTATACAACTATTGTTGAACTACACCTCCTCAGGCCTGCATTTCATTAAATCACAGATTCAAAGAACTGGAAAATATCACCCAGATGGTGTAGTCCAGGCTTTACTTCATTGAAAATCTCCCCAAGAAGGAGTTTTCCTTACATTATTTGAAGACCTATTTTGAGAGAAAATTCAGATACTCTTGATATAGCCCATTCTACTTTTGAGCAGCTAAAGTGCCAATTTTTTTTTTTGTTACATAAAAACAAAATCTATCTCTGCCCAGCCTTTCTTGATTATTCCCAGTTCTTTCTTCTGCAGCCACACAAAACTAATCTTTCAACTACTTGACAGATATCATATCACTTGTAAATTTTCTCTTCTGCAGATTAAGCATTCCTTGTACTGTCAACCAGTCCTCCTCCATAATGGTCTCTAGTTTCATAGTTCTAATCATCCTCCTCTGCAGGGTGTCTAGTTTATTGATAGCCTTCCTAAAATTCAATACCCAGAATTGAATACACCTTGAAGGTTGTTTAGTCATTTTACTCATGCCTGGCTCTTCATGATCCCATTTGGGTTTTTCTTGGCAAAGATACTAAAGTAATTTGTCATTTCCTTTTCCACCTCTTTTTGCATATGAGAAACTGAGACCCAGGATGACACAACTAGTGAGTGTCTGATACTGGATTTGAACTCACATCTTCTTAACTTCAGACCCAAAGTTTTATCTACTCACTGTAGGGTCCTCAAACTTTTTAAATAGGGGGCCAGTTCACTGTCCCTCAGACTGTTGGAGGGCTGGACTATAGTAAAAGCAAAAACTTTGTTTTGTGGGCCTTTAAATAAAGAAACTTCATAACCCTGGGTGAGGGGGATAATCGTCCTCAGCTACTGCAACTGGCCCACGGGCCGTAGTTTGAGGACCAAAGGACTGTACCATCTTGTTGCACTAGCATCTTGAATACAAAATGGTAGATCCTTTTTAAGGGCCCTTCTATCTTCAAATGAGACTATAAATTTAAACAGATGAAGCTATGGTTGTTTGTATTTTTCAAATAAAACTTAGGTGGCTTGAGGACATAAAACAACATAGGTTCTAAGAAGGCTATGCATTTTATTTTAAGGAATGCTAATTTTTTTTCAGTTCATTTTCCCCCACCCCCCATTTTTGCAATCTTCTTGCACCACTATGTATTTTAAACAACTATAGAGATTGCTTTCACCCTGAAAATTCCCTTCTCCTAATATGATTAGAAAAGGTAGAGACTCTTTTTTACATAAACTCTGCAGAAGTTAGAGTTTAGGATGGCTGGTCTAACAGATATATCTTTAGAAATGCTGAGTAGAATTTTCTAGGTCAAATCTTACTTTTTAATCCAGGTTTTTAGCTTACTGGATGAGGATTCTGTTTCTTTCTTTTTTTCCTTCTTTATCATCTTAGACTTCTAAGGTGTTGCAATCTACAAACTTTTGGTTAAAAAACAAAACAAACAAACAAAAAACAAAAACAAAAACAAAACAAAAAAAAAAAACCCACTTCTCATCTGCCAAACCTTTCTACCATTTTATTTTTACTGTTGTTTCCCTATGAATAGCAGACAATTCCCATTTAGATCTACTTTCAGTTTTGACAGTCTGTTTCATTTTTATCTGTTTGTACAAAAATAACACATTCTTTGGATAGGTGTTTCAGTGTCTATTTAATTAACTTTGTTTTTTTTAAAATAAGTTTTTATTAACATTTTCTGTTTCTTACATCACCAGTATTCCATATATCCCTTCCAGAGAGCTATCCCATATGACAAATAGTATTTTTTATGTATTTTCTTATTGAGGCAATTGGGGTTAAATGACTTGCCCAGAATCACACAGCTAGGAAATATTTAGTGTCTGAGGCTGGATTTGAACTTAGGTCCTCCTGTCTTAAGGGCTGCTGCTCTATCCACTGTGCCATCTAACTGCCCCAACAAATAGTATTTTTTAAGAGGAAAAAAAAAGTTGAGTAGAACTGATCAATCCATCAAAAAAAAAAAAAAAAAGTCTTCGAACCTGTACAATGTGTAGCACCTATGGCCCTTCCACCAAAAAAAAAAAAAAAAAAAAAAAAAAAAAAAAAAAAAAAAAAAAAAAGGTTGTATCTTCTCATATCTCTTCATTTAAGTCCTTTTGATAATAATAATTTTGTTACTTTCTTTTATGTTCTTTTTGGCATATCACTTTTTTCAAATTCTACTGTACATTACTGTGCATATTATTTTCTTGTTTTTGTTTACTTCATTCTGCCCCAGTTCATCTAGATCATTTCAAATGTCTCTGTATTCATCACACACATCATTTCTTCCCTTCCTCCCCTTTTTTATGTTATACATGGACATTCATTTTTTTACATATTTCCATTTGAGTCATTTTGGAAGAGAGAA
Organism: Antechinus flavipes; assembly: GCF_016432865.1. Lineage (NCBI taxonomy): Eukaryota > Metazoa > Chordata > Mammalia > Dasyuromorphia > Dasyuridae > Antechinus > Antechinus flavipes. The sequence continues at coordinate 488,090,045 of NC_067399.1, read as the reverse complement.
AAGTTACAAGAAAAAGGAAAAACCACAAGAAAGAAAAATAAAACAGAAGAAAAAAAGATAAAAATGGTATATATTGATCCAAATTCAGTCTCCACATATCTCTTTCTGGATGCAGATAGCATTTTCCACCCAAAGTTTATTTGAATTTCCTTGGATCACTGAATTGCTGAGAAGAACCAAATCTATCTTAGTTGATCATCACACTATATTCTTGTTGCTGACACATCATTTCTCATAGCACAGAGGTATTCCATTACATTCATGTAGCATGATTTATTTGGCCACTTCCAAATCGAAAGGCATCTATTTTGTTTCTAATTCTTAACTCCCCCCCCAAAAAAATATTGCCATGAATATTTTGAGTATAAAGGAATTTTTTTCTTCCTATCAACTATTTCTTTAGTATTTAAGCCCAGAAATAGAGTCTCTCTAGTTTAAAGGGTAGGAGCATTTTTGTCACTAGTTGGTAGCTTTATTTTTAATGAAAAGCATAGTCATATCTAACAGGTTGGCATCTTCACTTTTTTGAAGCATTCAAGGTTAAGTGACTTGTCCAGGGTAACAAAGATAGTAAATGACTAAAGCCAGATTTGGACTCAGGTCGTCTTGATACTCTATCCACTGCAACACCTGGCTAGCCTATTTGCATCTTCAAAGGCTTATGTTTTTAGTATAAGCACATGGGTCATTTTGAAGAAAATACGAAGAAATGGTGATGATTCATGCCTTGTAGAATCATATTTATTCACATATCAAATAGTTTATTTTTGAACAGTTCTATGGCAAAAAGCTAATTTTAATAAGGCTAACATGTTTTTTGTTGTTGTTGTTTTTTTTGATCATCTATGATGGAATTGATGTAGGGATTGCTTAGTGGTACCATGTATAAGGGATTGAAAGATGGAACCATGCACAGCATTCTGAACTAGGAAGACCCAGAGTTCAAAGACTGCTGCAGACATTATCTGTGTGACCTTCAGTAAGTCATTTAACCACTATTTGCCTCCATTTTCTCAGCTTTAGAATGGGAATAATAATAAGTACCACACAGAATTATTAGTATGAAATGGGATAATAATTGTAAAGTACTTTGAACACTTTAAAGCACTATCTAAATTCTGATGATTATTGTTGTTTCTCCTTCTCTTCCTTTTCCTCCTCATAGTATCTGTGATGAGACTCTCTCAACTAATTGAAGCTGGCACTTAGTTTCTGCAACTTAGAGTTATCTTCTTGAATTTATCTATTTATTTGCTTATTTTTTGCTGAGGCAATTGGAGTTAAGTAACTTGCCCAGGGTCACATAGCAAGGGTTAAGTGTCTGAGACTAAATTTGAACTCAGATCTTCCTGATTTCAGGGCTGGTACTCTATTCACTGCACCACCTAGCTGCCCCTTCTTGAATTTATTAAATTGAATGTTTGTTAGCTAGATCACAAATGGCTTTCTGATTCCCTTTCTCTAATCCCCAATAATCTACATTCACTAGTTGTGCTTTTTTTTTTTAATCATTAGGTTGACAGTGCTTTAAATTCATAATATTAGATGGGGAAGGGAGCAGAAAAAAGGGTCTGGGTGGGCCTGGTTCCTTAAATAGTAGAAATCAGATTCTCTTATGCACCCATTCCCACAGATCTTTTCCATCCAGGCCTCCAAACCAACCACGTGCTATACTGAGAAAAAACTGCTATTTTCACAGGAACTCCTGCTTGGATCCAGTAGAAATGTGGAATTTACATATTTCTTTGTCAGTTTGTTCTAGTTTGGGATGTGCCTGCTAACAATTAATTTTAATTGCAAAGAAATGGAAATTGCTAAGTGTTCCTTTGGCACCGGAGCTGGGCTTCCTTTGTCAGAAAATGCCTTAGACCATTATTCTCATCCCCCTCATTTTCACTTTTTATTTTTCATGACAAAGCAAAATTATTGTCTCTTTCTCTTTTTCTTTTGGCAGTTGCAGCTTTGAGAGGTGGGGAAAGCCTTAAAAGTACTGATTACTTGTTAGTTGGGGCCTAGCTAATATGATCAGGAGAGATTTTCTTCTGCTCTCTCCTCTGGTGAGTTTACTAAGACAAGTGCTTAACTTCTTGTGGAAGAAGCAGGGAGAGATGAAACACTGTCTGGCTGTTAATTTTCTTCCCTTAGAAAATGGGATGAGGGAGATGGATCACTGGCTATTTACCTAGCAGAGTATACAATCTCCATTCATCTATCTTCTATTCAGGCTCCCTTCAGAAATACATTATTTGGTGAGCCCCACTATTCCAATGGCTAGTATTATTGTTGACAGCTCTGCAAGTGGCCTTAACAGCTTGTCACCACACTAATCAATGTAACTCCTTGCAGCCTTTTAAAAAGGAATCTATTTGATCAATATCACCAAGTAAGCTCAGCTCTAGCAAACAGATCAAATAAGAGTCTCTCTGATCAATAAGTGTTATACAGAAGATAATTTATCAGGGATATTTCAATGAAAGCATCATAAATGTTTCCTGCTGACAACTCTTCCTCTGGTAGCTACTGTAATGGATTAAAAATAGAATTGAGTCATTATATAAACTATTAGCCTCTCTCTCATCTCTGACTGAGCCCAGAGAATATTTGGATGGCTGGCCTTAAAGTATTAATTCTGGTTTTAGAGCAATTATAGAATTAATAACCATCATAATAACAACAATTAGCATTTATTTATATAGTACTTTCAGGTTTTCAAAACACGTTACAAATATGATTTCATTTAAGGTTTTATGTGCAGTTTTGTCTTTCAAATTAGACTGTTAAGTTCAGTGAAGCTTGGGGCTTGTCATATTTGATTATAGGAACACTGAATCCTAGAGCTAGAAGGAATCTTAGGGGTCATTTTATGAATATGGATACTGACAACCAGTAAGGAAAACTGACTACCAAGATCATACAGCAAATTAGCAGCAGAAGCACGACTAGAGCATCTATTTCCTAACTCCCAGGATGCTTCTCTGTATCCCCTGGTAGGTTTAAGATGTATATTATAGTTGCTTAGGAAGTAGTCATTGATTTAAGTATCATCCCCTAATCTTAGAAATAACTCCTAGTCCTACTACTTTTATATCGCTACTAACTACAGAGTTGAAATTAACATTAAAAAAATTTGTTGAGCATTAAATATATACATGACATTGAGTGAAATTCTAGAGATACAAAGATAGAAAATGACATAACTCCTGGCATCATTATAATTACATAGAGCACATAATTCCTGACATCAATGTGCTTACATCAGAGTAATATGAATTTATGTAAATAAATTTGATGAAAAGGAAAAAAAATAAATTTAGAAAGTAGAGAGCTAGACAAATTACTAAATAAATTAGAGAAAATCAAAGGAGAGAAATCAGCTTTATTAGAAATAGGGTGTGTGTGTGTGTGTGTGTGTGTGTGTGTGTGTGTGTGTGTGTATGTGAGAGAGACAGAGACAAAGACAGAGAGACAGACAGACAGAGAGACAGAGAGAAAGAGAGAGAGAGAGAATAAGCACTTTATGAAAAAGGCAGCATTTATGTTGAATATTGAAGGAAGAGAAGAACTTTGAAAGATGAAGGTAAAAAGTGGGGATGATCATAACTTATTCAAAGGACAACATGATTTTCATTCTTTTTCTTTTTCTCTAGTCTCTTTAAGAATGTTTAAATAAAAAAAAATTAAAAGGATTCCATAAGAAAAGAATAGAGTAGACTTATGGATGATTATTCTTTGGAATTCATTCAAGAGGTATAGTAGATATGTTGGTGACAGGAGTCTGTGTTTTTCATAAAGTTTATATAACTCAATGGCCACAAATTATTAGCTGCTTACAGCATGGCTAGGTGCCATACATTGTGCTAGATGATGGAGGAAATGCAAAGATTAAATAACCCTGCCTCTTCCATCTAGTAAGTGCATTAATAATTTGAATGTAAATAGTGCAAACAAAGAGATATGTCAGATCTATAAAAGAAAAGAATATTTTTAGCTGTTAATTCAGGGACAATTTCAGGGAGCAGGTGGCATTTGAACTGAATCTTTAAGGATGGGTATGATTTCAACATAATGGAAGAAAACGAAGGACATTCTAGCCATAAAGAAAGTATGAATAGGAGGATAGAAGTGAGAAAGCATGAAAGCATTCCCAGAAAGATAAGAATGATGGAATATAAACTTATTGTAAGGAAATAAGTCTAGAAAGATGTTGTAGTGACTGATGATGGAGGACATTCTTTGCCAGGGTATGACAGCTGGTTTTTATTCACTAGACTTGAGAAACTACTTGAAAATTTTTGGGGTAGATGAGTAGCTTAACTGGACCTATGTATGAAAATTTGTACACCCAAGGACTAGGATTTTTAACCTGAGATTCACAGATATTTATATATTTCAAAAAGCCTGTGAACTTGAATGAGGAAAAAATAGACAGCATCTTTATTTTCACTAACCCTTCTTTTTATTTGTAACATTATGTAATTTTTATGCATTTAAAAACATTATTCCAAGTTGGGATTCATGGATTTCTCCAGACTGCTGAAAAAATCCATGACACTTACAAATACTAATACAGCTTCTTGAAACCAATAACTAAAAAAACATATCACAATATATGCTTAAGGCAAACATAAAGGCCTGGATGATTGAATTCAGTAGGTGAAAAAAATCTGCAATAACCATGGAGTTAGGGCTGATAATCTAGAAAAGAAGGAATGATTTTGTATAATGAAGATAGAAAGTTAGGGAATGGCCAGTAAGTTGGATTCCCTATAGGAAACAGTGAATGCTAGGGTGCAGGAACATGAGAGGAAGCAGCTCCACATGAAAAAAGCAAAAGTGCCCATCCAGGTCCTGAGAGGAAGAAAACAAGTGCATTCAAATACTTAGACTCAGCATGATTGAAATTAGTAGTGACAGTAGCATTCCCCAAGTATAAGATGGTCAATGGATATGAACAAGCTGTTCTCAGAAAAAGAATTGCAAAATATTAACAGTAACATTCAAGATTGCTCCAATTTAGTGGCTGCCAATTTGAACATTGTCAAAGTGACAAAAGATAAAAATATTCAGTGTTGGAAGGTTGATGGAAGCAGGTATAGTAATACATTCTTGGCGAATCTATGAATTGGTCCAACAATTATGGAAAGCAATTTGAAGTTGGGCTTAAAAAAAAAAAAAAGATGACTCAAAGCTTCATTATCTTTGATTCAGAGAGCCTACCTCTAAATATACAGTGAAAGACAAAAATGTAAGTCTAATATGAATCAAAATATTAACTGCAGTGCATATTTTAAAAGAAAGGGCAGCTAGGTCATGCAGTGCATGGAACACTAAACCTGGAGTCAGGAAGGCTCATCTGACCTCAGACATTTACTCTGTGACTGTGGACAAGTCACTTAACCATGTTTGCCTTAGTTTTCTCATCTGTAAAATGAGCTGGAGAAAGAAAAGGCAAACAATTCCAGTATTTTTGCCAAGAAAACTTTAAATGGGGTCATGGAGAGTCAGATTTAACTGAAATAATTAAAAACAACAAGAACAATTATGATAGAAAATAACTTGAAACAAAGTAGGAATACAAATATTAGTGATTAGTTGAGCTCATTGTAGTCTATGGATATGATGGAATGTTACCATAATGTAAAAAGCAATGAAAAGCTGTAATTTAGAAAAGCACAGGAAGAAATTAACTCTATGTAAACTGAACCAGGAAAACCATATGTGTGTATTTATATATATAAATATAAATGTATACATATATGTATATACATACACATATAGATGTAATATGATGACTACTATAATGCAAATGGAGAGAACCCAAAAAAGAAATCGAATGTCATGTAATTGTAATGATCAAACCTGGCCTCAGAGAAAAGATGAGAAAATTCACTTTTCTCCCTTCTTCGTAGAAAGAGAAAAATTTGTGTGGAAAGTCTTGCACATATAGTCAGATGCAATTGGTGCGTTAGTTAATTTTACTCAACTTTTCCCCTATTTCTTTTTAAATATAGGATGCATATATACACTGCATATACAGACAGTTATACAATGCAAATATATATGTATATGTGTGTATATATACATATATATACACATATGTAGATATACATATACACAATGTATACATGTTATAAATATTTTTACAAAAGATTGCTCATTGGGTAAAGAAGAGAGGGATGAATTTGGAAATGAAGGTAAAGAATAATATATCAGTCAAAATAATATCTTTAAAATCAATAGTAAAACTGTGGGTTTCAGTGAGTATCTCTTGGTCCAGAGGAAGAAGGATAGGACTAGCTAAAACAACAAAATAATTAGTCTTACTTGGGTATGGTCTAATTTGTGACACCAGGGAGACTACTGCTGCTAGGTTGTTTCAATCTGGGATATCTGGATTGCAACTGGGTGACTGTTAAGGGTGTGCATTAAAACTTGATCTCATATACTAGGTTCCCAGTAGTGGAAGACCAGCAAACTGCCTAAAAATTGGTGAAGGTCCAAAAAATGAAGCATGTCAAGGCTTTAGTGTCAGGACTTCCAGCTTGGTACGGTAATGAAGCATGGAGAGAGGTCTAAATCTGCTAGGTGGCTATTCTGATACACCAAGTAGATGATCAGGAAAACCTTTTCTAGAAAAGAGATAACAAAAAATATTCCTCTAATAGAAAGTAGAAGAATGTAGAATAGGGAAAGGTCAGAAGTGATCCATTCATCTAGTCAAATGTAGAGTCAGTAAAATTCTAGACTATATTTAGCAGGGCATTCTATTTAAGATAATATAGCAAGTTTTAGAGCAGGTCTCTGTCCTGGTTAGTTTGCCCAATGTCTAGTCCATATTATTCCTGAATATAAAATACTCTGTCATTCAAGGGTCTTCAAAAGACAACATCTTAACTCCTATGTGGTATTACACAGTGGGCATGGAGTAAGAAGACATGAATCAAAACTCCTTCTAGAATTTATGAAGCTGTGACCTTGAGTAAATATTTCATTTCTTAGGAAACTCAGTTTCTTCATTTGCAAAATGGGAAACATTATATTTAAAGTCTTCAATATTCTGAGATTATACAAATTATGATAATGGTGAAAGGTGAAAATTATAGGCAGTTTGATCAAGGTAAGTTGGGAGTAGGCTTCTGGAGGATGTAAGATATCATTTAGACTTGGGTCAATAAAATAAAGCAAACAAATGGTAAGTTTTTTTTTTTTTATCTTCACTCTTCTAATCCCAAATCATATCTCTATGTAAAAGGCATGTTTTTAGAGTCCTCATTATCGGATAATTTGAAAGTTTTAAAAATAATGTTAGATTTATTATTTATGTAAAAAAATTCTGTGAAAATTATTTCTATAAAATTTTAACTTTATTATTTCTATATATGATGAGATGACTTCTAGATCTCCCTTTTAATTCTAGGTTCTAGGGTCCTATGATCAGTAGAATAAGAATTTCCAGATTTTTTTTTCCTTTCATTTGAGAAGCAGTTTATCTCACCCATACTCTCCAACAATTAGAAAAAGAAAAAAAAAAACTCTCTACTTTCTCTTTGCATATAAAACTTTTCTTGCCTCTCTCCCAGAGCAGTACCTACTTTACTGAAGGCAATTTCTTCTCCAGCCTGTCTTGTGTCTATAGGGAAACTCAAGGCTTCTTTGTTTTAATTTTCTTTTTAAGTTGCAGGGAGAAAACAAAACAAAACAAAAGCAAAAACTAAAAAACAAAAAACCTGATGAGAATTAGAGGAAGGAGTAGCCTGTAGGGAGAAAGGGATTGCAGGTATTTATGAATGAGCTCAGACGCCTGTCTTATTGATCATTTCTCCCTTAAGCTTCTTCATGGATATATGTATATATGATGCTGTTGGGAAAAAATCCTCTCTTTGACAAGGAACAATCTGTAGTTATATCCTGGATTACCCAGGCAGGCTCAAAGATTGCTTAGATGTCCGATAAGCGCTAGAATCTCAACTTAGAATTTCTCGAGGATGTAAACCATCCTTTACATTTGGGCCACACAAAGAAAACAAACAAATGGTAAAAAAAAAAAAAAAAATCCATTCATCTTCTTTCTTGTCATCAGAAAAAAGAGCCTTTCAAAGCTTTTGATATTTTGAATTTTAAAATGTTAAAACTGTAGGGGAGGGAAATAGTCCTCCCAAGCTCTGGCTCAGATTCCCATGATATTAACCTACAAGATTGGCTTTCTGTTATTGTTGCTAGAGTTTCAGATTTTAACCCCTGTTGACTTTCAGCAGCTTTAATCAGCAGCTGGCTTTGAGGCTGTAGATGAGAAAGCAGAGTTTTCACTAGGTGATAGTTCCCCCCTGAAAGATTCCTAAGTATTTCATAAAGTCTGGGGAATATTTGATGTTTTTAGGGAATTAACCCTCTTTCAAATTAACTAGTTGAACTCCATTTTGAATGGTATCCAAAAGGATTCTGTTTTAAAGATTACTCTAAATTACAAATGTGCCAGTGTCCTTTAGGAAAGTGTTAAGTTGTTTTTGCTTGGACCCAACAAAACGCTGAGAACAATAAAGTAGAGGGATCAAAAAATAAATATTTCTGACTCCCTACAATGGAATTCCTAACAATTGGATTTGTCTAGGCTGAAGCAGGTTGTCATCTAAGGTGGTTAAGTTCTATAACTCTAGAGTTCTTAGGCAAAGGTGGAATAGAGGATTTTGTAGAGGAAATGCTTGTTCAATTATAGATTGTATCAAGGTCACCAAAGTCTCTTCTGAGATTCTATGATTTTTTTTTTTTTTACTAACATTAACTAACCAGATAGTAGGAATGAAGGGTTCTTATCATTTTCCCCCAATACCTACTATGGCATTGTGCATATAGTAGGCACCTGATATATCTTAAATAATGAATGAATGATTGAAAATGCCTGAGGAGGTAGGTGCATGCCTGTATCTTTAGCTATATACACATCCACGTCTCTTTTTCTCTCTTTGTCTCTCTCTCTCTCTCTCTCTCTCTCTCTCTCTCTCTCTCTCTCTCTCTCTCTCTTTCTCTCTCTCTCTCTCTCTCTCTCTCTCTCTCTCTCTCTCTCTCTCTCTCTCTCTCTCTCTCTCTCTCTCTCTCTCTCTCTCTCAAGTTTTCATGCAGTTTTAAGCTTTCAAGGCTTAACTTTTGGGGCACTTTGTTTACATGTATATATACACACATGTATTTATATTGCCTTTAAATAGCTTTAAACTTCAAGAAGAATTTTAGAACATATGGACATGAATATAAATATGTATATAGATGCACATTCATTCTTTTAAAATATATTTTTATGTATACCTGACATAACTATATGTGATAACTAGCTATAACATACCTAACATAAAATAACAACACAAAACCTAACAAGTTTGATTCCTGCTTGGAAATCACTAAAAAGAGGGAATCCAAGCAGTCCATTCCATTTGGGGGCTGCTCACATCGGGAGGAAGCTTTTTTCTTGATATCCCATCCAAAACTGCCTTTTTGCAATTCAACCCCATTGCTCCTGATTTGGGGCCAAAAAGAACAAATCTAATCAAGTTGTCTACTTAAAGAAAACTATCATATCCCTCCTAAGTCTTCTCTTTTCCAGGCTGAGCATGCCTAGTTCCTTCCGTTTATCCCCATCTATGATGAACTGGAGGCCTTCACAATCCTGGCTGCCTTCCTCTGCACACTATCTAGATTATTAATATCTTTCTTAAACTATGCTCAGAACTGAAATAATACCCCAGATGAGGTCTGATGTAGCCAAGTCCCATGGAATTAGCACTTCAGCTCTATCCCTCTAAATGCTGCCCAAGATGACAGCAACTTGCTTTTGGCTACTGCATTACTTTGATGACTTATCTTGAGTTTGTACATGTAAAATGCCCAGATCTTTTTCAGAACAGATTTTGTCTATATATGTCTCCTCTATAAGTACATGTGAACTTAATATATTTTGTATCCAAGAACAAAACTCAATATTTATCCCTATTGAATTTAATTTCATTAGATTCATTTTAATACTCTAGCCTTTCAAAATCTTTGTAAATCTTTATTCCATCATTCAAGGTGTTAGTGATTTCTCCTAGTTAGTATTACATGCAAAATTGATAAGCATATCATGTCTACCTTTTCCCAAGATATTGGTAAAACTTAAATGGCACAAAGCCAATCCCATATTTCTGTTGTATCTACACTGTAGACCTCTAGCTATAAGTGATTTTGAACAATTAACTAGTCCTTAATTCTATCCATACAAATCCATCAAATCCATATCTTTCTATGTTCTCCATAAAAATAGTATGACATATTTTAGAGGGAAAGAAATTTTTCTAACATCTATGCAAACTGTATACTCAGTCTTAACTCTCATGTACTAGTTTACTAATCCTGTTCAAAAAAAAAAAAAAAAGAAATGAAGGCATTAATTGTTCTTGATGAAGTTATATTCATTCACAAGATAGCTTTTTTAATGATCAATTATAACTTTATTTGAAGCAGTTAGGTGCTACACATCGACCTGGAGTCAGGAAAAATTGACTTCAAATCTGACCTCAAACATTTGTTAACTGTGTAACTGTGAAAATCACCTAACTTTGATTGCCTCAACAGCCCCATAACAAAGATGTCACTTGAATCTATTTGCCTCGGTTTCCTCATCTGTAAAATGAACTAGAAGAGGAAATGGCAAGCCATGTTTGCCAGTATCTTTGCCCAAAAAATGCCAAAATGCTGTCATGAAGAGTCAGACATTGCAACAACTCAATAACAACAATGTCTTTAATTGAAAATGTACCTGTAATTAATTACCCATTATATGCAAAGTACTTTATGAGGTGGGCATACAAAGATAAAATGACATATTTCAAAGAGCTTACATTCTAACAAACAGGACATCTAACATTTATCTAGATAAGTACATGGCTTATAATTAGAGGAGGGAGCAGGGACAAACAACTAGAGAGTCATCAAGGAAGAATTCTTTCATGAGATGGCAAGTGAGTTATGCCTTTTAAGATCCAGAGAATATTAAGGAAGGAAACTAAGGGGATTTAGGAGATGTGATGAGGAAGAACAGCCATGAAGGCCAGCATATACAAAAACATGCAGATGAAAGAAGGAGATAGAAGGCTGGTTTGTCAGGAATGTAAAATGTGTGCATGTGAAATGGGGAAAATGTCTGCAAAGGTAAGCTGGAATCAGCTGATGAAGCTCTCTCTCTCTCTCTCTTTCTCTCTCTCTCTCTCTCTCTCTCTCTCTTTTTCTCTCTCTCTCTTTCTCTCTCTCTCTTTTAATAACAACTTTTTGTTTTAAAGGTATAGTCAAATATAGTTTTCAGCATTCACCTTTACAAAACTTTGTGTTCCAAATTTTTTCTCTCTTCCTTCTCCCTATCTCCCTCTCCTACATAGTAAGAAATCCAATATAAGTTAATCATGAGCAATTCTATGAAATTCTTTAAATACAAAATGTAGAGTTTGAATTTATTCTAGAGGTAATAGGGAGCTATGAAAGAATCTTTTACATAGAATTTTAGAAGGATGGACCTTAAGGATTATGGGAAACTCCTTTATTTTACAAATGAAGAAACTAAGGCCTAATGAGAAGTGATCCAAAAGCCTTTTCTTCCAGGGTCCCTTCTTGTATGATCAAATTCCAAGCAGCCCTTTTCATGTTATTCAGAATATTGATTCAACCTTTTAATTTGAATTGTATACAATACATCTTATTACCTCTGGCATTTTTTTTTTGCCCTAGAATATTTTATTTTAATTCTATTGCTTATAAAGAGTATGGGAAGGAACAACAAAAACCCCTTTTACTTACTGCCCTTGAATTCTCTAAAAAAAAAAAAGCTTTTTTTATAACATTGGGATAAATCACTCAGGTAACCATTTAGTTACATGGATTTAGTAAAGGTGAGGTTTCTAGAGACCTTCACCTAGGGTGGGACTGTAATCAGAAGTCCACTTGCACAAAAGGCCTATTTAAGAACAAAAAGCCCCCTTAAGGTTGAGGTGATCCAATCAATGCTCCTTCTGTTCGCCTCAGGAAGTAGCTATTTCTAATACTTAATAGTAGGCATCCAGATGATATGCAGATTCAGGCTTTCTCTCCTAATACTCAGCTAGCTGTCCAGGACCTCATCCATCTCACCTATGCCTAGAGTTTCCTTCATTATTCCTTGGAAATTTGAACCCAGTCACAAAGTTTAGACAGAAACAATCATGTTCAAAGAATGACTGAGGTAAAGTTTTGGAAGTTTCATGAGAGTATACAAAGTCTTTTAAATTCCATAGAGTCTCATAGAAATTTTCCAAATTTGCTTCCTGGTCATATCTAATGCTAGAGAATATAGGCTTGAGCACCCTTTTAATTCTGTATAATCCAGTTAAGGTTCCAACTACTGGTTCCCTTGCTTTGGATGAAAGAGCAAGTTTTTTGTCGTTTTGTTTTGTTTTTAGTTTCCTGGAGAGAGGTGTAATTAGGTTCCCTGGGAAGTGCTTCTGGGGGAAAAGGAACCAAGCCAAAAAAGTGTGGCCTAGTGGTTAATTCTTTTTGGAGATGTCCTTTCTTTATTTTCTCTATAGATGGGAAGGAGGAGGGTCATAAAAGGCTAATTAGAAGCTTGGAAGATGAGGACTCTGGAAGATGAGGTAAAAAAAATCTGCATATTAAGTTAATTGAGGACACCATCTCTTCAAAGAACGGTTGGCAGAGTTAAAACTTTGGAAATAGCTAGTAAACAAAAATTGGGTAAAAATTGAAGTGGTGAATGTGGATATGAGGTGATATTATTTATTCTGAGAAATGTTGTTGGCATTAGAGAGTTTTATCTATCTGCCTTATAATTTTTTAAAATGGGTATGGACTGCTAGGTAGTATGTAATACTGGAGAAACTGAGGCAAGATAGAGATTAGAGAGTGTTTAATAATTTATGAAATGGGAGAGATATACTGGGACCAAATGGATCCATGGTTTGGACCCAAGGCTGAATGGACTATTGTCTCCAAGAATCCAGCAACAATGTGAGTTCTCAATGACCTATCTACACATGGCTCAGATTCAGGGGGTATACTGAGACAGGGGTGGAATCAGGGAGAGTGGGAACATGGGACTCTGACAGGGTGGGATGAGCCTCCAGAGATGAGGGGAAGCATCTTGATAAGATGGTATCTGACATTCTGGTAGCTTGCGATGGGGAAAGGCATTCTGATTTTCTAAAACATAAGATCTTTTATCCTTATCAAGTATTCTGATAAAGAGGGAGGGGAGGTTTTGCAGGACTGAGCTTTGAGCTGATAAACTGAAGCAGAGAAATTGAGTCAGGGTCAAAATAATTAGGGAGACTGAGTCAGGACAATAAAAGAGAACTGTGACATAATATTCCACACTCTCTTCTAATATTCAAATCATTGAATTACCTTCCTCTAGAAGGTCTTAACACCATAATTTTTGACCAACCCTATGTAAAACAAATAAATCAAAATAAAACTAGAAAAATGCAAGGATTTATGGCAAGGACAAGCCTCTCCCTGATAACCACAGATTTATTAGCATTAAACAGCATTCCTCATTCAGGGAGGCACACAGGCCTCCTTGTTCAGGTCTTCTGCAGTTGGGGAGCATCTCAGCCAGAGAATCCAGTTTGAGATGGACAGTTCATTGTGAGTTAGGTCCGGGATCATTTGTGCATTTAACTCAGCCTCTGCTGAGTAGCAGTGCTCAAGACAGTCCTGCTGCCCTAAGAGATACGCCAAATCTGTCAGGGACTCCAAAGGGGGGAAAAAGTGGGACCTGGAGTAGCTCTGCCTGGCCCCTCTCAATAGAACAGGAACTGCTACTGTGATCCCAATTTCTGAGCAAATTATGCAGTTAGACCAAAGCAGCCAACCCCAAACTATTAAAGGCCTGATATCAAACTACAAGGTCTTTTGAGAATCCTGAAATATAATTAAGGAAATGGGGAAACAAGAGTGGAGAAACAGATCAAAGAGACTGCCAGTCTCAGGACAGGTGTCTGATTTCTTGTTGTTTCTAAAAAATTATCCCCAAAACTGTGTCTGCCAGGGCAATTCCAACAGAATAAAGGATTTCAAAGTTAAAACCTAACTAGCAAATCATAGTCCAGTAAATTTTAAACAAGAAGTCAAATAATTTCCATCTCAATCTGAACTAATAAGATAGGGGGCAGGGCAGAAGTGCCTAAGAAAAATACATCAGTTTTTCCCAATTTCCTGACCAGTTTCAACCAGTTTCCTTCCTCCCTTTTTTTACACAGAAAAGAAATTATCAAATGACCTTTCCACATATAAATCCCAAGAGTGAATCAAAATTCCTATACATAACAGACTAGTACAGTAACTTTCCTAAAAATCCCTTAATATACAGCAATAGTTACAGTTTTAACAAATCCATCTCGAATTTTAAACACACAGTAATAGATGACCCAATCAAGGTTCCTAAATTCCCCATATCAGTCCATCAGGGGTAAGGGATGAAGCTTCATTCAAAACTGCTTCAGTATGGGCACTGGCAGGAGACTCTCAGTTCATGCAGAGGATACACATGATGTGGCCTGTTGTGATGGCAATCAAAGATAATCTAGGTCCCAGAAGCAAGTCAATACCTGTAAATTTTGAACAAACCTAGAACAAAAAACACAAATCTAACAAGCAAAGGTTAGAACTGATACAAAACCTGAAGAGGTCAGTATGAATTGGCCGTCAGCTTCCCACTAGATAAAACAGCAGTTAGGCTTTTGTCCTCTCATTTAGAAATCTTTAAAAACCCAAATATCCACAGACACAAATATTCAGTAACAGATAGATGACCAGAGTAAATACTCATTTGCCAAGTCTTAGGATATAATGATTACATATAACCAGGTTGGAAACAACAAGGTATGACATAATTGAATTGCATTAACAGTTTATATTGACCATTGCTCTGATCATAGAAATTAGTTGGAAAAATGCAGGGACACAACCATAACATAAGCAATTAAAACTTAACTTTCAGCAAAACAGGATAAAATAGGTTTAATTCATTTTTACTCCAGTTAATTATCCCATTATCTGTCAGAGGGTGGAGCTTTAAAACTCCCAAATAGCATTAATTATAAGCCCAATTTTATTTCTAATAACAAATTCTATTAACCAAGTTTCAGACATATCCTAAACAGATATTCACCAAAACCTTGTATTTATGACAGTAAGACTTTTTCTTAAGTTCACTTCTTTCATATCTCAGTAGATGTTCCCATAATGCTTTTAAAAATACCCAATACTCTATACCCCAAAGAAATACTAAAGAAGGGAAAGGGACCTGTATGTGTCAAAATGTTTGAGGCAGCCCTGTTTGTAGTGGCTAGAAACTGGAAATTGAATGGATGCCCATCAATTGGAGAATGATTGGGTAAATTGTGGTATATGAATGTTATGGAATATTATTGTTCTGTAAGAAATGACCAGCAGGATGAATACAGAGAGGCTTGGAGAGACTTACATGAACTGATGCTAAGTGAAATGAGGAGAAACAGGAAATCATTATACATGGCAACAACAAAACTATATGAGGATGTATTCTGATGGAAGTGGATTTCTTTGACAAAGAGAAGATCTAACTCAGTTTTTCAATTGATTAATGATGGACAGAAGCAGCTACACCCAAAGAAAGAACATTGGGAAATGAATGTAAACTGTTTGCATTTTTTGTTTTTCTTCCCGGGTTATTTTTACCTTCTGAATCCAATTCTCCCTGTGCAACAAGAGAACTTTGGTTCTGCACACATATATTGTATCTAGGATATACTGTGACATATTTAACATGTATAGGACTGCTTGCCATCTGGGGAAGAGGGTGGAGGGAGAGAGGGGAAAAGTCAGAACAGAAGTGAGTGCAAGGGATAATGTAAAAAAATTAGCCAGGCATGGGTTCTGTCAATAAAAAGTTATAATTATTAAAAAAAATAAAAATACCCAATACATAAACAAATATTCCAAGTTATATATTGTCCATTACAGAAACATTTTCAAAAGGACAAAAAATATATTATTTTCAGAGGCTCTTCAAATGACCTTAGAATATTCTATACAGAACATCCTAATATCACATAAAAGAATCCAAGAGGTTCTTAAAAATATTAAACTTTTAGAAATACCATAACCTCATATTGATAACAGTAATAAATTGGTTTCAGTAAGTTCACAAGTTATGTTTCATATTTAACAGAAACATTTTAAAAAGGACAAGGAAAAACTATTACTTTCAGAAGCCCTTTAAATGATGGGCATAACCTCAGGATACAATCAATTAAACTTATATAGAATACCCAATTCCACAGAAAAGAGTCTAAAAGATTCTTAAAAATATCAATTAAACAGTAGAAGCAATTAACATTTGAACCAGCAAGAAGCTGCTGTTCATTAAAATAAACCACCATCTTAATGGAGGGAAGGGGATTAGATTGTCCCTTTTCCACATGGTCACCCTTCCCTCATTCTACCATGCTTCCCAGCCCAAATATCTCACAGCTAACCTTTTTAGGGTGCCTTTTCCCCAAGATCCAATCTGCTAGCTAAAGATAGGCCCCAACCTCATAGAATATCTCCTTTCCCCTGACAAATGGCAAATTCACTAGAGATTTGTGCCTTTTTGTTCCCCATTTCTGGAAAGCTATTTTCCTCTCTCTTCTTCCTTCTCTCACACCATCTTTTCCTGCCTCATCTCTATCTCTCTCCTCCCAATGCTTACTTGCTCAAACTTTCTCTGACATGCTTTTAACACTCCCAAACCAATACCAGATGCTCCATTTAAACTATTAATTGCTTTTGCAAATCAATTTCTTGTCCCTTGTCTTTTAAATCACCTTTTTTAAACTTTAAAAACCAAATTTCATAAAACTTAATACATATACCCAACAGAGCATAGCTTACAAATTATCCAATACTTCTAGAAAGC
The DNA here is from genome assembly GCF_016432865.1 of Antechinus flavipes. NCBI lineage: Eukaryota > Metazoa > Chordata > Mammalia > Dasyuromorphia > Dasyuridae > Antechinus > Antechinus flavipes. Next base: position 488,073,094 of record NC_067399.1, on the reverse strand, counting down.
AACATATCATCTAAGTAGTGAGATATAATGCCAGTAGTTTACCTTAAGAGGTAAGAGCTTACCTCTTAAGGTAAGCTACTGGCATTTTGTTTTAATAGCTTGTATTTTAACTTAAAATCCAGTCAAATACAACTTTAAATTCCCAGTAATATAAAACTGCTTTTCCTATCATATTACAAATAATGAATTTTTCTCTGGCCCCATGTGGCCATTATTCCCAATGGACTTTTCCTAAGCCCCAACTTTGACCAGAGCTGAAGCCTTTAGGAAAGTCCGACCTTTCTTTACCTAGAGACACATGACCCCTTTCTGGTGAATTAACAGAATTTCACTCCAACAAGTTCTTAAGATCTTACATTCAAAGATAACAAAATCTAGCCTGCATAGGCAACAGTAAAATTATTTCCCACAATTAAAAACCATCCTAAAATCCCTAATCAGATGTTTTCTCCAGCCAGAGTTTAAAGCAATTAGCATAAACTCCTTTTGTTCTCCAAAGGCCTTATCTATACTAGCTAAATCCAAATCATGCTTGAATTTAAACTACCCTAGTGCCAGTTTTTAAGTTTAAAATCACAAGCAAATTTTATACTAAGTACAATCGCAATATTGAAACAGCCAATTCCCAAATTTCTTAATTTAGCAGAGTTCTGAACCAACAGGACAGACAAACAAGTCACACACAGACATTGACTGAGCAGTTACAACATAAAACAAAACATTGAACACAGATCAGGGGCTATCTGGAAAGGAAAGCCCAGAGGGAAGCTGTCAGCTACAGATTCTTCCCTCCCAGTTTGGTGCATTTCTCTGCCTTCACAGATAATGCCCAGATTAAAACCAGGTAGTACCAAAAGGTACTCAAAATCAGATAGTACCCAAAAGGTACTCAGGTACCCAAAGAGTACTTCCCCAGAGTTGTATGGCTGGTCAGCCCAACTTTTTCTCTGACCAGATTTGCTAGCAATCAAACCAGACAGGAGATTTACTCTGCAGGGGTTTGAAACTCAATTCTCCCTTGGCCAAATGGAGGTGTCCACAGTCAGGCATAGCTGTGGCTGGAAATTGCTCTCTTTGCTGGAGGCTCTGGAAAAAAAATCCAAGGGGCAGCCTCTCCAGGCCAAGAACTCAGGTCCCCAGCCACCCTGAGGTCTAAGGGGGAGACCTGAAAGTCTCTTATCTCTAATCCTGCTCACTTTCTAACAGCTCAGTGGGAAGCCTCCAAAATGTAGTGCCGAAGAAACTGAGGCAAGATAGAGATTAGAGAGTTTTTAATATTTTATTTAAAAGGGAGACATTTACTGGGACCAAATGGATCCATGGTTGGTCCCAGGGCTGAATGAGATTATCTTCTCCAAGAACACAGCAAACAATGTGAGTTCTCAAAGACAGATATACATATGGCTCAGATTCAGGGGGTAAACTGAGGCAGGGGCAGAGTCAGGGTGTGAGAGCGGGACTCTGACAGGGTGGGGTGAGCCTCTAGTAATGGGGAGAGGAATTCCAGAGATGGGGAGAGGCATCTTGATAAGGCAGTATCTGACATTCTGAGAAGTTGGGATGGGGACAGGCAGTCTGATATTCTTAAAACATATCCTTATCAAATATTCTGATAAAGAGGGGAGGTTTTGCAGGAATGAGAAGCAGGGAAACTGAGTCAGGACTGGGTCAGGATAATTAGGGAGACTGAGTCAGGACAATAAAAGAGAACTGTGGCATAACAGTGTAGTGGATAGAATACTACAACTGAAATCCAGAAGACTCAACTTAGTGAGTTCAATTCTGGCCTTAGATACCAACTATGGGATCCTGGATAAGTCATTAATCCCATTAGTTTCAGTTTCCTTATCTGTAAAATGAATATTTCCGGAAGGAAACGGAAAGCCACTCCAGTATCTGCCAAGAAAATCCAAAACAGAGTCATACAAAGTTGGACACAATTGAAAAATAACTGAAGCAACAGAGATCAGTATAAAGATTGGAAACAGGAAGGAGGAAGAAACTCATTAAAAAGGAAGCATCAGAAATTAACCAAACTAGAACCAGAACCTCAAAAGTAAATCATAATTCCAGGCAAGGATCAAGGTAGAAAAGACTAAAAATGCAGGTCAGATAGGCCAGACAATATAGGGGGCTGATGTGGAAACCAGAATAAGCCCCAGTGGTTTTGCCTCTTTGCAGGGCTGACCAATCTTCTGGGAGGCAGCAGTGGCTCCCAGGTTGGTCTATCAAGGATCCACATCTGGCAACCAGATCAAGACTGAAGCCTTATATGTTTTAGTGTATGTTCAACATCTGGACCATGGAGAAGTATTTAAGGTAATCTTTTTACATGCAGTTTACAGGTTAATTAAATTTATACCTACTTATTGATTTTTTTTTTCAAAAATATATTTTATGGTGCTCTGTGGAGTTTTCAGCTATATTTGATTTTGCTAAGTGCTCAAAGCACCTTCTCTGAGTTGAGGAATCGATAATAATAGTAACAACAACAATAATAAAAAACATCTTCTGACTATTTTTAGCTTCAATTTTGTGAATAAAACATTGATGCTCCTTTTAAGTTGGCCATCACTCATCCAGTCAGTTTTGCAGACAATAACAGTTGGTTAGTAATATCGGATAGGGAAGATGTATGATGCTGTAAATATTTAAAATCAAATTTAAAAAAAAAAGAAAAAAGACAGATAAATGCTGAGTTTAACATGGCAGCAGAAAGCTAAGCTTTGAGGGTTACTCTCTCTTAGCATACATGGTTGTTTTCCCTTGTAGGTGGCAGTATTGGAAAAGAAGTAGCCAAAAGGACAAGGGCAGTTCTCAGAGTATGGAACCTGTAGGGAATTTGATTTTTTGATAGTCAAGCATTTTAAAGTAATATCTTTCCCTCCTGAGTCTGATTGGGAGATCTGGGAGGAGGCAGAACTTTAAAGAAAATAATACATTTCAAGTTATTAAAAGTTAACACATTATAAATAGTATCTTTCAATTTTTTTTACTTAGATTTTCTGAGACACATTGCAAAACATTCTGATTAATTATATTCTTCAGAAACAACCAGTCATCATTTATTCCCTTTTTACCCTCATCAATCAACTAAATAATTAATAAATATTTCTTAAGTCCTAACCATATACTGGATATAATTCTCCAGGCAGTGGCATTCAAAGATAAAATGAACTATTTCTTGCCCTTCTACACCTTACAATGTAAGAGGAATGACAACTATATCATCATATCATCTGCAAAGAGTGATAGTTTTATTTCCTCATTGTTTATTCTAATTCATTTAATTTCCTTTTTTTTTTTTTCTTATTGCTAAAGTCAGGATTTCTAGTACAATGTTGAATAATAGTAATGATAATGAGCATCCTGATCTTATTGGCAGTCCATCCAGCTTCTCTCCATTACAAATAATGCTTGCTGTTGGTTTTAGATAGGTACTGCTTATTATTTTAAGGAAAGGTCCCCTTCTCCCTATACTCTCTAGTTTTGTTTTTGTTTTTTTAATAGGAATGGACATTGTATTTTGTCAAAAACTTTTTCTGCATCTGAGATTATCATGTCATTTCTGTTAGTTTTGTTAATAATATGGTTAATTATGTTAATAGTTTTCTGGATATTGAAGCAGTCCTGCATTCCTGGTATAAATACCACTTGATTATAGTGTACTATTCTGCTGATGAGTTGCTGTAATCCCTTTGCTAATATTTTATTTAAAATTCTTGCATCAATATTCATTAGGGAGATTGGTCTGTAATTTTCTTTCTCTGTTTTGGCTCTTCTTGATTTCTTCTTGATCAGTACAATGTTTTTATCATAGAAGGAATTTGGTAATACTCCTTCTTGATCTAATAGTTCTCATAATATTGAAATTAATTATTCTTTAAATGTTTGGTAGAATTTACTTGTGAATCCACCTGGTCCTGGGGATTTTTTCTTAGGGAGTTATTTAATTACTTGTTCAATTTCTTTTTCTAAAATGGGACTATTTAAGTATTTTATTTTCTCTTCTGTTAACCTGGGCAATTTATATTTTTGTAAACATTCATCCATTTCAGTTGGATTGTCAGACTTGCTGACATACAGTTTGGCAAAATAACTCCTAATTATTGATTTAATTTCTTTGTCATTGGTGGTAAATTCACCCTTTTCATTTTAGATGCTGGTGATTTTTTTTTTCCTTTCTTTTTTCTCAAATTAATCAAAGGTTTATCTATTTTTTTTTCACAAAACCAATTTTTAGTTTTATTTATTAATTCAATGGTTTTCTAAGTTTCTATTTTGTTAATCTCTCCTTTAAGCATCAGAATTTCTAAATTGTATTTAATTGGGTGTTTTAAACTTGTTTTTTCTAGCTTTTTAGCTACATGCCTAATTCATTGATCTCCTCTTTCTCTATTTTATTCATGTAGCTATTTAGAGATAGAAAATTTCCCCTAAAAACTGCTTTGGCTAAATCCCATAGGTTTTAATATGTTGTCTCATTATTGTCATTTTCTTGAATGACATTATGGATTGTTCTAATGATTTCTTGTTTGACCCACTCATTCTTTAGAATTAGATTATTTAATTTCCAATTGATTTTTAGTCTATCTTTTCCTGGCCCTTTATTGAATATAAGTTTTATTGCATTGTGATCTGAAAAGAAGCATTTACTATTTCTGCCTGTCTGCATTTGATAGTGAAATGTTTACGCCCTAATATATTGTCATTTTTTTTTTGTGTGTGTGTGTAGGTGCCATGTACTGACAAGAAAAGGATGTATTCCTTTCTTTCCCTATTCAGTTTTCTTCAAAGATCTATCATATGTAAATTTCCTGGGATCCTATTAACCTCACTAGTTTCTTTCTTGTTTATTTTGTAGTTAGATTTGTCTGATTCTGAGAGAAGAAAGTTGAGGTCCCCCACCTGAATAGTTTTGCTTCTATTATTTTCTGTACTTGGCTTAAAATCTTCTCTAGGAATTTGCCTGCTCAACCACTTGTTGCATACACATTTAATATTATTACTACTTCATTATTTACAGTATCCTTTATCAAGGTGTACTTTCCCTCCTTATCACTTTTAATAAGATTTATTTTTACTTCCCCTGCTTTTTTTTTTCCTTTCACTTTAGCTGGAGCATAATAAATGCTGTTCCAGACTTTTACCTGTAAAAGTCTGTACCATACAGACTTTTAATTTGTATGGGTCTCTCTGTGTCAAATGTGTTTCTTGTAAACAATATATTGCAGGATTCTGTTTTTTAATCCAATCTACTATTTATATCTTTTTATGGGAGAGTTCATCCCATTCACATTAACAATTATGATTACCAGCTCTATATTTTCCTCCATCCTATTTTCTCCTTATATATACTTACACTCTTTTTCACCCTATCCTTAGTCATCATTTTTTTTTTTTACCCACCTCAGCCATTTCATTATCTCTTATCACACCTTCCCCCTTAGTAAATTTTTTTTAAACCCATTCCACCTACTACCTTATTTTCTATCATCCCTTCCCCCCTTTCCTTACCTTTTCCCCTAGTGTTTCTGCCCTCCCTTCTAGTTTTTCCCTCCCTTTTCTTTTCCTCTTTCTTCTCCTACTTCTTTACAGGATTACATTCTACATTTCTATACCAAACTGAATGATTAAATTATTCTCTCTTAGAGCCAAAACTGATGAGATCAAGCTTCAGACAATGCTAATCCCCCTCCTTTTTTTCCCCATCCATTGTAATAGGTCTTTTCCAAATCTTCACGTGAACTAATTTTCCCATTATACTTACTCTTTCCTCTTTTTCCAGTACAAATCTTTTTCAACCCCTTAATATTTTTTTCTTTGATTTCATAACATCAGAGTCCATTCACAACCACACCCTCAGTCTATGTCATGACCCCCTCTGTCTGCCTCAGTGTCAGATACAGTTTTCAAGAATTACAGATAATGTTTTCCCATCTAAGGATTTAAACAATTTAATCTTTAAATAATATATATTTTCCTCTGTTTACCTTTCTGTGCTTCTCTTGATTTCTGTGTTTGTAGATTAAATTTTCTGTTTAATTCTGGTTTTTTCAATAGAAATGATTGAAAATCTTTTATTTCATTGAAGTTCCATCATTTTCCCTGAAAGATGATGCTGAATCTCACTGGATAGTTAATTCTTGGTTGTAACCCTAGGTCTTTCGCCTTCCCATGATATTCTATGCCTTCTGATCCTTTATTGTAGAAGCTGTTAAATCTTGGGTAATGCTAACTTTGACATTTGTCCTCCTTGATATTTGACTTGTTTTTTCTTACAGTGTGCAGTATGTTTTCCTTGAGATTATAGTTTTGTAATTTCACAACAATGTTCCTTGGAGTTTTCCTTGTGGGATCTGTCTGCAAAGGTGATTGATAAATATTTTTCAAAAAGTATTTCTTCTTCAGTTTCTAGAATATTGGGGCAATTTTCTTTAATGAACTCCTATAGAATGCTATCCAGACTTTTTTTTTTTCTTGGTCATGGCCTTCAGGTAAACCAATAATTTTTTTTATTATAGCTTTTTATTTACAAGATATATATATACATGGGTAATTTTTCAGCATTGACAGTTGCAAAACCTTTTGGTCCAATTTTTTCCTTCCTACTCCTCAACCCCTCCCCCAGATGGCAGGTAGACCAATACATATTAAATATGTTAAAGTACATGTTAAATACAATATATGTATACATGTCCATATAGTTATTTTGCTGCACAAAACGAATTGGACTTTGAAATAGTGTACAATTAACCTGTGAAGGGAATAAAAAATGCAGGCAGACAAAAATAGAGGGATTGGGAATTCTATGTAGTGGTTCATAGTCATCTCCCAGAGTTCTTTCAGTGGATATAGCTGGTTCAATTCATTATTGTTCTATTGGAACTGATTTATTTCATCTCATTATTGAAGAGGGCTACACCCATCAGAATTGATCATCATACAGTACTGTTGTTGAAGTATATAATGATCTCCTGGTCCTACTCATTTCACTCAACATAAGTTCATGTGAGTCTCTCCAAGCCTTTCTGAAATCAACTTGCTGGTCATTTCTTACAGAACAGTAATATTCCATAACATTCATATACCACAATTTATTCTGCCATTCTCCAATTGAAGGGCATTCACTCAGTTTCTAGTTTCTGGCCACTACAAAGAGGGCCGCCACAAACATTTTTGCACATGTGGGTCCCTTTTCCTCCTTTAAGATCTCTTTAGGATATAAGCCCAGTAGTAACACTGCTGGATCAAAGGGTCTGCACAGTTTGATAACTTTTTGAGCATAGTTCCAAATTGCTCTCCAGAATGGCTGGATTTATTCATAATTCCACCAACAATGTATCAGTGTTCCAGTTTTCCCACATACCCTGCAACATTCCCCATTATCTTTCCCTGTCATTTTAGCCAATCTGACAGGTATGTAATGGTATCTCAGAGTTGTCTTAATTTGCATTTCTCTGATTAATAATGACTTGGAGCATCTTTTCATGTGGCAGAAATAATTTCAGTTTCTTCATCTGAGAATTGTTTGTTCATATCCTTTGACCATTTATCAATTGAAGAATGGCTTGATTTCTTATAAATTAGAGTCAATTCTCTATACATTTTGGAAAAGAGGCCTTTATCAGAATCTTTGTAAAAATGTTTTCCTAGTTTATTGCTTCCCTTCTAATCTTGTCTGCATGAGTTTTGTTTGTATAAAAACTTTTCAATTTGATATAATCAAATTTTTCTATTTTGTGATCAATAATGATCTCTAGTTCTTCTTTGGTCATAAATTCCTTTCTCTTCCATAGGTCTGAGAGGTAAACTATCCTATGTTCTTGTAATTTATTTATAATCTCATTGTTTATGCCTAGGTCATGAACCCATTTTGACTTTATCTTGGTGTATGGTGTTAAATGTGGGTCAATGCCTAGTTTCTGCCATATTAATTTCCAATTTTTCCAGCAGTTTTTGTCAAACAATGAGCTTTTGTCTCGAAAGGTGGAGTCTTTGGGTTTGTCACACACTAAATTATTAAGGTTATTGACTATTTTGTCCTTTAACCCTAACCTATTCCACTGATCAAGTAGTCTATTTCTTACCCAATACCAAATGGTCTTAGTAACTGCTGCTTTATAATATAATTTTAAATCTGGTACAGCCAGGCCATCTTCATTTGATTTTTTTTTTTCATTAGTTCCCTTGAAATTCTTGACTTTTTATTTTTCCATATGAATTTTGTTGTTATTTTTTCTAGATCATTAAAACAGTTTTTATGAGAGTTTGATTGGTATAGCACTAAATAAATAGATTAGTTTAGGGAGTATTGTCATCTTTATTATATTTGCTCACCTAATCCAAGAGCATTTAATATTTTTCCAGTTGGTTAGATCTGACCTTATTTGTGTGGAAAGAATTTTATAATTTTGCTCATATAGTTTCTGATTTTCCCTTGGCAGATAGATATAAATATTTTATACTGTCAGTAGTTACTTTAAATGGAATTTCTCTTTGTAACTCTAACTGTTGGATTTTGTTAGTTATATATAAGAATGCTGATGACTTATGTGAGTTTATTTTGTATCCTGCAACTTTGCTAAAGGTGTGGATTATTTCTAATAGCTTTTTAGTAGAATCTCTGGGATTCTCTAAGTATACCATCATATCATCAGCAAAGAGTGATAATTTGATTTCCTCATTACCTACTCTAATTACTTTAAACTCTTTCTTAACTCTTATTGTCAAAGCTAGCATTTCTAATACAATATTGAATAGTAATGGTGATAGTGGGCAACCTTGTTTTACTCCTCATCTTACTGGGAATGGTTGCAGTTTATCCTCATTACATATGATGCTTACTGATGATTTTAAGTAGATACTACTGATTATTTTAAAGAAAAGTCCATTTATTCCTATACTCTCAAGTCTTTTTAATAGGAATGGATTTGGATTTTATCAAATGCTTTTTCTGCATCTATTGAGATGATCATATGGCTTTTGTTATTTTGGTCATTGATGGTCAATTATACTAATAGTTTTCCTAATTTTGAACCAGACCTGCATTCCTGGTATAAATTCTACTGGGTCATGGTGTATTATCCTGGGCATGGGCATTGGAGCTGACTCAGTCACCCCACTTGCATTTACTTCTGGCAGATATTCCTAGGGGAACAGTCTATAACTAAAGTTAACACTTTCTTAAAGTCCTAGGTATTTACTTTGTGAACAAGTTTATAACATGTAAACAGATAAGTATGCATAGTATAAACCTACAGATATCAATATTATGTACATGTTGTCATGTAATTGTTTTAATCATGCTCAATTCTTCCTGACTTCATTTAGGGTTTTCTTAGCAAGCATATTGGAGTGATTTGCCATTCTTTCTCCAAATCATTTCATAAGGAAACTGAGGCAAACAGGGTTAAGTAACTTGCTCAGGGTCACATAGCTATTAAATGTCTGAGGATGGATTTGAACTCGGGAAGAAAAGTCTGCCTGACTCCAGGCCACCAAGCTGCTCTTATATGTGCACACACACATACACACACAAACACACATGTATCCTCATCTGTTTATATATGACATCTCCCCAAAAGGAGGTAAGCTTCTTAAGAAGGAGACTGTTTTCCATTTTGTTTTGACTTCTCAAACCTTTTACCTATTGAAAATCTTTTATAGACCTTTCACCTTATGGACACCAGGGGCATAGCTTTAGCTTTAGAAGGGACCTCAGAGGCATCTGATGAAAACTGCTTGAATTAGATTAAAATGGATTAGATTATGGACAGGAGGTTGAAACAGATGGTCTCTTACATTTTTTCCCACATCTATTGTTCTGTGATGCTGAGAAAGAATAAAACTCCCCGGTGAACAATGTTTACTATATGCTGATGCTTATCTTCCTATGAGATCCCACAAGGCTTGGTTAGGGGGGTGTTGGAAATATCTTTCTGATTCCAAGTCCTTTGCTTTATTCACTTATACCATCAACAAGTAAATATCAAGAACATATAATATGGACAGTTCTGTATCTGGATCTGTGCATTGTCATAATTAGAAATTCTTCCACCTGATGATATAATAGTTCTGGTAGTGGGAGAATAGGATGGGAGGGATTAGTAACAGTAAAAAAAGGATGTCCAGATAGGGGAGAGTAGGAAAAAGTACAGTGGTGACATAAAGAGTTGATGAGCTCAGGGGCATTGGGAGAAGGGAGGTACGTTCTCAAAAGCATCTGGCCCACCCTGCTTCAGAGGCTGGTGGGAGAGTAATAATCCTAGAGAGTAGGGTGCCAGAATGATGATATTCTAGGAATGGGTAGCAAGGCCCAAGGACAGTACAGGTCAAGTATAGGAATCAAAAAAAACCCCACCAACTTCCATCTCCTTAGGGCCGCTCAGAGAATTATGGAGAAATTATAAGTTCAGAAGTGGTGAAACTATCATTACTTTTCTTAGACTATCAGAAAAATTTCAATATTCCCTGTTTTAGAACCTGGAGACCAGTCACAGGAATGGGCTTATAATTTATCTCTATTTATACTTTTAAAGCGTCTAAGAATTACTTTCTCCAAAATTCCACCTTCCAAGCTTCTAACCAAACAAAGAAATCTATCATCAGTGAACACTTATTAAGTGAGGATTTAAGGTCAAAAAAGAGTTGGGCTATTATAAAGAAACATAATACTGTTGGAATATAGTTCTTACTTTCAGTGAAACAGCTGGTATAGTTGAAGCAGCAATGAACTGTGAAGCAGAAAATGTTTTCTAATTCTTGTCATCCTTAACTAGTTGTATCTGACTTTGGGCCAGTTACTTTTATTTTATGGGCAGTATATATATAGCATAGGATAGTAGAATGAATGCTGTTGAATTTGGAGTCAGAAGACCCAGGTTCAAAACTCGGCTCAAATGCTCACTACCTGTAGGACCCCCAGAGGCTGCTTTCTGTAAAATGACGTGGGAAAGAAAGAGAAGGATTTACTAAATTTCAGCTCTAATTCTATAATTCTAGCATTGGTTTAGATGATTTTTAAGGTTCTTTCTAGATCTAAGAATATAAGGATAAGTTATCATGCACTGTGCTGTTCATAGATGGACTATATTTGGAGTATTGTATTCAGTTGGGGAACCATGTTTCAGGAAAGAAAAGATAGAGCATAAACAGAACCATACATATTCCTGTCCAGAGATATAGGATCACAGGATCATAGATTTAGAACTCAAAGGGTCTTTTTTTTTTTTTTTTTTTCGATTTGACAGCATTTACTAAGCACCCACTGAATGCAAAGTCCTGTGTGGGGCCTGAGAATACAAAGACAACAAGAAAATTCTGCCCATCCTTGAGGAACTCACCTTCTACTAGATGGGAAAATATCTCCAAAGAAAATGCCAGGGAATGTCAAGGAGGGGAAATCAGGAGGCCCTCACGTAGGAGGTGGCCAGGGATTCCAAGAGGTCCAGATGAGGGCGTGTGTGCCGGGCAGGGGAGGTGGCAGATGGACCATGTACGGCCCACGGCAGGCACTCTAGCTTGGCTGGAGAAGAGTGGCCAGAGAGGAGCGTGGGCCATCACTTAGAAAGGCGGGCCGAATGCCCTGCAGAGCTCTGGCAGGGGCACTCTCTAATCCAGAGTGAAAGAATAACCACGGGGAAAATGTCAAAGCTGGAAGTCTGACCCTGGTGTGGGCGGCACTCGGCCGAGACCACTTGCCCACTGGCATTGCCCTGACATCTTGGGCTCCCCTTGCCCCCCAAACTCCACCTGCAGGACTGTAGAGTTGGACCCTCACTCACAAGCCCCCATGCTGTCCTTTATGAATCCACCATTAGGAAAAGGTCATTTACGAGCATGGCGAGGTCAGTCATCAGCAACCATTGCCACCAGCCTGGCCCTTTCTGGAAAGCTCAGTGTGCTCCTGTCCGGACGTAATTCTGAGGCCGTCTGTCTTGGGGAGAATGTCTCCCTACTGATGCGTCCATGTTTTCTCTGCTCCCAGTCCCTACCCTCCAGCCCTCTTTCAAAGAGATCATCCACTCCAGCACCTTTATTTTGAATTTAGATGCTACCCCACTTGGTGCATATATGTTTAATATAGATAGTGCTTCATTATCCATGCTACCCTTTAGCAAGATATAGTGCCCTTCCTTATCTCTTTTAATTAGATCAATTTTTGCTTTAGCTTGATCTGAGATCAGGATGGCTACCCCTGCTTTTTTGACTTCACCTGAAGCATAGTAGATTTTGCTCCAACCTTTTACCTTTAACCTGCATGTGTCTCCCCGCTTCAGGTGTGTTTCCTGTAAACAACATATTGTAGGATTCTGGCTTTTAATCCATCCTGCTAACTGCTTCCTCTTTATGGGGGAGTTTACCCCGTTCACGTTTATGGTTAGAATGACCAATTCTGTATTACTTGCCATCTTGTTAACCCCGGTTTATGCTTTTCTCCCTTCTTTCCCCTTTCCCCCCTTCCCAGTATTAAGCTTGTGAGCACCACTTGCTTCTCACAGCCCTCCCTTTTTAGTATCCCTCCCCCCGCCTTAGAGTTCCTCCCCCATCTTACCCCTTTCCCTCCCAGTTTCCGTATTCCCTTCCGCTTAGCTTATTCCTTCCCTTTTCACTTTTCCCTTCTCACTTTTCAATGAGGTGGGAGAAGTTTCACCATAGATTGAATATGTCTTAAGATTTTTCACTTAAAGCCAATTCTGAAGGCAGTAAGATACCCATTATATTCATCCCCCTCCATTCTTTCTCTCAGATATAATAGGTTTCCTATGCCTCTTCATGAGATGTACTACCCCCACTTTACCCTTTTTCTGGTACAATGTCCTTTCCACATCAATTTCTAGAACAAGGTATACATGTATTCTTTATACATCTATATAGTCGAAATATAGTTCCCAAGATTAATCTTTACCTTTTTAGATTTCTCTTGAGTTCTATATTTGTAGATCAAACTTTTTGTTAAGTTCTGGCTTTTTCATCAGAAATAGATGAAATTCGCTTACTTCGTTGAATGTCCATCTTCTTCCCTGGAAAAAGATGCTCATTTTTGCTGGGTAAGTTATTTTTGGTTGCATACCAAGTTCCTTAGCCTTTCGGAATAGCATATTCCAGGCCCTTCGATCCTTTAATGTGGATGCTGCCAGATCCTGGGTGATCCTTATTGTGGCTCCTTGATACTTGAATTGGGTTTTTCTGGCCGCTTGCAGTATCTTTTCCTTCATCTGAGGGTTCTGGCATTTGGCCACTATATTCCTTGGTGTTTTGATTTTAGGATCCCTTTCAGTGGGTGATCGATGAATCCTTTCAATGTTTATTTTTTCCTCTGTTCCTATGACTTCTGGGCAGTTCTCTTTGATAATTTCCTGGAAAATAGTGTCCAGGCTCTTTTTTTCATCATGTTTTTCTGGAAGTCCAATGATTCTCAGATTGTCTCTCCTGGATCTGTTTTCCAGGTCTGTTGTCTTCCCCAGAAGGTATTTCACATTCTTTTCCATTGTTTGATTTTTTGGATTTGCTTGACTGATTCTTCTTGTCTCCTCGAGTCATTCAATTCCACTTGTTCAATTTGATTTTCAGTGAAGTATTTTCTTCACTCACTTTTTAAAAATCTTTTTCTAATTGTTCCATTGAGTTCTTTTGTTCTGTGGAATTTTTTTCCATTTCGCCAATTTTGTTTTCCAGTTCACCAATCCTATTTTTCAAGGATTTTACTTCTTTATCCACTCTCTCTTTAGCTGACTTCTCCAGGCTCTTTTGCCAAGCCTCCCTCTCCTTTTCCCAAGCCTCCCTCTCCTTTTCCCAAGCTTCTCTCTCCTTTTGCCAAGCCTCACTCTGCTTTCCCCATTTTTCTTCTAGCTCCCTTGTGAGAGCCTTTTTAATCACTTCTATGAGGTTCATCTGTGCTGAGGAACAGATGATCTCCTCCTTTGGGGATTCACCTGGGGACTGCCTGTTTTTAGTCTCCTCAGGATTTAGAGTCTGCTCTCTATCTGTATAGAAGCTGTCAAGGGTTAAAGTCCTCTTCAGTTTCTTGCTCATTCTGTCTATTAATCAGAGACAAACTAGCAAAGGAAAACAGAAAAAACTGGAGTCTTTCTTTGGGGGGGGGGCTGGGTGTGTTATCGAGCTTCCTCTCCAGCCTGGGGGGGGCAGCAGTGAGGCACTAGCAGGACTGTGTTGCGCCTGCGCTATGAGATCCCAAAGCGTGCTGAGTCACTTTGGGGGGGGAATGAGGGGGGCGGGCGGCCAGGTCCTGAGAGACTCCAGCTGTTTGGGGTTGTATTCTTCACCCCTGGTGTTTTTAGCTTCTCTGCTGGGCTGCTGACTTGCTGCCGGAGCAAAGTATCCAGTCCTGTAGCGAAGCTCTCCCCGCAGAGACGGCTGCGATCACTCCCCACCCCCTCTCCAGTCTGCTCCCGTGCTCTCACTGCCGCTGCCCTCAGCCTGCGCCCGATCCAAAACCGTCCCAGCCCTCCAGTAAAGACAGACCTTTCTTGGCGGATCTCAAGGATGGCTTCTCTTGGTAACTATATGTGGGTTTTTTTTCAGTCAAGCATTAATTCAGAGGCTTGTAATGCAGTGGGTAGTGAGAGAAAGCGTGGAGCTTATGCAGCTGTGAGCCTCCTCTCTGCCATCTTAACCGGAAGTCCTCAAAGGGTCTTTAAAAGCCAACTTTCCCCAGTTTTCTTAATTTGCAGCTGAAAACCTGAGGCCATTATCTCATAAGGTAATAAACAACACCCTGTCATTAGAGGTCTTCAAGAGAAAGCTGATGACCACTTGTTAGGGATGTTGCTTGAGGCAAGTGCATTCCTAATCAGGTGAGGATTGGCTTGGATGATCTCTCCAATTCTTTCTAATTCTGAGGTTCTGTGTTTCTCCAAAATGGTTTGTATGGGTGAAAATTCTACATATGTAGTATGCATAGATTTAAGAGACATATATATATATACCAGTATTAACTGCTATTGTTTGAACATTCTTGGTACCTAAACATACTAATGATTATAATAAAAAAGAATAACACAAAGCTATATATATGTAGAGAGTAGGAATGATGATGATTTATAGAAATGGTCCCACATAGTTTGTTCTTTCATGTATCATTAAAAAAAAAAAAAAACAAAAATTGAAACATGCATTAAATTCCCTGAAATACAGCTGGTGTGATGGGGTATGTAATAATTGGTAAATATGTCTTTTGGGGTTGGGGTCTGTATGTGAATGTATGTGTGTTTCACAAATATTGTCTCCATCCTTTACTGTTAAATTTCAAAATAAGAGTCAATGAAAATAAGGTACACTGCATGCGGTTCTCTTGTTTTATTATCTGTCATTTAATTTTTAATATGTAAGTGACAACTGATATATTACCTAATCAAAAGAAAGAGAATTATACATTGCACATAATCAGTTATTTTTGCCATATCACAAAAATTAGACTAACAGATGAGGAAAATAAATAAGATGAACTTTAAAAATGAAAATGCTTAGCCTTTGGAATTTTAGTTGACAGCTTTTGAAAATTAAATTATAAGTCAAGTACTGATAGGTTTGATATCTTCTTTGCAGCTTTGCAGATGATGTATTGCTACTTTAATGGAATATCATTTATCATCTGATAATAACAAATGTAGTATTTCTGAGCTTGTCATCTCTTCTGTGATGACAAATAGTCCAACTTGTACTGGTGATAATGGAATTTTATAATGATCTGTCCTAAACTGAGTCAATTGCAACATGAGCAATTTTTCTTTAAATCTCATAATGCCTATTAAACATAGATTACAAAAATAAGTTCCTCAGGCTTAAGTGTACGAGACTATCAATGAATCCAGATTTTAGGGGGACATCTCTGGTTGCCTTATGGATTGGGCCAATATTTACTTGTTTATCAAAATTATTCCTCTTAGGCTACTGAGATAGCTTGTCGGAGGCTGTCGGAAATGGCAAACTATAAAACTTATGGTATAAAGTAGGCAATGAAAACTCAGTTTATCTCTAGAAAAAAAATAGACAGTGCATTCTGTTCAAGATTATACTAGACCAATCCATCATTTCATATAGATTTATTTAATGAAGGCCTTGTTTGGAGAAACCCAAGCTGAAAAGCTAGCCATCTTTCCCACTTTATCTCCAAATAGAATTTATTTTATGTTGTAACTCTTAGCTTGTCAGATATCACCATCCTGTTGCATCTGCCCATTCCACAGTCCAAATTTATCTCTGTCTCATTTTTTTCCCTGAAATTTCTAAATAGATTCAAACCTCATGGGCAGACCTACAGTGGAAACCCAAAAACTATAGAATCTTAGAATAGGAAGTGATCTTACAGATGAGAAAAATGAGACTCAGAAAGATGAACAAAGTTAGGCAAGGTCACATAGATTGTAGGTAACTGAGTGGGGAAGGTAGTGATGTCTTTTGAAATAGTGCACTAAAAGAAATCTTTATCATTTTTGGATTCTGGACATTTATTCTTATATCATAGCAAATTACCCTCAAGACAACACTGCTGATAATTGATATAAAAACATGATCAGGAAATGAATGTTTGAAGGCTTAGTGCTTCATTTTTCTTCCCCTTTCCCCTGCCTAAACCTGTTCAATGTCCTTCTAATTCTCAGGCTGGCAGGAAGGAATGGGAAAAGGCCCAGTGTGAAATACTTTGTTTTGACAGCAATGGATCAAAATGTAATGGAATATAAGAGCTGAGGATGTTTTTAATGGAATGGACATAGTATGCAAATTGATACCTGACATAAGTGAAACATTCATGGACAGAGAGAATGGATAAAGATGATATGGAGGGATTAATAGAGATTGGTCTTTGAGACAGTCTCCAATAATAAAGTTAGAAGGAAACAATTACATAATCATTTAGCCTTTCAATATCATCTGGTAAAATCCTGCTTGTGATACATAATTTTTTCTTTTTCATTTAACTTGATTTTTTTTCCTACTGTGCAATCTGATTTATTTTCTAGACTGCTTTGCCTGCATCTCTCTTTTGCCTCTTATCACACACTATCTTGTATTATTCTTTTCTGTGTATGTATAACTATTCTTCTCCCTCACCCAGTCCAATCTCCCAATAAAAAACAAGCAAACTATTTGAAGCAGGACATTCCCCCTGCTTTGTAGTCTTAATATGAAATATTAAAAAAAAAACTATTCATATCTGTGATTTCTTCCTGGTGTGGAAAGCCTTTTTCTCATGCAAAGTAATTGCACAATTCTACTATACTTTATAATCTTAGAGAATGACCTAGGGATTGAGAGTTTAAATGACCTATTCAGGATCATGCAGCTGATAGAAGAGGTAGGCCTCAGGTCTTCCTGACTCTGAGTCTGGCCTTCTGTCTACTACAATGCAATTCCTTTGCCTCATACATAAAAAGTACTGAAAATAATTGAATCCAACTCCTACCTATACAAACTCTGGTTGTTCTAGGTCTATTTGATATGTCAACTAGTATGCACTGTGGGCCCTCTCCAGATGTCTAGGTGTAATAGGTGATATTTACAATTGGAAAAGATCTTAGATAGTACATAGTTCCATCTCCCTTTCTTTTTAAAGATGATGAACTGAGACACAGAAAAGTAAAATAGTTTTCTCAAAGACACATAGGTAGAGAGATTCTAACTCTATATCTTCTAACTACCCATCAGCTTATATCAAAGGTTATTTTTCTATAGAGTTCTCCAATTCTTTTTTCAATGAACAGAAAAAAAAGACTCAGTGAATGATAGCTGGCATTTTATAGTGCTTTAAATTTTATAGAGAACTTATGTGAATTATGTCTTTTGAGCTTCACAATATATCTGTGGGATGGGTTGGAATATCTTCATATATATATATATGAGCAGACATGTTGATGGAGGCTGCTAGATGATAGTGTAGATAGAGTGTTGGGTCATCCACATTTTTTTCCCAATCTCCCTATT
This sequence comes from Antechinus flavipes, assembly GCF_016432865.1. Classification (NCBI taxonomy): domain Eukaryota; kingdom Metazoa; phylum Chordata; class Mammalia; order Dasyuromorphia; family Dasyuridae; genus Antechinus; species Antechinus flavipes. The sequence goes on along the minus strand of NC_067399.1, from coordinate 488,055,148 downwards.
TTATGCTCTTAATGAGAAGGCAAGTAATTTGATTAAAGTTATACACAGTTATACATACAAAGAAACCATGCAAAACATATTTCCATATTAATGCTGTTGTAAATGAAACCACAGACCCCCCCCTCAAAAAAAAAAAAGAAAAACATATTTCAATTTATGGTCAGATTCTATCAGTTTTTTTGTTTTTCTGGAGATGGATATTATTTTTCATCATTGGTCCTTTGGAATTGTCTTGGATCATTGTACAGCTAAGCCATTCACAATTGATTGCTGTAAAAGTATCATAATTACTATGATCAATGTTCTCCTGGTTCTGCTCACTTCACTTTCCATCAGTTCATGTAAGTCCTTCCAGATTTTTTTTAAAGCTTTCTGCTTATCATTTCTTTTAGCACAATAGTATTCCTTCATAATATTTTTGTTATTAATTAAAAAGATGAAAAGCACGAGAAAACAACAATAATTCTGTTCCAAAATAGACCACATCTTTAATGTCTTGCCACTGGCTAAATAGTATAGGGAAGAGGTATCAAACACACTACTTGACCCCAAGGAGCCCATAAAACTCCTGAATATAGCTTGAATCAGATTAAAGAATAATTGGGAAATGTTTAAGAAAATATGTCCAAATAAAATATAAAATGAATCATGTTAATTGTAGACAGGGATCTATTTCTATTTGAGTTTGACATGACTGGTTTAAGGGATATAAAACTGCATTATGCTTATCATTCACTGACTACAAAAAGCATTTTATGCTATAGAGCAGGGGTCAGGAAATTACAGTGCAATAACAGAGCAAATCAGCCCTGCTGCCTATTTTTGTAGGCCTTAAGAGAAGTTTTTTTTTTTTTTTTTTTTTTTTACATTCAATTTAAAATAAATTATTTATTGTATTTTTAAGTGTACAAATCATTCTTATCCCATGGCCCTAGAAAACAGGCAGAGAGCAAGATTTAACCACTGGGCCTTAAAATTTGCCAACCCTTGCTATAGGGGAAAACATCACCTTAAACATCATCACTCTCCAAATTAAATATAATTTCTCTCTTCTCTCTCTCTCTCTCTCTCTCTCTCTCTCTCTCTTTCTCTCCTTGAAAGAATTAACATTAGAGAAAACCTTATTAGGAACCTTTAGTTATTATTATTAAGTATGATATAGAACAGGGGGATGCTCTCTAAGGGTGTTTATCACTAATTTGGAGGAGTTCCAGTGCAATTGAACTTTAAGAAGTAATACAATCTTCCAGATGCTCCTCTTTGCAGATAATGTGACACTGATGACATCAGGATCCAGAACAACTGGAGAGGTTGATATATATAATCATTGTAAAGATGGTCTAACTATCCATGCAGGAAAAACCAACTGGATAAAAACTGGGTAGTTTGGACTACTTGTGCTATTGAATGGAACACCTAGAGAATTTGTTTATCCAAGCTTGGAAAGTCATAGCAAATTGAAGAAATCAGTCTAGCAATGAAGAGAAGAGGAAGAAAAGACTGGATTGCCTTTGGAAACTTATGTTCATGACCTCAAGCTTCCTGAAACAAAAACCCTTGTTTTCAATACAAATGTTCTCTTGGTCTTGTTTTATGGCTGCAATTTGTGAAATACCATGGTTTTCAGGAACCAAAGTTGATGATCAGTCAGAAGGTGATAAAAAATGGCCTGTGAAGGCTGCAACATGTTTATACATTTGAACTTATAAAGCAAAAGTTTAAGCAAAGAAATGTCCAAGCAGGAAAGAAGATAGTAAGAATGAAGGATAATCAGTGGACAGTCTTTGTATTCCTTGTTATCTTGGTGATATGAAGTGAAAGCAAAAAAGGTCCCTGTGTCTAGTGTACTCTCTGTGACAAACTTTACCCAGATTGTGCAAATATGAATGAATTGTATTATGCATTATTAGAAGGAATCTCCACATTGATGAAATTCCAAAGACAAAAGAGCATTTGAAAGAAGAAAATGATGACTAAGGATAAAGATTAACTGAAAGAATTCTTCTTTATCCCAAAGGGCATTTTACTTTCTTTTTTTGAATTAAAGCTTTTTATTTTCAAAATATATACATGGACAATTTTCAACATTCACCCTTACAAAACTTTGTGTTCTAATTTTTTTTCTCCTTTTTCTGCATTCCCTCCCCTAGATGGTAAATGATTTACTATATGTTAAACATGTGCAATTCTTGTATACATATTTCCACAAATACCATGCTGCACAAGAAAATCAGCTCAAAAAGGAAAAAAATGAGAAAGAAAGCAAAATACAAGCAAATAAGAACAAAAAGAATGAAAATACTATGTTGTGGTCCACATTCAATTTCCACTTTTCTCTTTCAGGTTGCAGATGGCTTATTATTATTTTTTAACTCACAAAACCATTGCAAATGGCCTGAATCATCTCATTGTTGAAAAGAACCATGACCATTGTACTATCTTGCTGTTGTCCTGTATAATGATTTCCTGGTTCTGCTCATTTCACTTAGTATCAGTTCATTTAAGTTTCTCCAGGCCTCTCTAAAATCATCTTCTTGATCATTTCTTATAGAATAATACTATTCCACAATATTCATATAACATGACTTATTCAGCCATTCTCCAACTGATGGGCATCCATTCAGTTTCCAGTTCCTTGCCACTACAGAGAGGGCTACCACAAACATTTTGGCACATGTGGGTCCCATAGGGCATTTTACCAAAGAAAATCTCAGCCCATCAGGATGCTTACCAGGTGTTCTTCTCCCTACAGAAAAACTCTAGGGAAATACAAGTTCAAGTCCTGACAGATGGTCCATAAATAAGAGATGCATTAATAGAGAAAGAAAAACAATAAACACTGCAATTTTCAGTGGCTGATACTGCAATTGCCATCTAACAGAGCTTCTTTGATGGGTAGTTAAATGAGTACCCCAAAGCTGGGCATTAATAGAAGTCTGAGGCCTTTCCACATTTCCCTAGACACCTGCTCAAAGACAACTGTTACACTGATCTGTAGCATGGACATCACTTGAAACATTCATCACTGGCTTATAGATGGACTTTTAGGACAGGAAGCCAAGTGACTAACAGATGCCTTTAGGGTGAGGATTTGGGGAGAGCCAGGTCCTTCACAATTCCTCCTATCCCCTTCCCCTAGTCCCAGAGAGTCATCATCCAGAGAACAAATACAGATCATCAAATGACAAGTTACCCTTATACCAAACCTTAGTGTCTCAGAACTTGATAAAGTTGTCATCAATTTATCTCTTTCTTTGGAATGTATTGCTAACAGCACTGTCAACCTTCTGCAAATACTCCAGACTGAAACTGCTTCATTCCAATATCTATTTATTGACAACAGATTTATCTTGGATCTCTTTCTTATTCCTTAGGAAAGAGTCCAACCCTGATAAATGTCTCTTTCTGTACTCACTTCAATGTATATGGAGTTAAAATCACCATTTACCATGGCATCCAAGGTCTTCTCTGGTCCTTATATGTTATAATTCTCTGTCTGGAAGTTGAAGACAAGAACTTGACTCTATCTCCTAGATTCACTGGTGTAGAGACCATTTTGTTTCTGCAACCACATAAACAGATAATCTCTAACATCATTATTCTTTTAGTTTTATTTTCTTGTCTTAAATGCTCTTACATGTAGGATCAGCATTCTTTGATGTCCCATGGTTAACAATGCCATCTAACTGCTCCTCATCAATTTTGCTCTGAAAGTACCGAGTGCTGATTCTGAATTTGCAAAGCTACTTGTGATGGGTCCTTTGGGTGGGGCCAATATAGCCTCCTAAGGGAGAGAGAGAGGAAACAAAGAGTAAAGGGGCCATGTAATATCTCCTTTCTTTCCCATGACATGAATGACTCCTTGAAGACCTGCTTTCATTCTATCAAAACTGAGGAGTCTCCTACATCTCTTTGCCCTCTGTGCTCAAACCCCCTCTACTCTTATTCTTGCTTTTAGATTGATTAATAGTCCTGTTATAGGTTAAAAAGCAACAGAATTATTTAGAAACAGCTTATGCAAATAGATTTGCTAGTAAGGATGATAAAGATAGAAACTGATTGCTACTCTTAAATAATTTTTAAAAAAAACTTTAAATTCTATGTGACTTTTTCATTTAAAACTCTTCTCTGTATGTCTGTTTTTCTGACTAAAATCTTCTGCTTATTTTATCTATGAGCTGTGGTCATTTACCACAAAAAGAATGTGAGGAAATACAGTCAGGGAGATCAACTAGAAGATTGTTGTAATAATTGAAGTGTGAATAATTAATTGGGGGGAGACTAAAAATGGGAATTAGAAAAGAAGGAATGAATCAAGGAAACATTGCAATGGAAGATATAATGCAGTTTGGTGACAAATTGTATATAAATAATAAGAAAGGAGAAATGAAAATATTTCCATACTTGGAAACTAAAAGAATGGCAATATCTGGCAATATCATTGAGATTTTTTTTTTTTTGCATTGGAGCTGTTTTATTCAATTGGGAATTGAAGAATATATTTTCAGATCATCTGTATTCTCACATATTGGATGGTATGAAGGCCAATAGAAAAACATGGGTTTTTTTAAAATGGAATTATTGTCTTTATATCTAGAAATATTGTAGAAGTTAAAGCAAACAGAAAAGTAGAGTTAAAAGAAAGTAAATTAATACAATTTTAATGATAAATTAATTATTAAATAAAAATAATAAAAAAAGTTAATAAAAAACTCCTTGAAGTCAGGAATTGTTTTGGGACTTTCAGTGGCTAAAATAGAGCTTTGCATCAGTAAGTATTCAATAAATGGTTGTTGGTTGATGGAAGAGACCAATATTCTAATGCAGGCTCTTTAACCAGCTCTGTATAGCCTTTAGGAAAACATTTTACCTTTAAAACTCTACTCCCTCATATATAAAATGGAACCATCAAACTTTTTTCTTCCTTTCTCCTGGGATATTTTGCAAGGATTAAACATCTACAAAGTGCAATCTGATGTACATTTTATTCCCTTAAATGATGTAGTAAGGAACATGCTTGGATTAGGCCCAGGTGAGAGTATGGCCCCTTGATGAAGTACCCATCCTGATTCTTGGTCTTGCCATTATCACATGAAGCTGTGTTTGCGGCTGACTTTTCATTGTCTTTAAAATATTCCAAATTGTGTGTTTATTCCATCATTTCAGTGGCAGTGAGGCTTGTTAGATGATGGTAAAATGCCAAGTTGCTGGACTGACAGCACAGGAATTTGAGAAGAGCTGGGCAGGCCTGAGAATTTTGTAATTAGAGAAAGGTCCAAATTACAATAAGACAGTATCATGATTTCAACACCATCAACATATTTTCCACATTGCTTTGAGGGGAAAAATCTGATTGCCAATTGAATTAGAATAAGATAATGATTTTTAGTTAAAGAGGGAAATGGGGATGAGTTTTCAATATCTATCACTCTAGCTGCTTTGTTGATTGAGGGACAGTGGCGTTTTGTGCTAAAAATTTGAAAGTAGAGAACTTGGAGTGGGGGTGGGGAGAGCTACTGAAGAGGTAAGCCATGGAAGACACAAAGATGATTAAAAGTATTGCTGAACAAAATGTAGGACTCTAACAAAATCCCCTACACTTAAAAACACAAATAGCAGCAATTTTTTTGAATCAATGTATAATTTATATATAATCAATCAGCAAATATTTTAGTATTTACTATGTGCTTAAATTCATTAGGGGAAACAAAGAAAAAGTAAAAATTTTCCCTATTTTAAGGAAATACATAATAATTAAGGGATAATATTTGCTTTATATCTTGCTAGCTACCTATTGGCTATTATCAAACTGTGTATTATATGTGTGCATATGTGTGTATGTGCATATATATTATATAGATATAAATATAGTTATATATACCCACACCATATAAACACAGAATGTTAAGTATATATTTACATTAGAAGCACTAATCATGCTCAACTAGTGACACGAATATTATCATACTAGCAATATTGCCTTTGGTCAACTTCTATTATGAAATGATGGAAATTTTATTATGAATATTTATATCTATACATACTTGCATATGTATACATATATATGCATACATAAAAATGTGTATATGTTTGTATATTACATATTTTAGCATGAGAAATCCTAATTCTTGCCCCACAAATAAGGATGTGATCTTGAATATGTCACTTAATTCATCTAAGGCTCTGGTTTTCCCTCTGTAAAATTAACTGGTTGGCTGGACCAGGTGATATCTAACATGCCTTCCAGCTCTGAACCTTATTATTATTTTAACTGCACTTAAATATTTGAAAGGCAATTACATTGAACAAAGATTACATGTGTATTCTTGGCCTTATATGATAGAAAGAGAAGTAATGAATGGAGACTATAAACATATAGATTTTAGCTTAATGTAATCATAGAAAAACTTGCTAACTGAATTGATATAGAATGAAATAAGCAGAACTAGGAGAATGATTTATGTGATAACTATAATATTGTAAAGAAAAATTGCTTTGAAAGATGTAAGGACCCTGATCATTGCAATAGCTTGAAAATTGATAATGAATGAGACTTGCCACCTCTTGGTTACAGGTACAGAATAAGACACTTTTCAGATCTCACTAATGTAGTGTTTTGTTTGATTTTAAATATTTGTTATAAAGGAAAATCCTTAGTATCTCTTATAGGAAGAGGTAATGCAAAAAAGAAAAGAGTATTAATGAAACAATTGTAAAAAATATAGAAGAAGGAAGTTCAGAAGAGAATGCATATAAGCAGGATAATGTTGGCTAAATTATATATCTATATCTATCTATCTATCTATATGTGTATATATATATATATATATATATATATATGTATATACATTTAGCATTTAACTTCCCCCAGTTTTATGTAAAAAACAATTTAAAAAATTTTGTTTTTAAAACTTTGAGCTCCAGATTCTCTCCCATCCTGCTACCTCCCCTCCCTTCCCTCTGCCCCTCCCAATGAGAATACAAATGATTTGATATGATTATATATGTGTTGTCATGAAAAACATTTCCATAATAGTAATGTTGTGAAAGAAAACATAGACTAAAAAGTTAAAAAAAACTCAAGGAAAATAAATATTCTTCAATCTGTATTCAAACACCATCAGTTCTTTCTCTGGGTATGGATAGCATTTTCCCTCAGAGTTGTCTTGGATCATTGTATTGCTAAGAATAATTACATCATTCACAGCTGATCATCTTACAATACTGCTGTTACTTTGTACACAATACTTTTCCCCCTCCTCCCTCCCTTTCTTCCTTCCTTCCTTCCTTCTTTTCTTCTTTTTTTTCCTCCCTCTTTCTCTCCCTCCCTACTTCCCTTTTGCACCTCTGAACCTTCCTAAGATATCTTGGGGTTGACTAGCTAAATTTCTTTTTTAAGGACTGTGCTTTAAATGAAAACCTATCTGGTTCTAATTGGCCACACAATGTCCCAGGCTGAGCCCCATTTGATCATTATTTGGGTTCTGATTCACTCAGATTAAATGTAAATAACAGTCAGTTCTTTTTTTTAAATTATATAACTTTTAATTTACAAGCTATATGCATAGGTAATTTTTCAGCATTGACAATTGCAAAACCTTTTATTCCAACTTTTCCCTTCCTACTCCCCCCCCCCCCCAGATAGCAGGTTAAGCAATACATGTTAAATATGTTAAAGTCAAAGTCAAATACAATATATGTATACATGTCCAAACAGTTACTTTGCTGTATAAAAAGAATCGGATTCTGAAATAGTATACAATTAACCTGTGGAGGAAATAAAAAATGCAGGCAGACAAAAATAGAGGGACTGGGAATTCTATGTAGTGGTTCATAATCATCTCCCAGAGTTCTTTCACTGGGTATAGGTGGTTCAGTTCATTACTGCTCTATTGGGACTGATTTGGTTCATCTCATTGTTGAAGATGGCCCCATCCATCAGAATTGATCATCATATAGTATTGTTGTTGAAGTATATAATGATCTCCTGGTCCTGCTTATTTCACTCAGCATCAGTTCATGTAAGTCTCTCCAGGCCTTTCTGAAGTCATCCTGCTGGTCATTTCTTACAGAACAATAATATTCCATAGCATTCATATACCACAATTTATTCACCTATTCTTCAATTGATGGGCATCCACTCAGTTTCCAGTTTCTGGACACTACAAACAGGGCTGCCACAAACTTTTGTGCACATACAGGCCCCTTTCCCTTTAAAATCTCTTTGGGATATAAGCCTAGTAGTAACACTGCTGGATCAAAGGGTATGCACAGTTTGCTACAGTCAGTTCTTCTTTGACCAGAGATTCTGGGAGGTCTTCCCCTCCCAGACTTATTCATTTAGATTTTCTTTTTTCTTTCTTTCTTTCTTTTTCTTTTTTGGATTGGGTGAAAGAGGAGATTCTTTGACTCAATGGCTACCTAGCCTTAATCACTGATTGAATGCAGCCTCAATCAAACTGAGGCCTGTTGAAGACTTCAACTTAAAAAGGGCAAGGTCTCCCACTGCATTCAGGGTCATCTCTGGTCGTCCTGATCTTTATTTGGCCACTAGACCCAGATACTCTGGAGGGGAAAGTAAGGCAGGTGACTTTGCACAGCCCTTAGTTACTTAAATCCAATTCACTTGAATATCATGGCATCACCTCCCTGATGTCCTGATCCTCTTCCAGAATGAAGAACAAAGAACAACCAGCTTTCCCAGGATGAGAATTGTCTGTCTACAATCAGATCAGCAGCTCATTGAGAGCAGGGCTCACTTTTGCAGTCCATTACCCTGGGCTGCACAAGTTGTTGCTTCTTTGCTGTTTCTGCTGCTCCTGTTATTTTTTCCCTTCTCTTTTCTTCTCACCCTTCTCTGTTGTCACTCTTCTCTTTTTTAAAAAACATATTTCTATAGCATTTTAAGCTTTATGAATCTCTCTCTCTCTCTCTCTCTCTCTCTCTCTCTCTCTTTCTCTCTTTCTCTCATTCTTGCTGAGACAATTGGGGTTAAGTGACTTGCCCAAGGTCACACAGCCAGGAAGTGTTAAGTGTCTGAGACTAGATTTGAACTCAGGTCTTCCTGACTTCAGGGCTGGTGCTCTATTCACCAAACCACCTAGCTGGTCCCGCCCTAATCTTTTTTTTTTTTTTTTTTTTGGATAGTTTCATTCCTTTATTTTAGACATAAGAAGACTGAGGCTCAGAAAAGTGTAACAACTTTTCTTGATCCTACAATCCAATCTAACCCAATAAATATATATATTTAAATTTTTTAATAGTTTTTTATTTACAAGTTATATGCATGGGTAATTTTACAGCATTGACAATTGCCAAACCTTTTGTTCCAATTTTTCCCCTCCTTTCCCTCACCCCCCCCCGCCCCATGGCAGGATGACCAATACATGTTAAATATATTAAAGTATAAATTAAATACAAAATAAGTATAAATGTCCAAACTGTTATTTTGCTGTACAAAAAGAATCGGGCTCTGAAATATTGTACAATTAGCCTGTGAAGGAAATAAAAAAATGCAGGCACCACCCTAATCTTTTAAGATACACTGGGTTAAACAGTCGTACCCCTAGTATAAATGTCAAAATTAGACCCAGAGAATTGAAGTTACTTATTTGTGATCACCATAGTAGTGAATATTACTCAGGCCTTCTGATTCCAAGTATAGTACCATTTGCTATATATCAAGCTGCCTTTTATCATGTGTACAATATAATGGAAATAAAATTATCCATTTTCTACTACTGACTAGGAATAGTTCAGCCTTTGGTCAATCTGGCAGAGCAAGATCATACTTTTTTGGCAAGAAGATGCCTTGTTCCCCCTTCCCATGCCACACTGCTGTAGCCTTGAAATGCATGATGGATGCCTTTTGTTAATCACCCGCTCTCTGTCAGCTCAAGTGCACATTCCCTCTGTTAATGTGATCTAACCCCTGCAGCAGCCCAGATACAGTGAACATCACTGTGCCAGCCAGGCTCTCATTCATCATTGTACAGGGAAAGCTCACCTCTTCCTCTGCACTTCCCTCAGACCCTTTCTCTTCCTATCCTCCATTGCTACAGATGTTCCAGTCATATGGAAAGGACACAGACTTGTCAAATCCACTTTGCTCTTTGGGTTTCCTATGAGGAGCCAATATTCTCATTTGGATTATGAATGGGCTGACCAAGGATAGAAGGGGGAAAAAAGTGGAAGATAAACAATAGGGAATTTAACCCATCTAAAAGTTCTTATTTCATCTGACATTGACAAAGCTAAATAACAAACATATATTTATACTACCATCATCGTCATCATCATCATCATCATCATCACCATCACCAATCTCATGTGAAATGGAGATATAAATAATTCTAGGACAAATAATAATCCTACTATGGTTCTTTTATATTTAATGTTTTGTGGATTTGTATAGGTGGATAAAAGGACTGGGGTTTTTTGTAGTTGAATATGTTTTAGAATATAAATTCATCTTCTGTAGTTTCATTAAAAGCATTTTCAGGACAACTACTTTAATAGAAGATATGTACCTCATCCTGTTTCTTTGTGGTTTTGATGTCTTCCTCTAGATTTTTATATTTTAATAGTTTTTTCACTCTATATTGTTTGGAGGTTTTGAGTATTCAATATGACAACATTTGTTAAAAAAATGTTCTTACATTTTTTGTGGGTCAGTTTTATGTTGGGGAGATTGTGACCAGTTTTGGTTGTGATAATACTTCTGCTCTAGTAATATAAAGATCTATTTTTTGTTTGTTTTGAATTAATTTGATTTTTAAATCTTTAATTTTTATTAATTCAGTTAACATATATCAATCTTTTTTCTTTTTGTCTGTTTATAAATACTTCTGAAATTTTCATCATGTTTTTCTAGTACTTGGTAGTTGCTAATTCTTTCAGCCTGTAGTGGCTAAAGTCCCAAGTTTTCTATCATTCCTTTGCAAAATCTGCATTGATTTTGTGAGATCTTTAAGTATGATCTATTTCTGGTAACACTTATTTTGTCTTATGTGACTCTCATAAACCTTTCATTTTTTTCTAATTAAATCCATATTCATTTTTTCCAGACTCAACTAATAGTTCAATGTTTTCCTTGTTGACCTTCTGTTGTTGTTGCTATTGTTTGTTCTTTGTTCTCAAAGAGGACTATGACATCAGGGAGGTGATGCCATGACATACAAGTGAGTTGGATTTGATTGAGAGAGGGCTGTGCCAAGTTATTTGCCTCACTTTCCCTTCCAGAACCATCTGGGTCCAGTGGAAAGATATAAATCAAGATGACTGACTATGGCCATGGATGAAATAAGTGACCTTATCCTTTTGAAGCTAATTTCTTCAACATTCTAAGGGGTTCACAGAAAGTATCCTTGATATAGCTTCAGCTGCTTGCAGGGTTCACAAGGAAGATATCCACCTTTTTCTGATTCCTCATGATTTTGATAATTCTCTGACAGATTTCTATTTTATTAACTTGGATGTGCTGTTATTGTTATCTGATTGATATCATTTTAATTTATTTCTGATAGAGATGGTCCTAGGACAATTTGTTATTGTACGAGTATTCATTTATGTTTAATGTTCATTTGACTATTTCATGGACACACAAAATAATTACATTTTGTAGTTTCATAAAAGTATTAACATGTAAGTCCCTCTTTTGTAGGTTCACTGAAAGCAACTTCAATATAGCTCCATCAGTATTCATGGTCAGAAGGAAGATATCTACCTTTTTCAGTTTTTTTGTGATTTTGATCTCTGATAGGTTTCCTTTTTTTTTAAGGTCTTTTTGTTTTTTCTAATGAAACTTGGAAATTGCAAGTATTTGCTTTTGTGACCCTTTTAAAAAACTTTATTTTCTTATTTCATCATCAATATTATGTCTTGGTAATTGGAGCCAATACTTTAATACATTAAAATGGTCTTATGTTACTCTAATTTTATGAAGGAGTTTTCTGAAATACTTTGAAGTCAGTATTTATAATATGGATGATATTTCCCTGTCACCCTGTAATATTTTGCTAGGTTTTCAATTAAATGATGAATTTAAGCTCTGTAAGAATAACTTCTATAATTTCTGATGGCAATGATCTTGTTAGTAATTGCCATCATAAACTCTTGCATGATTCAGTCTTTGTTCAATGCATCTTTCTTGATATATTATTGACTGGAGTCTTACCCATGGAGAGCCTTTTGATTTTGCTCTTAGATTTTATTTTATTTTTTTAATTTTTAAATAACTTTTTATTGACAGAACCCATGCCAGGGTAATTTTTTACAACATTACTCCTTGCACTCATTTCTGTTCTGATTTTTCCCCTCCTTCCACCTCCTCCCCGAGATGGCAAGCAGTTCTTTACATGTTAAATAGATTACAGTATATCCTAGATACAATATATGTGTGCAGAACCAAACAGTTTTCTTGTTGCACAGGGAGAATTGGATTCAGAAGGTATAAATAACCTGGGAAGAAAAACAAAAATGCAAGCAGTTTATATTCATTTCCCAGTGTTCTTTCTTTGGGTGTAGCTGCTTCTGTCCATCCTTGATCAATTGAAACTGAATTTTGCTCTTAGATTTTAGTGATTTCATGGAATTTATTCAGATTCAAACAACTTTTATTACAATAACACATCCAATAGTATCGAAACATAGTAATTCTTGACTATTGATTGATGAAATGATTTGTTCAAAAATATTATTATAGCTTTTTAAAAAGATCTTTATCATATGCTTTAAACATTTCTATAAATTTTCTTCTTACTTTTCTGTGAAGAAAATCTTCCTATAACTTAGAGTGATGGACCTAAGGGTTTTTTTTTTAATATTGCTTGGGTTTTTATTAAGACACTTTTCAAATTATTATTAGTAGTGGTAGTAAGAGGAAGAGGAAAAGGAAAAGAAGGAGGAAAAGTAGTTGTAGTCGTGGTAGTAGTAGTAAATAGTAGTGATAGTAGTAGTAATAGTAGTAGTAGTAGTAGTAGTAGTAGTAGTAGTAGTAGTAGTAGTAGTAGTAGTAATAGTGGTAGATAGTAGATGAGAAGCAGTAGTATTTCTGTCCCAAAAATTTCCGGGCACATCCCCAAGAGATTTCTCTTTTAGTTGGAGTTTTTACTGACTCAGGAAATTGTTCTTTTCCTCTCCCTGCTGTTACAAGGTATGGCAGGAAGTAATCAGAACACCTAGATTTTATTCAGGATTTCCCTATTTGCAAACTGAGTGACCCAGGACAAGTCATTCTCCTATGCAGGGCTTTATTTACTTCCTTAGAAAGTGAGAGTTTTGAACTACATAGCACCAAAGATCTCTCCCAGCTTTAAAGTTCTGTAAATAGCCCCCTAAGAAATAATAGTGATTTACTGGGAACAGGCATTATTATCACCTGGGGGAGTAAGGTCTTCATACATTGTCTAATCCAATCCTCTCATTTCATAAATGAGAAAAACCTAAACCCTGAAGAGTTGTGACATCTCTAGTGTCATGGAGTTAGAAGAAAAATCAGGACTTATATTTAAGTCTCCATACTCCCACCCAATACTTCTCTCTCTCTCTCTCTCTCTCTCTCTCTCTCTCTCTCTCTCTCTCTCTCTCTCTCTCTTTCTCTCTCTCTCTCTCTCTCTCTCTCTCTCTCACACACACACACACACACACACCCCAAAAACTATCTGTCTCTTTGTAATCTTTACAAATTTTCTTGGCAAAGACACTGGAATGCTTTGTCATTTCCTTTTCCAGTGGATTAAGAAAAAGAAAGGTTAATTTATTTGCTCAGGTTCACACAGCTACTAAGTATCTAAGGCACATTTGAAGTCAGGTCTTCTTGAATCCAGACTCTGCATTCTCTCTACTGCCCCACCTCCTTTTACCTTTGAGAACATCTATAATTAAAAATGTGAAATCTTGGAGTTAGGAATTAGTGAGTTAGGACTCAGGGACGACCCTCAACTAGTATCTATCACCAACACCAGCTCCATGTGCCCTAAAATTTCATTAGAGTTTTGTTTCTTTGGCTTAAGATCAATGATATGGTTCGTTTTTAAAATGCTAACCTTCCTTCCTGGGATTGTGTTTTACCCACCACTGGTTAACTTTCCTCTAGGTTTGAATAGACTTGTCCCATTCTTTAACAGTAGAGGTATGGAGACAGCATGAGAACTTTAGGGGATTAGAGAAAGAGATCACTAAAGCTCAGACAGAGGGACTTGAGGGTAATAAAGGCAAGCTCTGCCCACTTCACAATTTTGTCTTTTTTAGGAGAGAATCTTGCTTAGAGCCATGATAATCTGTATGATGTTATTTCCCATTGCCTCTTTCTCTGGTTCTTGTTCTCAGGAAGATGGTGTCTGATTGTTTTGCTGGACATTTAAAAAAGTAAATAAAAAAAAAAGTGTGCAAATGAAAATACTTACAATTTAGTCCAGTGTGTTTAAGTAAGCAAGCCACCTACTGCTCTGCTCATCCGGCCCCTTATCTTAGTAAGTAATGAGTGTGCCAAGGGCTGACAATGACATATTTTGAAAATAGTTTTAATGCATAGCCAGCAGAAGACCTGTTGGGCATTGACAAATGACACAAACAGAGATGATGAGAAGCACATCAAATATTAATGTCCCAGGGCTGCCGACAGTAATGGAGAACTTACCTGTGTCTTACATAAGCCTACCCATGTTAAACTGAAGGGAACATTTCTTTTCAGCCTTTGCAGAAAAGTGCAGGGCTGGCTCCTGGCAAAATCAGGAAGTAGATGAAGCTTGCTTGTCTCTATAGGCCCCATCATTTTTTTTTTTTTTTTTTTTTTTTTTTGCAGCACCCAGTCCCAAAGGACTAGAGTAACTTAATTGTGTCTTAGCTCTCCAGGATCCCTCCCAGCTGGTCCTTATCAGAGCCCTCTACTTTCTATCTTTCCTCCCCGGCCTTTTTAAGATTTACTCCCTGGTGAAGTACCATTCCTCCAAAGCTTTACTACCTGGCAGCTAGCTAAGCTGATCGAATTGCATGAAGGTATTAAAGGGTAGTTAGAAATGGCATTTCAGAGGGATCTTCCTGGTACATCACCTCTGACTCTGTAGCCACATTTGCTACCATCATTAAGTAAAAGAATTTTGATCATTGAATGGTAGGGTTGGGAGAGACCTTAGATGCGATCTAATTCCAGCCTGATGCTAATGAATGACCTGAAGAGGGAACAGAGAACTGTGATCCAGCTCTCAATCCACATCAGCTCTTCAGTAGTCCCTAAAGAGACCTCTATCAAGTTCCCAGAAGAGTGCAGTATAAATTTCTAAAACTATAATAATTTCAGATTTTATGTGAAAGGATCTTATATGGCTCAAAAGCCCTAAACTAAACATTAACTGCTTTAATATAAAGGACTAATTTAATGACTGAATTTCTGGCATGGTGGCAGAGTCAGTGGATGGAAGAGAGCTTTTGAGCAGAGGAATCCCTCAGATCTTCTCAAATCATATTCACAGGAAGCTGGTTACTGCACCTATAAATATTACAGGACCAAGGATACCTGGGTCTTCCTTTTACCAGAGGTCTTCAAGAAGATGTATAATGACTAATAGGTATGTTTTGAAATCACTTAGTTCATTTTTAAAAGTGGAGTTTCTTTTGGTTCTTAGGTTCATAAGAATCAACTATGAGGTATTTCCTAGTTTGGCCCCAAAGTATATATCCTCACTTGGGCTTGGACTTTGATTTTTTTAAATAACTTTTTATTGATAGAACTCATGCCAGGGTAATTTTTTACAACGTTATCCCTTGCATTTAATTCTGTTCCGATTTTCCCCTCCCTCCCTCCACCCCCTCCCCCAGATGGCAAGCAGTCCTTTACATGTTGAATGGGTTACATTATATCCTGGATACAATATACGTGTGCAGAACCGAACAGTTTTCTTGTTGCACAGGGAGAATTGAATTCAGAAGGTATAAATAATCCAGGAAGAAAAACAAGAATGCAAGCAGTTTATATTCATCTCCCAGTGTTCTTTCTTTGGGTGTAGCTGCTTCTGCCCCATCTTTGATCAAATGAAACTGAATTAGCTCTCTTTCTCAAAGAGATCCACTTCCATCAGAATACATCCTCAAACAGTATCATTGTTGAGGTATATAATGATCTCCTGGTTCTGCTCATTTCACTTAGCATCAGTTCATGTAAGTTGGATTTTGATTTAAAGGGGAGGTTGTTTCAAATCATTTCCTTACCCAGAAGTGAATGGGAGTTGTGATTTCTAGATTGGCTTTCTTAAGATTTAGAGTTAACAGATTTTTTTCCTTTTATAGATTAAAAAATTTAAAATATAAAGACATTAAGTTAGCAGAAGTCATAGGACTTAAATGTTTGTTCATGCCAAATCTATTTCTCTTGATGGTGTCTTCTATTCTCTTCTTTTTCTCTCCTTCCCTCCCTCCCTTCCTTTTTTCTTCCCTTCTTTTGCTTCCTTCCTTCCTTCCTTTTTTCCTTCCTTTCTTCCATCTTTCCTTTCCTCCTCGTTTGTTTCCATCCTTCCTTTCTTCCTTATTTCCTTCCATCCTTCTTTTCACCCTTTCTTCCTTCTTTCCCACTCTTAATTCATAGATTAGAATATTTGAAGGACCAGTTCAAATGCCCTTCATAGAAGTGACACAAAAGTTGTTAGTTATTAATATTTTGATGAAACCAGTTTCAAGATTACTCTCTGATGGGAGAAAAGCCAGGCAAGTTGGACTTATTGAGAAGTTTGACTAAGAAAGTTTTACTTAACCAAGGGGGATCCTAAGAATTAACCTCTTTCTTTTGAGTATGTAACACAGAAATGGATCATAGAGAGCCAAGATCTTTGGTGATAATCTCTGTGTCCCTTCTCTACAAAGCCAGGCTTTTCCATAGAAGTCTGTGGCAGTATTTATTAAAACCTTTGTCTTTTTGATCAAGGAGAAGCATACTAAGCTGGAGTAGTAAATAGTCATATTTGGAACTGATATAAAAGCCTGCAATTATGATTCTAATTGATAAAGTATGGGAGTGGAAAAAAAGAGAAAAAAAAAGGCTGTCTCTCTCTCCTCCCTCCCCCCCCCCCAATTTCTTCTTCTACCTGCCCTGGTTGGGCCTCTCCTGATTTCCATGGGAAGAGACATTAATTCATGTTCAATGGCTCCTGCATCACATCAAGGCTTGGCAGAGGCCCAGATAAGTGGCACCTGAATAGCCTTGTGGATTTTTGCCAAGTGCAATTGAATGTCATTGAAGGTTTTCCCACGGCCCAGTGCCACATGTTCTCTTGGGCACAGGGGGCTGCTTGCCTAATTAGCTAATCCCTTTGACATTCAGGTGGATGGGGATCCATATTTCCTGAGGACTGACTCCTTATTTGCACAAATATGGGTCATCTCTCGGAACACCTGCTATTCTGGGGCCAACTCTCCCAGAATGTGAATTTTTTTTGAGGACCAGGCAGCCTGAGACTCACCTTGTTACATGACATTCACCCATTGCTACTGTTTCCTCATTCCATGTATCACAAAGATTTGTTAAAGATTCCATTTCAAGTATTTAATGCATGCACACACACGTATAATTTTTTAAGGGGTAAATGACTCAAAGTTTGACACCAGCAGAATTAAAAATATTGGTTTGAATTGCTGGTATCTGGAGACTTCCTTTGTGGAGACCATTGAGAAATGTCTTAACTGGAATGTTTTCTGTACCATATAAGGTTGTGGGCAAGAATCTCCTGGGGAAATTTTATTATATTGAAGACCAGGGTCCCCAGACAGCAGAACAAAATTTAAAAAAAAATAGATCTTGAGCTTTTATTTTGAATACCTAATACCCACAGAGGATTGGAATATATTTGGAAGCATTATTATTTTCCTTCCTTCACTGCAGGGTCTTTTACATATACACACACACTAGAGGAAATCAAATCAAAACTGTTTTTCCTTTCTTCCCTCACCAAGTGCTGATGGATTCCAATGATAGGGAGTTCTCCCAGACCCATCAAAATGTGCGATATGGAAGAGTCCTATGGGAAAGAGACTATTTAGTACAAAACCTGTGGGGAAACTGAGGCTCAGGGAGGTGAGGGATAGATCTGTCACAGCAATAATTCAAGTCAGATTTCTTATGCTCTTTGCATTCAATTTCCAAAGGAGTGAAAGATCAGTCTTCTCTTTTTAGCAAGTAATATTGTTTTCTGCTTTGGAGTGGGGGTGGTTGAAAAGAAAGGGGAGGATTTTTTTTTTACAAATATTCTTTTATTTGATTCTTACAATGACCTTGTGAGACAAGTACTATTATTATCTCATTTTACAGTTGGAGAAATTGAGGCAAATGGAAATGAAGAGACTTGGCCAGAGTTGCAAGATCTGAGGTTGGATTTGATTGTGTCTGCATTTACAGGCTGCTCTACAAGAGACTGAGGCAGGCTTTGGGGCTCATACAACAGAAAACTAGATCTTCTCGAATTAAGCTTCAGGTTAATGTAAAAGAGACATCTGCCAATAACCAAAAGAAGGGGTCCCATTCTTACTGACCTGAATACTTCTGTGTAATTTCCAGGATGCAATTAGTGATAATGTGTATGTATGTGTGAGTGTGTATGTATGTGTATATGAATGTGTGTCTGTATGCATGCATATGTGTGTATCTGTGGGGAGCAAAGAGCTATATGTATGTGTGTATACATATGTAGTGTGCACATACAGAAGTTATCAAATAGTTTCAGAAGTCTGCAGAATTTTAAGATTTTCATTTAATATCATTACTTTTCATGATTTTTTCTATAAAATGCTAATACTAAATGTTACCAAAAAAACTGATGTTTTAATAGGGATTTAAGTTCCCGAAATACTTTTCACACACTGATCTTCAAGTTTGTGATGTAAGAACTAGATATTGATTATCCTCATTTAATGGATGAATAAACAGGTTCAGGGAGTTTGAATAACATTGTCAGTCATTTTAGAAGTTGGATTTGAACCCCATTTCTTTTTCTGATGCTAAGACCATCTGAGTCTTGCTCTATTACTGTTGTTGTTGTTATTATTGTTGTTGTTGTTACATGTAAGTGTGCTCTCTAAATAGAGAAAAGTAGAATGTGCCACAGAAGGAGAAAGACATTTGGAATCAAGTACCTGAAATGGAATCCTATCTATGCAACTTAATGTTATTTTTACTTTGGGGAAGTCATGTCGCCCCTCTGGGTTTCAGTTTCTTCAGCTGAAAAAAATGAAGGGAGTGGTCCCTGTGATCTCTTCCACTTCAAAATCTTTGGGGCTGTTATCCAGTTGGGTCATTGTTTGTCATGCTTCCCTTTCAGTCTGTCTTCACTCAATGGGATTCCCAGTTACTGGCTCCCTTCATGGGCCTGCAAAAACTGACTCTTGTGAGATAGGCCCTGTGGATGAATATTATTGGAATTCCCTCTTCAGATAATCTGAGTAACAGCTGTTTCTGAGATGCTGGCTCACAGTGTCCATCAGCGGCCCTGTCATCACCTGGAATCTATCCATCCAGGAGCCAGCTGTTGTAAGTGAGAAAAGAAAAGATGCCAGCATCCTTTTGTAGTGTTTCTAACCCATAAGCAGTAATGATATTCTCCCTTTGTCTTATTTTTCATACCCCTGCAGTTATTCTTTCTTGCTTGCTTTTGGGTGTAAGAGTTAAAGGCAACAATACTACCAATCCAATTTGTCTGACATGTCACATTCATTTCATGAAAAAGGGAGGGGGGAGGATGTTTTAAATAGATTTTTATTGATATCTTTTGATTTTATATCATCTAGATTTTCCTCTTTCATTTTTTTTCTCTGCATTCTAGAGAGCCATTTCTTATTTCAAAAAAAAGGAAAAAAAGTATAAGAAGAAAGGGGGGAAATCAGCAAATCCAAATAATACACAAAAAGACTGACATTATATACAGCGTTTCACTCTTGTGACCCAGAAGAGGTAAATTTTGCTTCAGGCAAATTTAGGTCAATTTTGCTAATAAAAATATATCAACAGCTTCTTCATCAATGACATAAGGATTGCCATTTAACCAATCAGATTAGAAACAATATGACAGTTTCAATTAACTGTTACATAGTGAAGGATACATTATAATCTTGCAACATAAGTGAATAAAGAGAATTCTAAGTTAGAGTTAGTAAATTTAGGCATTAAACCTAAAGTTGATGTGTACTATATGTTAACTTTTACTCTCTAAGCCCCAATTACCCCATCTGTAAAATGGGAAAGATGATCCTTGAAGAGGCAGCATGATATAGTAACTAGAGACTTGATTTTAGAGTTGGAAAGAACTGAATTCAAAATATATCTTTATGAGATACAGTACTGCCTGTTTGATTTTGAGCAAGTAATCTTCATTTCTCAGTATTCCAGGCAGTTTCCTAAGACTATGAACTATAGACCATTCTCAACCTACAGCAGTTGGATAAATTTCTCACAGAACTTGTGAGAAAACTACATTGCAATCTTAAAATGTGTTATTGCTATATAAAAATTAAAGAAAAATTGAATCTTTCAATCTGTTGCATCAATCATGTTGCAGCATGAAATAAATTATTTTGATTTTAAAAATACAGTTTAAAATTTAAATAATGATGCCTCATTGTTGGATGGATGGATAAATAGATATGTAGATAGATAAATTCATGTGATAATATAAAAGGAACACTAGATTTTATGAATCAGGACAACTGAGCTTTAGACAAGGATCTCCCCCAAACAAGCCAAGTGGACAAATATGTCACTTCTTTCTGAAACACAGTTTTCCCATTTCTGAAACAAAAGGGGTTGAACTAAATGATTTCTAGAAAACCTTAAAATCAAATAGCCTATCATTCTATGAGAACCTACATTTTTAGGGAGTTTTAGTATCTTCCAAGGAAGATTCAAAGAAAGAACATTTTATCCCAAAGAATAAATCTCTAATGATGGAAGTGCAGACATTCTAGCATTTTAGTGAGATTTTTAGGGGACAACAGGGATTTCCCACACCCAAGAAATCATGACTTCTTAAAGTTATGAAGAAATAGCTGCTATGAGATGTATCAATTTCAATTCTCTGAGACCTTCACTCATTTTTCAGCTATTCAGAGATTGGCTTACTCTTTAATTATCTTTTTATTTTCATTGCAGTCATTGTGCATATTATTCCCTTTGTTATTTGGTCATTTTTTTCCCCAGTCATGTCTGGCTCTTCTTGGGATTTTCTTTGCCAAGATACTGAGGCAGCTTTCCTTTTTCTTCTCTAGCTCATTTTTACTGATAAAGAAATTGAGGCAAACAGGATTAAGTGATTCACTGTTGTCACAATGTTATTAAGTGTCTGAAGCCAGATTTAAACTCAGTATGCCACCTAGCTGCTCATTCTTCCTTTAGTTCTGCTTAATTTATTCTTCATATAAGAAATCTTCCCACGATTCTCTGAATTCTACATCATCATCATTTCCTACCATAGAGTAATATTCTATTACATTTTTGATGCCATAATAATTTTTTTATTCCATTTCTCCTTTAAGCCATTCCTTATTAGAACAAAAAGCATTTTTTAAGTGCCTGTGACACACAGGGCACTAATCTTAGGTGCTGAAGATACAAAGACATGAACAATATAATTCTTGCCCTCAGGACCTTTAATTTCTGGGAGTATGGAAGGGCACAGATAAGTAATTACTAAATAGAATACATAAATATAAAATGATTTTGACTTGGGAGGATGTACTAACAATTAGGGAAATCAGGAAAGGACTTAGAGAGAAGGGAATACTTGGAGTGAGTTTTGAAAAATGTTAGTCATTCCAAGAGTTAGTTAGAGGTAATGAGGAAGAACATGGGAAACTACCTATTCAAAGAGAGACAAGAAGGAAGACAAGAGTTGGAATGTTAGCTCATCATCACATGGTTTTGTTTGTACTGTGAGTGTTACCACATAGTTTCAATTAAACCCATGTAATTGAAGTTGGTTATAACAGATTCAGTCTAAAAAGTGGATATTGGTTCTCAAATACTAAAAAAGGAAATACTCTTTTTCTCTATGATCAATCTTTAAAATAGTTTTCCTTTTAACCTTTGTAACTAGACCTATATCTAAGGTACAGGTTTTAGGATAGTGTAGGGTGGGGCAGATGGATGAACAGAGATTCAAGGAGCCAACATCAGGGTGAGGCAGGTGGAACCACTGACTGGTAATTAAAATAAAAATTATAAGCCACTACCCCTGAAGCTCATATGCATACATACCATTAGCCAGCCAGGACACCTGCTTATTCTTCCACTCTCACCCCACCTTCTGGTCACCTAATCACCAAGCAAAGGTTTGAGACGGTCTTTTTCAAATATACACTTAATTTCTCTGTTTTCCTTCTGTGATGTGTTTGTTCCATATAGTCATCTTAAGAAATGGGTGAATTGTTGCATAGAGAGATCTGAGATTGTTAAGGATTCAGGCCAGATTTGACCTCAGAGAAACATAGGCAAGAGAGTGAGCTTGGTCTGGTGGGAAAAAACACTTCATTTTAAGTCAAAAGAGAAATTGCCTCAAATCCCAGTATTGATTCTTACTAGTTAGATAACCACACTTTTTTTTTGAACTTCAGTTTTCTTATCTATAAAATGGGGATAATATTACTTATAATTACTACAAGGTTGTGTGAAACAAATGATAACATATATTCAAAATAGTCTGTAAATCTTAAAGGGCTCTCTCTCTTTTGTCTTTGTCTCTGTCTCTGTGTGTTATTATTATTGATTATATTGTGAGAAACCTTGTAGAAAATATCTAGTTATCTATTAAATTCAAGCCTTTCAATGGTCAAAATTTCACGATAAAAATTACTTTTTTGAGTAATTTCCCTTTTCCCTTGACCATGTTCTAAAATGTCTGCCAGATGATTCTAGGAAAGCTATTGGGGTTAACATAATTCATACTAAAGAATTAGTGTCTTATCAGCTAGAGAAGTAAGGTCTTTTGAAGCGAAGGAATCAAAATCAAAAGGAAAGAAAAGGACAAAGAAAGAGATAGTAGTCAGTGTCAAAGATAGACTTTACTGAATTGCAATCAAGGTTAAAAGCAGGAAGCATAGTATTCAGTTCAAAACTATTTGTTAAATGCTTACAATGTATCAGGCACTCTGATAACCATAAAAAAATAAAACACAACACCCCTAACACATTATTATTCATATATGTTATTTACGCAAAAGATTTCCTGCCTCCCACCCTGCCTTCTACTCAGTCATCAAAGAAAAGGTTTGGAATAGTTCTTGCTTTTTCCCATTTAGAACCTCACTCTTCATGTCCTATTTTGTATTACCACAAAAATTAAAAAAAAAATTAAAAACCTAACTGAAGTTCCTAACCCCAGAGAACTTAAATTTTACTGGAATGGCATATGGCTAAATTATTGAATATGCAGTTAAAAAACTTCAACCATTGACTACAATCATTGACTATGTAACTCTTTATATAACCATGGGAAAACATAGTCTTTCTGGACCTCACTTTTATATATATATATATATAAAGTGAAGTACAATAAGGGATATAGAAATTCCTTTAATACTGAAGGGAGACAGATTCCCTCTTTGTTTCATGCTGCAGTTTACTCATATCCTTTCTATCTTTGATATACTTCCAGTCAGGATGAAGAGATATTAAAGTGCAATGACACATTTGGCTAAATCTAACAGACTTATCTTTTTTGTCTTTGGATATATTCCTATGTATATTGGTGTTTTGTCTTTTTAAAAAAATGTCTGGCACTAGGAAATCATTCGATAATCTTTTCTTCATTTGTTTATCCCTTGAGAGGACTCACTTGGGAATTGTTCTGTTTTCTTTTTATGTATATTTACCACTTTTAAAATTGGAAGAACCAGAAATGTGTACTCTTTGTACCTTCTTGGTTTGTGATGCTGCTGCTGGATGCTAAAAAAAAGTGAGGCATGTTATTTGGTATTTTCTACACTAGGGGGAAGCAAAGCAGCGAAAATGGATGAGCCCCAAGATTCGGGGCTCTAAAGTGTTGACATGTGACTTGGACATTGAATAATTTTTGATACTGTCCTGACACATAAACACCTTGAGGCCAGTTTTCAAAGGTTATTTGCACACTAAACGAGGAATTAACAAAATGAACTTGCATGCCAAAAGTAATTTTCAATATTCTACCAAGAACTATGGAGCCATTATGAGATTGTTTTGAAAAAAGAACACTGGGGCCCATCGTTTAGCGGGTGTGTTAAACTTAACTGGCAAATGTACTTTCAAAATAAATGAGTTGGAATGGACCTGGGAAAGTGCATCCTGTGGCTAATAAAATTAAAAAATCAAGACAGTATTTCTGTGGGGAGCTTGAGATGAGAGGGTAGATGCCCTTATCAAAAAAGCAAAATTTTTGAAAGATGACTTTTTTTTTCTTTCTTGGTTCCTAAAGCTTGAACTATGGCTGAACTAATATGGTTAACAATTGTACAAATAATGTGTTGTTATATGTATATGTGTTTTCTTGCTAATTTATTTTTAAGCTAGGACTCTACCTTCCTGAGGCATAAAGAGTCAGCAAATTATCCAAGTTTATCCCATTGACATTCTCACACCTTGAGAAATAGCCCATTTGTATTATCACAGTTTGATATATTTCCCATTTGCTGAGCTTCTTGGCAAGCTAGCATTTTAATTTAATTATACTTTTTTTTTTTTTTTTTTTGGTTAATGGTCTTTATTTTTCAGTGTCTATGAGGAAAATGCCCCTAGGTTGGATTCCCAGCGCCACCCCACTACCCACCCTTTTTCTCTCTTCCTCACTGCCAAGCTGTAGTGCAAATTTATAAACTGACAAAATTCAGTGCAAGTTTTGGTGAAGTGAAATTCAGGAATTTATAAAGAAATATTGCTTAAATGATAAAGCATTTCCCTTGTTCCTTCCATGTAGCTGCTGCATATATTTAGGTATACAGATTTACTTGATTAAGTAATAGGAAAAAAAGCCTGAAGAATAAACTTCTCATGACTTTTGAGAAGATAGGCAAAAGAGTCCAAAAATGCTATTTATTCTGCCTTGTTGGTTAACTCCCAGACACTGAAACTTTTTCTGAACTTCTGAATTTATGAATATATACATACATAAATGAATATATACATACATACATATTATGTATATATAGTCACTAATAAGTCTTTAAGAATTTTAAGTCTTTTAATTTTGCATATTGAAGAAATTGAGGTCCTATGAAAATTAAATGATTCACCCGGAGTCACAGATTTAGCAAATGGCAAACTCAGGATCTGAGTTCCAAGTCCTGTGATTCTAAATTCAGCAGTCTGTCTTTACTCAGGACTTTTTGGGGACCTCTGTTGCCCAAACTTGGGAATTCTCCTTCTAGGTTGGTGAGTGAACTCTGAGCACTGTATCTCGGCCAGACATCAGAAGGTTGGCTGAAGAGGGGGAAATCAGACCCCTCTGTCCCAATTCTCCCTCTGCATTTGTGGTTGGCTTCATACACTGCAGGAGCTAGTGGATTTTATTATTGTCATTGCTGCTATTATTGATTGATTTTTAAGGTAAAGGAAACTTTGGAAAATAAGTCCTAGATCTTTTAGTACGCTATGACATTATTTTGGCTGCCTGCCTCACACCATTCACTCTTCATCAGAGGAGCAAAGACAGTGAAATATATTGTAAGTTAAATCAACGCAGGAAAAGCCCTTGCAATTTGCCAGGCTGTGTAAAGCTTTGCTTGTTCTTAAATGCTACTAACCCCATTGTCCTCTGCTAACTTAAAACCCATAACATCTTTTCCCCTTCTTGCAGGGAAGGGTGTTGGAGGGGAGGAAAGGAGGAAAGGAGACTGAGAATGCTATAATGCTGGATTTTTTTCCAATTTAAAAAAATGTGTGTGTGTGTGTGTGTGTGTGTGTGTGTGTGTGTGTGTGTGTGTAGGGGTACAGATTTTGGCAGACAGGATCCCAATGACAGCAGTTGAGGACCACACAAATCTATCCTCCACACACCCAGGAATAACTAGGGAAAGGCTCCCAGCCAAAGGGAAGGTGCTTTGTGTAAGAATGCCAACAGGAAGAGAAGAATGGAACACATAATTGAAGAACATAGTGTATTAATTACCTCACTCAAGGGATCCTATAAAACATGATGTATATGTAAATTGATACAATGAATATGATTACAGCAGGATTTAATTTTCTTGCAGAAAGGGGAGAGCCAAATGGGAGACTGAAAAGACTGCTGTTCTGCATATCTACCTTCTCTTCCCTATCCTCACTCCACCCAACTTCTTCTGAGGGGTGAATTTCCAACATGACCTTCTTATGTCTTCCCCAAACTGAAAGATTTGTGGTTTCGCCACATTACCTTTCATTATTCCTTTGTAGTCCCTCCATTATAAGGTTGTGTTTTTCATTCCTCTGCCTCAAACAGGTTCCTATTTCTTGCTTTTTTTGTTGTTAATGTTGTTCAGTTATTTCAATCATGTCCAACTTTTCATGACTTCATTTGGGGTTTTCTTGGTAAAGATTCTGGAGTGATTTGCCATCTCCTTCTCCAGCTTTTGTCAGATGAGGAGTTAAGATAAACAGTTTGCAAGTGTTGGAGGCCAGATTTGAACTCATGAAAATGAGTCTTTCTGACTTCAGACTGATGCTCTTTTCACAGCTCCATCTAGGCTGCCTTATTTCTTCCTCAGGGACAGTTATGTCCAGAAATATAAACACTCAGTGCTGGAAAGGATCTCTGAGGCCATTTTGTGTACTCCTTACCAATGAAGAAGACTGTAACATCTCTACAAAGTGATTTTCCAAATTCTCTGCTTTTTATGCTCATTGAGGGGAAATTTTTTATTTCCAGAGGTATTCCATTCCAATTTGGGAGAGTTATAAATGTTGCAAAATTAGCATGTTTTTTCTCCCTTAAATGGAGAAGAACTTTGCAATTTGCACCCATTGGTTCCAATGTTGGCTTACCTAAAGCAGGACTTTTCATTCCCCTTACTATTCCTTCTTACTCATTTCCCACCCCACATGTTCAATGTAGAATCATTGCAGATAGTCTGAGGACAAGAGAGGGCTTCAACAGTCATTTGGGTTAGGAGTCTCAGAAGAAAGAAATACTAAATGATTATATTTGTCCTACCAAAATTCCCACCCTCAAATTCAATAAATATTGTTAGAAAATACCCATGAAGCATCAATGATGTTCAAGATACTTTATTAGATGTTAGAGATTCAAAGACAAATGAAACAGTCCTTGCCAATTCTAAAAAATTGGGGAGGGGAGGAATATTATTTTGGTGAGAGAGTGTTGGAAGTATCAGGTTTTTGTCCTCATGTACTAATGGCATGGAAGTCCAAATCTTTATCTATTTTAATAAATATTCCTTTCCTGCCAGACTAGAGAAGAATGCAGAAAGTGTGTATCCTTTTTAGTTAGTCTGCCATATAGATTGCTTCTTATATTGTGTCAGTGGCTGTCTGAAACATTTACTTCTGGATGATGAGACCTGCTCTAGAGAGAAAATTAGCTCGCATTGCATTCCATAATTGCAGCATATGACCTTTCTGTCATCTATTAGGAATTCATTAAATAAAATCATCATAATATCTGGAGCTAAAAGTAACATTAAAATTATCTAGTACAAACTCTTTGTTTTACAGATTAGGAAACTGAGGCATAAAGAAGGGGAGAGAGTTACCCACAATCACATGGATACTAAATCTGGCATATGAGCCCATGGCTTTTGCCTCCAAATCCAATACTCTTTTCAGTATATCACACTGTAATTTTATTCTGAGTGAGCAAACCCTGTGGCATTTTGCTTTTGAACATTAACTGTGAAAGTTGTAAGGCAGAAACTATTTTCAACTACAGCTGTAGAATTCTAACTATTGATGGCAGACTCAATTTCCACTCATGCTATTGTATAGGGAGGTTCCCTCCAGTGGGAAAGGTCCAGAATGGCAGCAACCTGGTTCCTGCTAAGCTCTGAAAAGCAAATTCTAAAAATAGAAAGTCTTGTCAGTGAAGGTAGAGCCAATGGGGTCAAAAGGAACCTGGGAGAATGCAGGAACATCTTAGAGAAGACCCCTCAAACAGTTTTATTTGACTCCAGGCTTTTGGGAAGGACTCATAGGAAATAACTCCTATTATACTTAGTACTACACAGTTTAGCATTTAATTATTCTCTAATTATTTCAGTGTGTTCATTTTTTGGTGTGCTTCTTGAGGGGAGGATGGCGTACTTATGTTCTTCAGTAGATTGGTAAAAGTTAAAATAAGCTTAAAAAAAGTTAAAAAAACAAAGTAAGCAATGCCACCTCTCTTTCCCTGCCTTAAAATCTTTTCCCCCAAAAGGTTTTGGAGTATTTTGCATATAGAAAAGGGGACAAAAATTTGGCAATCAAGAAGATCTGAGTTCAAATCCTATTCTCAAACACTTACTAGCTGTGTGATCCTGGGCAAGTTATTTAATCTCTCTTAACATCAATTTCCTCATTTGTTAAACGAGGTTAACAATGGCGCCTATTTCACAGGGTTGTTGTGAAAAGGTAATGTAAAATACTCTAATTTTTTTTTCAATTTGGGGTCCACATTTTACCATTATTTTAAAATTTAGCTTTAATATTTGTTTTTAAATTTTGAATTACAAATTCTCTTTCTCCCACTCATACTCTCTCCTACCCACTGAGAAGGCAAACCATATTATATCAATTATACACATGAAATTGTACAAAATATATTTCCATAGTAGGCATATTTCAGAAAAGGAAGAAAAATAAAGTAAGAAAATTATATTTTAACTTATACTCAGAGTTTATCAGTTCTCTCTCTGGAGATACGATTTTTCATCATGACTCCTTTGGATCTTTGTATTGATTAAAGTAGCCAGACATTTCACTGTTGATCATCATTACGACATTGCTTTTGCTATACACAGTGATCTCCCAGTTCTTTTCACTGTGCATCAATTCATATCATTCTTGCCATGCTTTTTTTTTCCCTGAAGTCACCTAGTTATTATCCAAAGCACAATAGTATTTCATCATAACCACGTGCTACAACTTGTTTAATCATCTCTGAATTGATGAACCAATCAATTGTTCTATTGAACAACATTGTTGTCCACTTTTTTGCCAACCCCAAAAAGTTGATATAAATATTTTTGTACATATTGATCCTTTTCCTTTGGTCTCTTTGGGATATAGACCTAGTAGTGGAATTGCTGGGTCAAAGAATACACATAGTTTTATAGCCCTTTGGGCCCACTTCTAAATTGTTCTCTAGAATGGTAGGAACAGTTCCCTACATCACCAACAATTTATTAGTGTACTGATTTTCCCCTCATCCCTTCCAGCATCTGTCATTTAAGATAAATGTGAAGTGGTACCTCAGAGTTGTTTTAATTTTCCTTTCTCTAATCAATAATGAATTTGGGCATTTTTATATGATTACAGAGAGCCTTGATTTCTTTTTCTGAAAGCTACCTGTTTATATCCTTTCACTATTTGGTAATGACTCTTATTTTTATAAATTTGATTTACAAATAAGTTATAAATATAAAGTTTATATTTGAGAAACAAAGCTTTCATCAGAGAAACTTGTAAAAATTTTGATATTACTTTAACATTTATGTTACTTTCTAGCAAAATGTAGTTTCCTTGTTTGTCCCTTTTAATGACATCTATTTTTGTTTTTGTATCATCTGAGATCATAATTGCTACACCTGATTTTTTTTTCATTTAGCTGAAGCATAATTGATTCTTCCCTGTGATGACTGCATATTTTAAAATCAGCAGGAGTTAGGAATTCAGGTTAAGGGAAAATTCTCGATCTTTATTCTTTGGGGAGGTGAAGGGGGATGGTGATAGGAAGTGAGAGCAGCCGTGACACAAACCTGACCAGTAGTCTCTCTGCCTCTTTTCCTGCCTCTCTCTCTCCACTCACCCAAGTCGTCTCTACGTCATTTCCTATATTCATCAAAACTTGCAGAGAGTGGGTGGGGCCATTTTTTCTCCAAGAATATATTAATAGAGTATCTTCCAATTGCGATTTAGCCTCACGTGCTTGGGACTTCAGTGTATCAACTCGAGCTTCAGCCCATTATACTTCCCCAGCCCTTTATTTTAACTCTGTGTATCTTTCTGTTTCATGTGTATCTCTTGTAAACAAGTGGATTCTGGTTTCTATTTCATTCTGCTTTCTGTTTCTGTTTTATGAGTGAGCTCATGCCATTCACATTCACAGTAATGATTACAAAGTATTCCTTATTCCTCCATACCATTTTCTTGTTTTTTTCTTATTTTTTCTATCCTATCCCTCCTCAAAATTTATTTTGCTGGGGCAGCTAGGTGGCGCAGTGGATAGAGCACCAGCCCTGAAGTCAGGAGGACCTAAGTTCAAATCTGATCTGGTCTCAGACATTTAACACTTCCTAGCTGTGTGACTCTGGGCAAGTCATTTCACCCCAATCCCCAATTGCCAGTGTGGGGGGATATCTATTTTGCTTCTAATTACTGTCTCTCTTAATCTTTTCTCCCTTTTATCATTTACACCTCCATTCCTTTCTTCTCCCCTTCCCATTTCCTGTTGGATACGTTAAATAATATGTGTATGTGTATGTGTGTGTTTGTGTGTGTGTGTGTGTGTGTGTGTGTTTCCTCTTCTTTAAAGCATAAAAAGCATAAACATAAAAGAGTAATCATAAGAATCCCTATAGAAATGTAAACATCTTAACTTTGTTGAGTCTCATGATTATTCCTTCATGTTTGCCTTTTTGTGCTTCTTTTGAATCTTCAGTATTAATGTCAAATTTTCTATTCAGCTCTGGTCTTTTCATCAGGAATATTTTAAGTCCTCTATTACATTAAATATCCATTCACCTCCTGAAAGATTATGTTTATTTTTTCTAAATTCTTTGCCTTTGTGAATATTCTATTCTTAATCCTTTGGTGCTTTTATGTGGAAACTTAAATCTTTTATGATCCTGTTTGTGGTTCCATGATATTTTAATAGTTTCTTTAGGATTGCTTGAAGTTTTCTCTCCTTGACCTAGGAAACTTGGCTATAATATTCCTGGTACTTTTTATTTTGGGATCTCTAAGAGGTGATAAGTAGATTCTTCCAATTTCCATTTTATCCTATAAAGATCCTTTAGAATTTCTTGAAATATGATGCTCAAGCTTTTTCTTTGATCCTTGTTTTCAGATAGTAGAATAGTTCATAAATTATCTCTTCTTTTCCCATTTCCCATATTGGTTCTTTTTCTAATGAGCTGTTTCACATTTTCTTCATTTTTTTCCATCCTGTTGAATTTTGAAATTATTTCTTTTTTCCTTTTCCCCTTTCCTCCTTCTTGTATTTTACTGATGAGCACTTGGCTCCCTTTAGAGCCCCTTCCCCTGTCTTATACTTTCCCCCTACTATTTCTGTTTTCTCTTATATTAGTCTATCCCTTCCCTTTTCCCTTTTCCCCTCCCACTTTCCTATAAGGTGAGAGAAGTTTCTCTGTAAAACCAAATATGTCTAATATTCCCTTGTTAAGTTCTCATTTCCTTTCTCCATTTTTCTTATAGCTCTCTTTTAAGATTTTTTATAATTTCTTCTAGGAGAGCCTTGTGTGATGGCAACAATTTATACCATCTTTGGGGCTTCATCTAGAGATGATTTGCTTTTATTTTCCTCAAGGTTTGAAATATGTTCTTCTCTTTCACCATAAAAACTATCTATGGCTAGAAATCTTTTTGTATTTTCATTGATTTTTAAAAGTTGCGATCTGCTTTTAGGGCAAGGGAGATTGGCCAAGCTTCCTCTACAAACAGCAGTGACTGTGCTGACTGACTTCAGGTGCTAGATCTTGTGGAATTCTGGGCTTTTGGGGTTCACTATTTACCTTTTGTGTTTGTGTTGGATGTTTTATAATTTCTCTGCTGATTTACTGGCTTAGAGTCAGGGCAGAGTAGCCAACACTGCTGTAAAAACTTTCCTGTAAACTCTCTGTAGCATGAAACCTGCACCAACCTGGGATTGCACTGCCTGCATATTTGTGCTTGGCTTGATTGCACTTGGCCTGCCTCCCTCCATATCTGATTGAAACAGACCTTTTCTGGAGAGCTGCTTATCTTCTGCTGGTAATGTGTTACACTCCCAATATTTGTGGATTCTTCTAATCCAAAACTAATTCAGAGGCTGGATTTACTAATTAATCTGAAGGTTTTGGGGGAAGGTTAGAAGAAAACATGTGTTCTCTCTACCATCTTGGCTCCACCCCCAAAAAAATATTTCTTGATGTCTTATGGCATTATTAGCTTCTTCTTATCTGATTCTAATTTTTAAGTAATTATTTTCTTCAGTGAGAATTTGTACCTCTTTTCCAAGTTGATTTATTATGCCTTCTAAGAAATTCTTTTCTTCAATGAATTTTTTATATTTTTTTATCATTAGGTCAATTCTATTTTTTTATTATAGCTTTTTATTTACAAGTTATATGCATGTGTGATTTTACAGCATTGACAATTGCAAAACCTTTTGTTCCAATTTTTCCCCTCGTTCCTTCCACCCCCTCCCCCAGATGGCAGGTTGACCAATACATGTTAAATATGTTAAAGTATAAATTGAATAAAAATAAATATACATGTCCAAACAGTTATTTTGCTGTATAAAAAGAATAGGACTCTGAAATAGTGTACAATTAGCCTGTGAAGGAAATCTTAAAATGCAAGCAGACAAAAATATAGGGATTGGGAATTCTATGTAATGATTCTTAGTCACCTCTCAGAGTTTTTCCACTGGGTGTAACTGGTTCAATTCATTACTGCTCCATTGGAACTGATTTGGTTCATTTCATTACTGAAGATGGCCACATCCATTAGAATTGATCATCATATAGTATTGTTGCTGAAGTATGTAATGATCTCCTGGTCCCATTCATTTCATTAAGCATCAGTCCATGTAAGTTACTCCAGGCCTTTCTGAAATCATCCTGCTGGTCATTTCTTACAGAACAATAATATTCCATAATATTCATCTACCACAATTTATTCAGCCATTCTCCAAGTGATGGGCACCCACTCAGTTTCCAGTTTCTGGCCAATACAAAGAGAGCTGCCACAAACATTCTTGCACATATAGGTCTTTTTCCCTTCTTTAAAATCTCTTTGGGATTAAGCATAGTAGTAACACTGCTGGATCAAAGGGTATGCACAATTTGACAACTTTTTGAGCATAGTTCCAAATTGCTCTCCAGAATGGCTGGATGTATTCACATTTCCACCAACAATGTATCAATGTCCCTGTTTTCCCACATCCCCTCCAACATTTCACATTATCTTTCCCTGTCATTCTAGCCAATCTGACAGGTGTGTAGTGGTATCTCAGAGTTGTCTTAATTTGCATTTCTCTGATAAATAATGACTTGGAGCATCTTTTCATATGGCTAGAAATGGTTTCAATTTCTTCGTCTGTGAATTGTCTGTTCATATCCTTTGACTATTTATCAATTGGAGAATGGCTTGATTTCTTATAAATTAGAGTCAATTCTCTATATATTTTGGAAATGAAGCCTTTATCAGAACCTTTGACTGTAAAAATGTTTTCTCAGTTTATTGCTTCCCTTCTAATCTTGTCTGCATTAGTTTTGTTTGTACAAAAACTTTTCAATTTGATATAATCAAAATTTTCTATTTTGTGATCAGTAATGATCTCTAATTGTTCTTTGGTTGTAAATTCCTTCCTCTTCCACAGGTCTGAGAGGTAAACTATCTTATGTTCTTGTAATTTATTTATAATTTCATTGTTTATGCCTAGCTCATCAACTCATTTTGACCTTATCATGGTGTATGGTGTTAAGTGTGGGTCAATGCCTAATTTCTGCCATACTAGTTTCCAATTTTCCCAGAAATTTTTGTCAAACAGTGAGTTCTTATCCCAAAAGCTGCGGTCTTTGGGTTTGTCAAACACTAGATTATTAAGTTGGGTCAATTCTATTTTTAAGGTGTTTTTTTTTTCTTTTCTTTTCTTTCTTTTTTTTTTTTTATAACTTTTTATTTTTCCAAATACATGCAAAGATAGATTTTAGTATTTACCTCTGCAAAGACTCGTGTGTTAAAATTTTATCTGTCCCTTTTCTCTCCCCCCTTCCTTAGATAGCAAACAATCCAATATAGGTTAAATATGTGTGATTCTTCTAAACATATTTTCATATTCACCATGCTGTACAAAAAAAATAAAGTCAGATCAAAAAGGAAAAAAAAAAAACACGAGAAAGAAAAAACAACAAAAACAACAACAAAAGATACTATGCTTTTATCCACATTCACTTTCCATAGTTCTCTTTATGGATGCAGATGGCTCTTTCCATCACAAATTATTGGAATTGCTTTGAATTACCTTATTGTTGAAAATAGCCAAGTCTATCACAGTTGATTGCCACACAATCTTGTTGCTGTGTACAATGTTCTCTTGGCTCTGTTTACTTCACTTAGCATTAGTTCATATAAGTCTTTCCAGGCTTTTCTTAAATCAACCTGGTCATCATTTCTTATAGAACAATAATATGCCATTACATTCTTATATCATAACTTATTTAGCCTTTTCCCAACTAATGGGCATTCATTCAATTTCCTGTTTTTTGCTACAAACAGCGCGCTATAAACATTTTTGCAAATGTGAATTTATTTCTCTTTTTTATGATGCTTTTGAGAATCAGACAAGCTGTTATTTTCTTCATTTTTTTCCCTCTTTGATCAAGCTGTTAATTCTCTTTTTCACAATTTTCTTGCCTCACTGTCATTTCTTTTCCCATTATGTCCTCTACAACTCTTATCTCTTTCTTTATCTTTCCCAGGAATTTTTCTTGAGTTTTGTTCTAATTAACAATTTTCTTTGAGGCTTTGTTTGTAGCTGTTCTGTATTTATGATTTGGTGTTTTCTGCCATCCTAGAAGCTTTTTATGTCCAATTTTTAAATGTGGTTTGCTCATTTTTCTTGGCTAGTTCTTAACTGTAAAGTTTATGTTTAAAATGGGTATTGCTCATCTGGGGAGCAGGGAGGCACTGTTTTAAACTTCAAGCTATTTTCATTTATTTTCATACAGCTATTTTCAGAGATAATTCTGAGTATCTAAGTTTCTGGTGTTTCTGGGGTAGAATGATACTGGAAAAGGTATGGTCACTGCTCAGTCTGTAGTCTTTACCTAGAAAGGATTCCTTGTCCCCTGTAACCACAAATGCTAACAGTCCTTTTGCCTTGGAACTGAACCAAAGCTTCTTTTCCCTTGGAACAAATCACTATCTCTCTTCTCTGCTCCAGAAGTGTGGCTCAGAACTACATATGAGCAATATAGTTGCCGATTAGTGTCACTTGTACCCACTGCCAGTAAAAGTCCTCTGCAATTTCTTTCTGACCAGTTGTTTGACTCCCTCACCATCTCTATACTAAAAGTTTCCAAAGGTGCTGCTGCTTTTGCAACTACCATTGGTGGTGATGTATATATAGGTTCCAGACCAACTTCAACTTTCATAAATTTTTTCCTGCTAACCTCTTAAGTTTCCTTGGGCCAGAAAATATTTTGCCTTAACCTTTTGTTTACTCTGTTGCTTCTACATTTTATTTGAGGCATTATTTTAAAGTTGTTTGCAGGGGAATGTTTAAAGGATTCAGATAGATTGTCTCTAATTTGCCATCTTCAATATTCTGAAAGTCTAAAAGTACTATTTAAATGTGTTTTTGCCATCATCATCATCATCATCATATTGACCTTTTGAGGTAATACTTTCTCTTAAAATGGGACTTCTAACCAGAAAGAATATAGTGAGAGAACATTTAATTGAAGAAAATACACAGTTTCTTCATACAAGTTGTGTACACACTTATCACTTGAATTTTCAGACTTTATAATCAACTTGATTTTCTCGTTTTCCATCATTCCACCAACATCTTTGTGTAGGGACTTCTAGAACTCCCATTTCTACTGTGACAGTTTCATCCTGGAAAAGAAGATAGACTACGGTAGTTAAGTGAAATCTTAATCCAAGTCATCAAGAACATCATATGGTCTAGAATGAAACAACATTGCAGTTGAAATAGAAATATCTCTCAGCAAATGGTGCATTGGGTGCTATTAAATTGTTGAATTCCCCCATCTGACTAAAGAGCTACATAGAAAAGATCCTTAAGCCTAAATGTAATAGCAGATTAGATCATGATGCTTGTGAGACAGGAACATCAACATCACTCATTTGGCCACATAACCTACTCTTTTGGAAAAATAAATAGAAAGGGAATAGAACTTGTAGTCATGAAATTTTGATTAGACTCTTCTACTTGCTACCTATGTGACACTAGACAAGTCATTCAAACTAACTATCCCTTAAATCTCTCATCTGTAAAAGGAGGGGATTAAACTTAATGTCCCCTCAGGTTCCTTACACATTTCAGTCTATGATGCGATAATTCTGTCTGTGGTCAATCCCCTAAATAGCTAGATGTAAAGACAGAATGTAAAGACCAAGAGCTCTCATGCTATGGGAAATTTCTGAACACCAGGCCATAAATATAATATCCTAAATTTCTTTTTCTGAAAGAGGGACTAAGGATCTGAGCTGGAGAGAGAGTCCTTGGCTCTCCATATTTTTGCAGCTACATTATGGTACATTGTATCTTTGATAGGCTTTCTCTATTCGTATTCAGGCTCATGAATACAGTAACCTACTGAGGAGAAAGAGAATATGGTCTCTTAATGCTCTTCAAAATGATGGTCTTCAGATATGATTTGTGCATGAACGATGATTTAACAGACCTAGTTTTGTATTCTGAGCCTGTATAATTTGTTTTTAAATTTTGTTTTATCAGGCATTTTTTTTTTTTTTTTTTATGAAGATGGTTTATTGCTGTTAAACAAATAGTGGGTGATTGTGTTTGAATTGGAATTTAAGCCTGGGGACCACTTTTTGTTTTGTTTGGCTATGTAATCGTTCCCAAAAGTGAATCAGAGAAATGGAAGCAGATTAAAGAAAAAGAATGAGAGGTAGGGAAGGAAAATTATTGTTGCAAATGGTGAGCAGTGAAAAGATTCTGAGCAAGATGAACAGTTAATAGATTGAAAGAAACATGCAAGGGTCATTCAGCTTTGTCTTCTGTGATATGAGTAATGATGTTTATTTTCTTAGGCTGTGATCTTCTTGAGGGCAGGACCAATAACTGCATGATTTTTTTGAATGAAACCATTAAATGAAAGCCATTTGTGGATTTTTCACAGAGACATTGTGGTCATAGTATCTTTTCATCTATTTAACTCTTGGTTTTTGAGCCCTGATCTGAGAGTGAGAAGGGATATGATCCTGTGTCTGCTACTTATTAGCCATTAACCTGGACAATTTAGGCCCCATTTTTGGCCTTAATTAACCTATTTCAATAATAGGAAATAATAAGTAAGGTCATAATGACAAATTACATAATCAGAGTCTTGAGATGACCAGATGAGAAAATGGATATAAAAAACTTTGTACCTGAAAAGTACTATCTAAAAGGATGTGATCAAGTCATTTAGCCATTCAATAAATATTAGGTAAGCACTATATATTGATTGAATATTTGTTAAAAGAAAAAAATAATCTTTTAAATATTTTTATTTCATTATATCCATTTGCTATAGCAAAACATTATAAATCTCTCTACTGAAATCCTCATTCTAAATCATCAAGATCATAAGATTTCCAATTGGAAGGTGTTATGGGCCAGAACTCTGAACCTGAAACAAGGATGCTTACAAGGTACTAACTAAATGAAACTGATGAGACAATGGTTATCTAGTTTAGCATAGTTCAATATGATTGATTCAATCTTACAACAAATAATGATTTCCTAGTGATATAATGATTGATTTATACTCAGTGTATCGCATATAAGCTAGAAACTTCAACTAGACTCAGATAGAGAGGCAGAGAAGACAAGAGAACAGGAGACAGGAGCTTAAGTTCTCAGAGGAAAGGATAGAGAAATTCATTTCCATCTTCATTAGCACTGTGGTGGCAGGCCTGTCCTCCTTAGTTTTCTCCAAGAAAGCTAGCTGAAGCTCCAGGTGAGGAGACAGTAAAGATTTTGGACTTTAACACCTGGCTGTTAGTGTGTTAACACACTTGTGGTGATTATTAACTGAAACGAAAGCTGCTCCCAGAGAACCCCAGGAAAACCAAACCAGAGAACATTACAGGAAGGGGCTTTAGTGATTATCCAGTCTATTTCCCACTTTCTATGTAAGTAAACAGAGATTTTCTATAGGAATAAACAGATTCTTCCTCCTGAAGGGGGAAGTATCTGGCCAAAAGTAATATAGTATGTGAGTAGCAGAGAAAATGAGTGAGTAGAATAGTTATTTTCCCTAAAAAAAAGAAAAAGTATTGTATCACAGATTTGTAATCTTGGGCTATACTAGCAAGTAGGTGGCATAATGATTAGAGTTATGGCTTTGGAAGAGTGGAGGCCTAAATTAAAATCTTGCCTCATATACTAGCTGTGTAATCACAGCCATGTTTCTTTGCTTTTCTCAGCCTGTTTTTCATGTGTAGAACGAAAGTAATAATTGCGACCTACTACATAAGGTTGCAGTGAAGGTCAAATGAGATAGCAAATCTAAAAGACTTTTTAAAATTAAAATATATATATATATGCTATTATTATTATTTTCCTTAACCCAAATGTTCATTTAGATGATGGGCATTTCCTGTTTAATTGAAACTTTTCAATGTTTCATTGAACATGAATGTTGATCATTCAGACAATGATCAGTAGGTCTTTTTCAATGACTATATAGGTCCCAAACTTTGCAAAATTTAGATTAGACATAGTCCTTGACACCAAGGAGATTACAGATAAGTTGGTGGAAAATACCTCATTACAGATAATTTTGGTACATACAATTAGAAAAAAATGTTTTAGGAAGTTGGAAAACAAATTTCTCAATCTAGTGATACCTACTTGCTGAGTTTGGGTTTGGGGGTGGGAGTGGAGTGGAGATCATTATCTAGAGGTAGTATAAGGGGAGGCTTCATGAAAAAATTACATCAAAGGTTGAGCGTTGGTTCAGTGGTTGATGATATGGAGGAAATACATTTCCAACAGAGAGAACAGTCTTGAACAATTCATGAAGGCTTTAGAACTCAAGTCGTATTTAGTGGGCAGAAGGTAGTTGAGTTTGAAATGAGAAGTGGATAGAAGGGAGTAATTAGGAGAGCTTTCAAAATATTTTTGATGACATTTTATTTCAAGATGTTAGGTTGAGTCACTCATTTGCATAATTGATAGGGAGCTGGCTTCAGAGTCAAGAAAAACTGGGTTCAGACTCAGCTTATAAATTGGCTGATGCAGATGCTGATCACCACTAAGAGATGCTCCTTACTGGGAGCTCCCTATATTGATAATGATGATATTAATTATAATAATAAATAACAATTATGTAGTGTTTTAATATTTGCATAGTACTTAACAAATGTTATCTAATTTTGGTCTCAAAACCATCTTAAAGGATAGATGCCACTACTATCCTCTTTTACAGATAAGGTCAAGAGGGTAAATTACTTGGTCAGAACCACAAAGTAAGTAAATATCTGAAGCAAGATTTGAACTTATCTTTCACAAATCTTTTTTTTTTTTTTTTCTGGTTGTATTTCTTTTTATTCTTGTCCTTGTCTTTTTTTTTTGTTGTTGTTGTTGTTCTTTGTTTTTTACCTTCTTGTTCTAATTTTGTTTCCATTTTTTCTTGATCTAATTCTTTTTATTCTTGTTACTGTTATTATTGTTCTGTTTGGTCTTTTTTTTTTTTTTCTGTTTTTCTTGTTTTGTTGTTCTCTCTCTTCTCCCCCCTCCCTTTCTTTCTCCTTTTATCTCTCTTTACCTTTCTTTTGTTTTCTCTCTCTCTCTCCTTCCTTCCTTCCTTTTTTCTTCTTTCTTTCTTTTTTCCTTCCTTCCTTCCTTCCTTTTTTCTTTTTTTTTCTTTCTTTCTTTTTTCCTTCCTTTCTTCTTCTTTTTTCCTTCCTTTCTTCTTTCTTTCCTTCCTTCCTTCCTTCCTTCCTTCCTTCCTTCCTTCCTTCCTTCTTTCCTTCCTTCCTTCCTTCTTCTCTCTCTCTTCCTTCCTTCCCTCTTTGTTCTCCTCCTTTTCCTTCTTCTTCTCTTCCTTGTTGTTGTTGTTCTTCTTCTTTTTCTTCTTCTTCTTTCATCTCCCAGAATGATAAAGTTATTTCCTTTGATTTCTATGATATTAATCCTTGTGTATAATAACTTCCTTCCCTATATCCTGATCTACTCAATCTTTGCCTTTGTTGCTCGTGGTTTTTCTTACTGCAAGAAAGAAAGCATAGCAAAACTCAGAAAGTTTAATTTTAAGTATATCTTCTAAAAAATTGAGATAAAGAAAAAAAAATAAAGTTTGAATTTTCTTCCTTTGATATTATTACTTACTTAGAACCACATTTTAGTCCTATGTATGGAGAAAGAAATATGGAATAGTGGAGAATGTTGTTAGACCCTAAAGAGAAAGCTAACGGTTCAGATCTTTTTTCTTATACTTCTTTGTGACTCTGAGTGAATTGCTTAACCTTTCTGTGCTCAAAGTTTTAATCTATAAAATAGGGATGATGACACCTTTAATATATATCTCATTGGGTTGTTGTGAAGTTTAATTGAGATATGTATGGCCAATGCTGTGACAATTTTAGCACATAAATGTCATTTTCTATTTTTAATGATAACAATCCTTTGAGAATATAGGTCTTTTCACATTTTCAAAGTACATTCATATTATTTTATTTTTAGTCCCATAACATCCTCATGAAACTGTGAAGTCAGAGAGTCTGATTCCCATTTTAGATCCTTATAAAGGCTAATATCAAAATAACACTTCATAGTTTGCAAAACACTTTATATGATCCTCACAACAGTCTCAGATGGGATAAGTGACTTACTTGCCCAAGGCTTAATAGCTAATAAATATATGTCAAGTTTCACAACTGGGTTCTTCCTGTTTCCAAATCTATCATGTCACATGGTAACCCACAGGATAAGAAATGAGATGAGAGGTAGATAAACACCCAGAGAGGCTGTGATATCTCTAGTTCTATGACTATTATTGAAATGAAATCAGAGCCATAGCAAATAACCTATGCTTGTCTTACTCCTCCACTTCATCTTATTTTATCCTACACCATCGTTCTAGGCAAGGTATATATTGTTTTTGGATAATTGGAACTACTTTGGCTAGAATGATGAAGATCTCATTGTAAAGATGTCAACATGGTACTAGCTTTACTTTCAGATTCATAATGGAAATGAGTGGGATGCTAAATCTCTATGTTCAATAAAACATCTCTTGTCCCAGTGAATACTGATATTGGCTATAAGCTTTGAAATCAATAGAAGGAGCATTGACCTTCATCTTGCCATGAAGCCATCATCTACTTTGGCTGTTTTCGAAAAATCACTATATTGTTCAGCTGACAACAGATCAGATGCAAAATCTTTACCCATCTTGCAATATGTCAGGCTAAGAAACTTCTTTTCACCTAGGCTAAGAGTAGCTTAAATGCTAAATCTGTTCATTTGGTTACGTTAAAAAAAACAACAACATTCAGATGCTATATATAAATAGTTGCTTCTCAAGGTAGTTTTCTGGATAGTTTTAATAATATTATTAACTAACACATAATTTTTTTCTGCTCAATCGGAATAAAAGACATGCAAAATAAAGTTGAACCTCCATTTATACAAAGGTGTAATACATAGTAAATTATATCTGATAGTCAGTAGTTAATTTGATTCTGCACTTTTGATTGCCAGATAATTTTGGTACAGACTTTTGTATTCAAGAATGTTACCTATACCACCAATATTACAAATACTAGATTCTTATTCCTTTTCTCTTCCCACCATTTGTCCTTTATTTAATTTAATGGTTAAGCAGTGGTTGCCTATGGTATAACCTTTTTCATGGACTCTAATTCTTATTGTTTGGCCAAATGTCTTGTCGTATCATGGAAAAGAAGCCAGAGCTTTCTTTCCCTTTGAATAAAGGAGATATTAAGTGGTGGCTATTATAGAAAGAGGACAGAAATAAAAGTTAGGGTTCCTTGGCTAGACTTTCCTTCTATTAAGCTTTTTCTTATGTCCTTTTTTGGAGAATAAGAACACAAACATTTCAATTCCATTCCAAAGTATGGCACCAGAGAGAGTTCATTACCAGTTTAAGAGGAATGAATCCCTGCCAGAAAAACATCTTTACTTTGAAAAAAAAAAAGATGCCCAGGCCTTCATCCAAGTCTGTTGCATTTTGTGAACTGCATTTATATGACTTTGGATTGATAGTGAGAATGTTGAGCTTGACATGTAAAGGGCAGAATTAAAATGTAAAAGCCTTGAAGAGGAGAGAAATTTTTTTCTTAAAGAAAATCAAATAGAATTCCATATTCTCATCGGCTTGACTCTAGACATGGAGTGTTTGTGTGTGTGTGTTTGTGTGTGTGTGTGTGTGTGTGTGTGTGTGTGTGTGTGTGTGTGATAGACAGAAAGACATAGAGACAGAAAGACACGCATAGAAAGAGACACAGAGAGACAGAAACAGAAGGACACAAAGAAACACTTTGGAAACTGAAGACCCTTTGGAATTCATGAGTCTGGGCAGGAATCATCTTTCCCTATATGTCTACAAATTTCAACCTTTTTCTATCTCTTTCAATGTGTTTGTAATTGTTTTCTAAGAGAATCTGGAAGCATAAGTGATTCTCTTATAGAAAAGAATATCTCTGGTCTCAATAAATTTATGCCAACTCTACCATTTACTTATGTGTCACATCATGCTCAGCATTCTCTCCACCAATCCAGAGTCATATATACACAGCATGAAAAAAAAATCAGGTTTGGGTGAAAGCCCAGTTACATAAATAAGTAAGTATAAGCTGTTACTTCTGTTATGTCTGCATTTAGATGACTTAAAATGGAATAAAAATAGCTTACATCTGGATAACTCTGTTAGATTTACAAGGAATTTGCATATATAATTTCATTTGATTTTCTCATCAACCCTGTAAAATGGGTTCTATTATTATCTCAGTTTTATGGATGAAGAAACTAATATTTAGAGAACATGAGTGATTTGCTAAGGATCATACAACTAGTGTGAAGCAGATTTACCTGAGGTATATTTGAATCTATGTCTTCCCAATTCTATGTCCAACATTCTAGATCATTGACATGCCATAATGTCTCTTGATGGAGAAATGGATAATTAAATAAGGCAAAATACATAATTTTTTTTAGCCTAAGTGATGTAAAGAAAAGAATTTTATTTTTTAAATATACCATGTCACAATACATGAGGTACAATGTTGATATGATAGAAAGAGCACTGAACTTGGATTCATAAAATATAGGTTTAAATATGGTCTTTTGCCAACAACTAACTGTATAGCCCTCAGATCATTTAATTCTATCTGCCTCAGGCAACACCCTAGGTCTTAAAAATAAAATCATAGATGTATTGAGATCTGTCTGTTCTTCTTTCCTAAAATATATGGTTTTGGGTAAAGTTTGTAAATGACTTATAAAATACAATGTAGACATCTGTCCACAGAGAAAAGCTTCATTGGTGATTACTCAATGTAGGAGACTCATCTAACCCACTTCACTGTGGTGCCAAGTCAATGCTATCTCAAAACATTATAGACTGTTTGCTCAACAGCAGCATTGTTTGTTCATTTTTAACCCAATGGTAGGAAAAAAAATGTTCTCAATCTTATTAGTCACTTAGAAAATCAAAACTACAAGCTAAATAAATATCATCTCTTCTGAAAAAAATTATATAAATCATAAGATCAAAATTTAAAGTTTGAAAGGGGGCAACTTTAAACCTCTTTATTTTACAGGTGAAGAACCTTCTTTATTTCCTTTCCCTCTCTCGTATTCCCTTTTTCTTCCTTTCCTCCTTCTTTCTTCTCTCCATTCCTGCATGCTCCTGTCCTTTCTTCCTTCCATGCTCCATTTCTTGAACTTAAAAAAAAAAAACTTCATGGCCTTCCAGATTTCCTTTCAGGATCCATTCTCTTCCATTCTCAGGATTTTTATGCTGTCTCCTGCATTCTCCACTTCAACCTGTCTCATAAGCTCTTTACTGTATCCAGGCAGGGTTGTTCAATGGAAAGAACACTGGATTTGATTCACAGTGCTTAAATTTGAATATAAGATGACAATGCTATTTGTTCTCTGTGTCTTTGGGCAAATCATTTAATTTCCTTTGGCTTCTGATTCCTTATTTTTATTGGTTTAGTTCAAAGGGTTCATGATGAGCACATCAGATAAGAGTT
Source organism: Antechinus flavipes (assembly GCF_016432865.1). NCBI lineage: Eukaryota > Metazoa > Chordata > Mammalia > Dasyuromorphia > Dasyuridae > Antechinus > Antechinus flavipes. The sequence goes on along the minus strand of NC_067399.1, from coordinate 488,010,807 downwards.
TTGGAGAAGAGTATAGCTGAAAAGATATTGGAAAACTTATTAGGTATCACCAATTTAAAAGATGCAAGAAGCCAATTAAAGTGGGCTGCCCATTCACTTGGTAGGAAGAGAACAGTTTCCATGTTTGATAAATTGGGCATGCTCAAAGGAACTCAGGCTACATTTAAAATGAAAAGTTAGGATAAATGATCCCTAGTTTCATTCAATTCTAACTATCACCATTTCATGAAAGCTTCTCTAGTTTGCCCCTCATTCCCTTCAGCTTTGTTTTATACTCAGCTAAAATGTTACTGAGTCGAAAGGGGTTAACTTAATATACAAATTTCTGCTAGTACATTCATTAATATGTTGTCTCTCTCTCATTTAAAATGTGCACGGATCTTTAAAAGGGATTGTCCATAGTTAGAGAGAGTAGAAAATACACATTCCAGGAGTTTTTCTTCAAGGATGTAGAGTAGGGAACTGAGAAAGAATATTCAGTGAATTTTCTTAAAATATCCTGAAGAATAGGCAAGGAAGGAGCTAGACTAAATACAAAACAGGAAGGATGAAGAAAATGGAGATTTTGCTTGAACTTGCTTTTAGGGAAAATTTTAGTGTTCTTCTTCCTCCTCCTCCTCCTTCTCTTCTTTTTGCATCATTGAGAATCATTTATGAGTTGGTCTCTTCTCTTACATCAGGTGAAAAGTCCCCCGTGCCATATCTATCACTGCCCCTGCCAAGACTCTATCTTGTATCATAATCCTCATATCTTGACATCCATCCATGCCTGTGAGTTTTGGATGTTTTTTTTTTTCTTTTTTCTTTTTTGTATGTCTTCATTGAGAGAACGCCCCAAGTGTCCTGCTCAGATTGGATATTTCTTGGGACTGAAGGCAGGGTGAAGGGGGTGAGAGAGAAGTTATTTAACTTTCAGGAACACTAAAAACACAAACTGTGTCACATAAAATTACAAATCAGTTCATAAAATAGTAATAACTAACCTGCACAATGTAAATTTCCTGAAATGTGTACTAGGGTTGGGAGCAAGTAACAGCTAATGAAGCAAGTTTACAGAGCTGATTAACAAGACCCTCGACTTTTTATTAGACTCATTTTGCTAATCCCTAAAATTAAGGAATTCCAGGTGTATGGAGCCAAGTATGCAAATGATTTCCTTCCGTCTAGCTGCTGATTTCATAAAAGCTTCTCAAACAGAGAAATAAAACATGCAGAATAGGGAAAGCTTTACGGTGCAGTAGAGAATATTGTGCCTTTAAATAGTGGAGACAAGTAGAGTGTGTTGTAAATTTGCCACGGAGACAAATTTGAGAAAAGCTATAAAAGAAGCAAAAATGAATTGAATAGAGAAGGGGGATGCAAGAAAGGGGGAGGGAAGCCATTAAAGGCCATCAGTGACCAATGCACTATTGATACAACTGAAAGTGATCAGAGAAGCTTTGCCCCATGGTGGAGCTGGCAGCACCAATGTGCAGCTAACTGACCCTGTTTGAAATAGAAACAGATGTAGAGGAATAAATGGTGGCACTGTAATGCAGTGAAGGTGTAATATTGTGTTTCCTTAGTATTCTCTAGTAACTTAGTAGCTAGGTCTGTAGAGATATGAGATCTGTGTTTTCATAGGGTTTGGGGTGTGTGTGTGTGTGTGTGTGTGTGTGTGTGTGTGTGTGTATCTGTGTGTCTATGAGTGTGTGTGTGTGTGTGTGTATGTGCATGCACACATAGAGAACTCCCAGTATGGAAATGCCATCCACCAAGGCAGATCAGCAATCAGTCTGCAATTTATAGTCTGAGAATATCTCCTGAGGAGTTGAAAATTTAAGTGATTTAAGATCATAGAATGATATGACCTAGAAGTCACCTTAAACATAATAGAATATAACTCTTCATTTTACAAATGAAGAAACAAAGATCCAGAGACATTAAATTATTGGCTAAGGGTCACAGAGCTAAAAAGTATCTGTCAAGATTTGAACTGAGGTCTTCCTAACTCTAAAGTTAGAATTTTATGCACTATACTCCACTGAATGTAAGCCCTATAGGATATGATGTTAAATCATTATTCTAACATGGATACAACACTAACCTACAAGAGCTGAAAAACTAAAAGCTGGAGATAAGGATGCTTCTGACTATATATTCTTCTGGTGCTTAGTAGCCTGTGTAGGGGATGCTACATAAATATGGTGGCATTTGGGAATGGGATGAATCTTGTGGGAGCCCGAAAAGAATATGGAGGGGAAAGAAAATTGGTTAGGAAACCTATGAAACATGGACTGGCTTCATTTCTGCCACTGTGTGAACTTGCATGATTCATTCTTCCATCTCTTGACCTGAGTTTCTTTCTTTAAAAAATGAGGAAATTGGGCTAGATGATGTCAAAGATCCCTTCTTGCCTCCAAATTCTATAGAGTCCCACTCCTTAGGAGTTTGAAGGGATAATCATTCCTTTATAATTTCTTATTCTTAAAAAAGGGACAGTTCTCAAATATCCTCTCAGTTACCTAGTCTACCTTTGACCTCTAGTCACATGGTTAGCTTTACAGAGTTAATCATTTTGCAAAATGAGAGGAAATATGCTGGCTCTTTGGGAAAATGCCCGGTTATTCCAAGTATTTATATGTGTAGAGCACAGAATATTCTATTGTGAAAATATTGAGATAACAGCTGCTTGGGGAGTATTTTCAGTGAAATATACACTATGTAGAATGAAAAACATGTCTAACGATAAAAAGTGTATGTGCATCTGGATGAACATTATTTAGCTGTGAGTATTTGCCTGGATATTTTTAATACATGTTTATGTACTTTAAATATATTTTATTTGATGGAATAAGGACATTGGGGAGAGGAGCTGGAACGTATATTTTTAAAATGTTCTTGGTAAATGAATTCAGCCTCTGGTACACTTGGGAACTCACAGCTGCTTTTGTTTGACAAATTGTCCTGATGTCCTTCATTTTATTGTGGTGCTAAAGGGATGGGTCTGCCTAGTCCCTTGATGGATGAATCTTAAGATGGCTTTGAAAGCCTCAGAATTTAAAGGTGGATGTATGAAGCAATTCACCTGTGTTTCCATTTGCTACCTATAGTTAGGGGATAAGGCTGGAGATGAAGGTGTAATATTGCTGATTTTTATTTTTATTTTTTTAAAGAAACATGTCATCCAGGGTTTTGCAGAAATCAAGGCAAGCAAAGGAAAATATACACATACAAATATACACATACATACATACATATAACAACAATAACAGCTAGCATTATATGTGGTACTTTAAAGTTTGCAAAAATACTTATATAAATATTATTTCATTTTATCTTCACAATAACCCTATGAGGTAAGTACCCTTATCATCCTCATTCTACAGATGAGAAAACCTGTGCTGTCCAGACTTAGCCACAACCACATAACTAATTAGTGACTAAATCCAAATTTGAATTCAGATCTTTCCAACTCTGGGTCCAGCAATTTGTCCATTGCGTTATCCAAACTCATTCAAGCTACTGGTGATTTTCATCTCTTTCAGATTATTACATCACATCAATCAGTTATCTAAACTTGAGATTTTAGACTCATGATATTTACATGTTACAACCCAGGAAAAACAACTGGCAATGGAATCTACTATATGTTTGTGCTTTAAAATATGATATTGTTTAGAGAACATAAATCTCTGCAATAAATCAGATTCATTTGATTCCTAATATCTGTTTCCCCCCCAGTACTTTTGTTTGTTTGAGTTTGTTGACTAATGAAAGAAAATAACTTCAACTCTTCTTAGTTATTCTTCCTATTATAACTGTTATTTGGTGAGGTTTTCCTCCTGCTGAGAACATCTTTGTAAAAACTTGTGTGCTGCTGTATAAAATAATGTTACTGAATAGCCTGCTGGAAGTATTTCAATCCCACGTATAGTGAATTAAATTCAAGACTCAGCTCATGTAGGCTTATTATCTCTGTATATCATTTATCACTAATCATGTTTTTAAAAAATGGAAGTGAGAAAGAACAGGTGGAGCTAAGGGAACTATCTATGCAATAACTTGACAATTTTGTAGAGGAAAGGGATAAGCTGATTGCTGGTGAAGGAGCATAGTGAGTTAGGCAGAAGATGAGCTTTCTTATTGGCAGCTTTCTCAAATTTGGTTTTTTTTTCCTCTCCTTTTGAGTACATGTCCTAACTTCAGGGACAATCTTCTCACTTTTTCAAATTTTGATGAATCTATCTATTTGTATTTAGTTTGCCATAAAATTTTAGAGCCAAAAGAGACTTTAGGAATCATTAACTTGAGCTTCTACTTGATACAACTTTACAGTATCTTTGGCAAGGTTCATCTGGTCCCTGTTTGATCACATTCAGTGATGAAGAGCTTGTAACTTCAAAAGAATGCCCATTCCTTTTTTTATTCTTTTCTCCAATTAATAAAAAGTTTACCTTAAGATATTTGCCCTCAAGATATAATTTTATATGAAAATAGGATCACAGGAAATGAACAATAAAAAACAAAACAACAACAAACCAATATATCATTAATGGTAGATTTTTAGATTTTTTTTTTTTTTTTAGTTTGGGATAGGGAATTTTTTTTGCTATATTCATATATATATATTGCATATCACATATATGCATGAAGTATACATGCATATATACTTATATACATACATACATATATATAAAGTATATATAAGTTTCAGCGCTGTAGTACCAATACTGCCTTTCTTATAAATTATGTCCCCCACTTTGTTCTCCATGGTAGTTTCATTGCCACTCTTTTCTTTCTTTTCTTTACTTGGGAATTTCTTAAAAGAATTATAGAAATCTTAGGAAGCATTTCAAACTTAATTTTAGAGGAGGAGAAACTGAAATTTAGTTCTTTGTATTCTTGTGTATTCTATAATGATTAATGATCAGAGACAGAATCTGAATCCATATCCCCCACTTCCAAGTCCACAGCTCACAATATCTATCATAATGCCTTATCAGTTACATTTTTTAAATTATTAAAGCTTTTTATTTTTCAAAACATATGCATGGACAATTCTTCAACATTAGCCCTTGCAAAACCTTGTGTTCCAATTCTCCCCCTTTCCCCCACGCCCTTCCCTAGATGGCAAGTAGTCCAATATATGTTGAACATATCAGTTACATTTTATAATCAATGACCTACTTAGACAATCAATAAGGCCAGCCCCCAACCACAATGACACACCACACTGGCATCAGCTTGAGCTCTCCCTCTAGACCTCTAGGGACAAAGCAGTTATAGGAGAAGGACAAGCCCCAAAGATGCCTTTCCACCCAACCTGGAAAAGCTGCCTATTAAAGCATCTCCTAAACATGAAAGAGGCAGCTTTTTGCAGCCTCCATCATAAATTCATCACCAACCCAGGATAGAAAATCTTTCATGGTGGCACCAGCTACGTCAGCACTGACCTTAGTGGTAACAAGAGTAAATACTTTCAGCCTAGAATCTTATTATTCAAAACAACGTGGGAAACAAAGAGTTCTTTCACAAACTAATCTAATTAGAGCAGGCAACTTCCATGTTCAGAACTGAAGCATTAACAAGAGATGTCAGCATGATTACCTGTACCCACTATGGAGAAGAGCTCATTTGTAGAAGACAAGAAAGGAACTGAAATTCTAATCATTTAGACTTCTCTGCTGAAGCTGGAAAACAAAATTTAGGATTTAGAAAACATAATTACTCATTCTTACGAATTGTGCATTCCATTGAGTTGGTGGCTAGTAGGTGTCTAAGTCATTCATTGTTATTTGTTATGAAACATGAAGGGCAGGAAGAGTTGGTTTTCCTTCTGTGTTTCACCTATGGTCATGAATTGTTATGAACTATGACTAGCAAATATGAAGCAGAGAGCACTCTGAGTGAGAGATGAAGATAGCCCAGGATCTGGAACCTTAGAGCCTTGGGAATAGCAATGACCTCAGTTATCATCCTAGGAAGCAGCCCTTGTGAGGAGCAGCCTGGAATCTACTCCTGCAGGTGTGTAGTCACAGCTACTCAAGACCCAATGAAGAAAGTTTTTGCTTCCAGAATCCTTGACACTGTCAAATAGTTCAACATTAAAAAATTACTGTGATTTTTTTTCAGTGGAAATGGCACTAAAGAAAAAGCATTACCATCTGCTTTGCTGTTATACTCTAAAGACCACAGAACTTTTCTGTCTTTCTTGTTGCTTAGCCTTTCATATGTGTTTTTTCTCCCATTGCAATGTGAACTCCTTGAAATCAGGGACTGTCATGCTTTTCTGTTTATAGCCCCAGTGCTCAGCACAAAGTAAGTGCCTAATAAATGCTTTATGTATTCATTCATTTATTTATTTACTCACACCAAATCTACCCTCAATGTCTCTGAGGACTTCCCATGTTCATTCAATTACAACTTCCCAAAGAATTGGAAAGAAAGAAAATGCTCATCTAATGAAGAATGGCTAAAAAGCTATGGTATGTGCATGTACAAATACATGAGTGAATGCATGAATGAATGAATGAATGAAAAAATATTAAGAGTTATTTGGGAAGATATATATATATATATATATATATATATATATATATATATATATATATATATATATGGTTGGCAGAATTTTCCATTTTCATCATAGATGGTATTATTTAGAAATAGCCATAATATATTACCAGTGAAACACTGGGGAATAGAGTGTAAAAAGACCTGTGTTCAACTATTACTCAGAGAGTTACTATCTGTCTGATATTGGGAAAGTCACTTAACTTCTTTTTGCTACAGCTTCCTGCCTACAAATTAGAGGCATAATAGCACCTCTTATGGTACAAATGAATCATTGTACACTAAACACCATGCAAATGTCAGTAACTATTATAGATAATCACCTTTGTACAATAAATATATTATGCCAAAATTTTGGCCAAAAAAGTGTCTAGAACACAGAAAGATAATTAAAGTTATTAATAAATTTGTATGCCATCAAGTGTGATCATTTGTTTCAAAGTAAGTACTCTGATTTCACCAAAGTCATTGTAGTCCCATTGCAAACAAAGCTTCACAGAAAATCATGGAATCTAAGGTTGATAAGATCTTTGGGTGATAAATTGTCTGATTTAAACCTGAACAAGAAAAAAAAAAAACTTTTGATAAGCAGTCATGTGGCTTGCACTTGAAGTCTTTTGATTTGATATTTATGTTTTAAATTTGTCCTATAACTTTAACTAAGCTTTAAGTCAACAATTCCTTTAATGAACATGAAATTAAGTGATATTCTCTGAAGAATACCTTCCCTGACTGTTACAGCTTTTCTCTTGAAGTTTATTTTCTATCTGCTCTTTAGGTATCCATGATATACCTCACAACATAGGGAGAGGAAGTAAGGTATGCTTTCTAGAGAGTTGACCTTAGATCCAAGAATACTAGAATTTAAGTGCCTCCTCCAACATATTAGTGACTAGGTGACTGAGAAAATCACCTAACCACTCAATGCTCTGGACAACTCTTTAAAGACTTTAAGTTGCTTGTCTATTGGTTAGTTACTTGGCAGAAAATGATGATCTTTTATCATTGACATAAAAAATAAATTTTAATCTTCAAATTTAATTACTTTCCCATGCTATGGATTTGAGCTGCTATTATATCTTTAATCTAAAAAATGTATCTGTGCATATAAATATATCCAGAAAAATGTATTATGTTTATATATAAGCAACAAACTTAATTGTCTTTTAAGCATGATTTCATAGAGAATGATCATTAACTCATGCTTATGTATGATTAGAAAAATACTGTGTGATCATAAGATCTCCCCTTTCCCTGATTGTAAATGTATACAAAAATAAGTGTGTGTGTGTGTGTGTGTGTGTGTGTGTGTGTGTGTGTGTGTGTGTGTGTTTAGGCTCTGCACCTTGCATTCCAAGTAGCTCTAGATCAAATAGTCCCTGAAAAGCTACCACCACTTCATTAGGGCATTTCAGAATGAATGAGTGAAAATTGTACCATCAGAATAACTAACTTGACTTTTAGCTGAGAATCAGACTAACTGTAGTCTTTAAATTCTTTAATTCTTACAATGCATGCACAAACTGGAAAAGCTCTCTTCACCAGTAGTGGTACATGGTCTGGCATCTGTATGACATTCAATAGATGATGAGGGGAATATAATAAGTACAGAGTTGAGGGACTTTGCTAATTTATGCACTAAATCCTGGGTTTGCCCAAAGCAAAAAGTATCTCTTTTGTAGCATATCATTTATCTTTTACTAAATCTTTATCAGAAGCTTTCTAACATCTCTCTAATGCAATTTTAGTTTTGAAAAGCATCACACTTTCATGTCTAAAACACATGATGGAGAGAGTTAAGAATTCAGAGATCTACAAAATACGATCCTTCATTCATTTTTTTTAGGTAGGGTTCTCCACAATATGTACTTAAGGCTATCTCCAAGGGCTTTAGATTCTTCTTGGTCACATGAACAAGAAAGAGGACTAGAAATTTTTTTTGATCCCTAATGATATCTGAAGCCTCTCCCAAACAGAAATTATTAACAGAGATTAAAAGAACTTCAGCTGTCTCCATGGTCTAGGAAATTTAAGAAAAAGTTAGAAAAAAGCATAAAGTATTGCTTACTGACCCTGAATTCACCAGCCCTTTCTCTTTTCTCATGGTCTGCTACAAAGTTGCATTGGCAGAGCCAAGAACATGATACACTTATCACAAAATTCATCTGTACACTTTAGTCTCCTTTCCCTCTTTCCAGTGCCTTGGAGACCCCAGATCTAGACTGTAAAATTTTGCTTGGGACTCAGTGGAGCCTGTTAGGAGTCTGCAAGGAGCTGCTAAGAACTTTAACCCAAAAGCACCAGAGATGCAAAGCTCTGAACTGCTGGTGCCAGGAAAAGCAATCTCTGAACTCTCAGTGCAAGACCAGAGAACTAAGGAAAAGAAGAAGTGGGACCAGGATAAGTCAACAATGGTGCTGGGAAAGGAGAGGAAAAGAACCATCTAGCATTCTACCATTGCTGAGGGAAAAAGAACAGCATCTAGCTAGGATCAATTCTGACCACTCAAAATTCACCTGGGGCAGAATCTGAGGCTAGTAAGCCATTAATTACATGGTATGGCCAATGGCTGAGACATTCTGAGATCTAACACAAGGAAATCACAATCAGAGGGAAGGGAGTCAGAAAGTGATTGATAACTAAAATGTTCAAAGATTTCAGGAAGAAGAAAACTCCAACACCTGGAACATAATACATATCTGTTGGTAAAACAAAAATATCAGAAGAAAATATGGTTTCCAAATTTATTAAACAAATTCAGGCATCTCTGACTAAATACCATAAAAGAAAGGAAAAGGAGAAAAAAATTGGGGGAGACAAAGGAACTTCTGGAATTTGAAGAGAACAAAGAACTACAATATACTCTTATGGAGTGGTTTAAAAGAGAAATAAGAATTATAAAAGTAGAATATACATTCTTCATAGCAGAAATAATTAGTACAACAGAAAAACTGTAATCTGTAATAGTAAGCCTCATCAAAAAAAAAAAAAGAGAAAGATATACAGTAGAGAGAATACAAAATACACAAAAAATGGACACTCAAAAAAAGAAAAAACATTAAAAACAATAACATTAAAAGAAAACATTCTCAACATGCAAAGAAAACATACAAATATGGAAGACAGAATACATAGATACAAATTAAGGATTATAAGCTTCCTGGAAGAACACAAGACAAAAAACCTTAGCACCATTAGTGAAGTAAGTAATAGAAGAGAATTTCCTATAACTTCTGACAATGAAATTCCAATAGGAAAGAATTCAAAAATTAGCTCCAGAAACCCCCCAAAGCTTCAAACTCTAAGTCACGTAGTGGCTAAATTTGAAATTTTAATTCAGAAGAAAGTTCTTCAAGCAATCAAGAGAAAGGCCTTTTAGAACAAAAGAATTGACATTCATATGACGAATGTCTACACTGCAGCCACTATCAAACATAAGAAGAAATGGAATGTGTTTTGATGATCAACAGAGTTCAAGATGTACCTCAGGTTAACTTATCCTCCAAATCTGATCTTAACAATAAATGGAAGAAGATGAATCAATAATAAAGAAGACCTTAAAATATTTTTAGAAAGAAAACCAGAACTCGAGATATTTTGCTTCTTGAAAACCCCCCAAAAAGAGAAATGAAAGAGTAAATAAATGCAACAAAAGACAACAGCAGTTGTTATAGATTAGTAAGAGCTTTCTTTCTAAAGGCACACAAGGAGGTAAGAAGTGAAGACAGAAATCTAGTAAAGTTAGCAATGAAGACGAATATAGGGCATTTGGCCAGAAACTGGTGATTTCTAGCCTCTAGCGAATCAAGGCTTTTTTTTTTTCCTTGATTGGGACTAAATTACATGGAAAATACATGTAAGATGGGTAGAGGAGCAAGGAGGTAGAAAGAATATGTGAGGTAAAGCAGTGAGGGGAAGGTGATTAAGTAAGGAAAAGGAAAGACTGAGAAAAGGAAGAGATTTTAGTTTGGAAGTGGTAAGGTCTAAATGATGATTGCTCATGGGTAAAGAGAAAGGGTTGTAAAAAGAGATAACTTTTCACTGGATAAGGGATAGAGGATTTGGTGTATGAAAATTCTATTTGTCCTAAAATGGGAGGGGTAGAGAGGAGAATTAGAATCCCTGGCAAATAGAAGAAAAGGAGAGCATGGACACAGATTTCCAGACAAATGTAGGAAAAAGGTCAACTACGGAGGAAATCAATCAATATTGGACTTCACAACCACAGCTATATGTGTGTGTAGGGAAATGTCCCTACTATAGGGCAGTATTCTTTCTGACACCTAAAATAACTGACATGTTCTGGGAGTGAGGCAAAATGGAAAAGGGAACTTCGTAGAACAATCCCTAAAAGGCAGTGCTAAAAATTACCTAAAAAAAAGAATCTAGACTGGATAATTTGGAAAATTTGATTGTATGAAAAAATACAGAAAAAAGGGAAAGACTAAATAATTATAAAAGCCATGATTTAGAGAATGGGGATCTAGAGTAGATAGAGAAAATGTATAGTGAAGACAGAGAAACCCTCTCCTTTTTTTTTGAAAGGGATACAAAATTTTTTTTTTAAATTAATGCATTGGGCTAGTTGAATGGGAGGACATTATAGATAGAATCTACTTGACTGAGAGGGGGAAAAAGAGTGGAAAGAACTATATAACAACATAAAAGTAAGAGAGAAAAAAATGAACCAATAAACAAAATCCTAAAGGGAAAGGAGAAACAAATGAGAAATCAAGAATAGCTGTGAGAGGAAGAGAATGAGAAGGAATGAGGTAATTTTAAAAAAAATAAAGTAACTGACGGAATATAATATTGTATTTTCACCAGAAAAGGAAAATATCATAAAATGGGAAAAAAAAAACTATTTTAGATACAAGATGGGGAAAATATAAATCTGATTCTCTTTTTTTGGGGGTGGGGCAGGGGGAGAGGCATCTCTTTTAGGAGGTGATTGGTAGTTTCTTTCAATTTCTATTTTACCCTCTGGTTCTAGAATATCAGTACAATTTTCCTTGATAATTTCTTGAAAGATTATGTCTAGGCTCTTTTGTTGATCATGGCTTTCATGTACTTCAAAAAATGTTTTAGTGATCTTTCCTGGATCTATTTTCCAGGCCAGTTGGTATTTTCCACGAGGTATTTCACATTGTCTGCTATTTTTTTTTTTTTTTTTAGAAAATCATTTCTTGATTTTTCAAAAAGTCATTAACTTCCATTTGCTTAATTATAATTTTTAAAGAATCATTTTCTTAGTGAGCTTTTTTTTATTATTATTTGACCTAGTCTGTCTTTTGTTTATTTGTTTGTTTTGTTTTGTTTTACTGAGGCAATTGGGATTACATGACTTGCTCAGGATCACACAGATAGGAAGTGGTAAGTATCTGAGATCAGATTTGAACTCAAGTTCTCCTGATGTCAGGGCTGGTGCTTAATCCACTGCACCACCTAGCTGCCCCATACTCTGTTTTTTTAAGTTGTTATTTTTCTTAGTAATTTTTTGTGTCTCCTTTACCGAGTTGTTGACTTGTTTTCCATGCTTTTCTTGCATTACTCTCTTTTATCTTTTCAATTTTTCTTCTAACTCTTTTTTTGAATCTTTTCATGGCCTGAGATGATTTTTCTTGGAGGCTTCAGACATAGGAACTTTGATTTTGTTATCTTCCTCTGAGTGTGTGTTTTGATCTTTCTTGTCACCATGGTAACTTTCTGTGTTCAGAATTTTTTTCTGTTGTTTGCTCATTTTTCCAACCTAATACTTGACTTGACTTTTTGTCAAAATAAAGTATGGTATAATAGAATGGGTGCTAGATGAAGAGTTAAAGACCCCAGATCAGATTTGAGATCTGCCTCTTACTATCTGTGAAGTTTTACATAAGTCACTTAATTTCTTTGATGCTATTTTCTCATTTGTAAAGGGGTTAGACTACATGATACTTCCAGCTAAAAAATTCTGAACATGTGAGCTTCCTAGCTACTAAATTTTTGGAGATCATTATAGTCATGACAGTAAAGGTGGCAAGAACTCTTTCAATAGTCCATTACAGTGCAGCTTTGCCAAATATGTCACATAGAAGTAGCATTCTCTAAACCCCAGCTTCTTAAACTGTGGTTTATGACCCCATTTGGGTTCGCATAACTAATTGTAGGAGTTGTGAAATTATGATTTATTACCAGTGAATGTTTGATTTGTATACCTATTTTATATGCCTATATATCCAGGGTCACAAAAATTTCTTAGGTGAAAAGGGCTGGGAAAACTTTAAGAAGCCCTGTTCCAAAGCATGAGGAAGTATTTCTGTGTTTGAAAAGGTTCTTGGAATAATTTACTGATATTAAATTCTGGAAAAGATAAAGAATATATATTGGTGTTTTTTTTCTATTACAATTATGTTGTTCTCCCTGGATTTTACATAAAACACACCACTAAGGGAAAGAAATAAACATTTATAATAGAGCCAATTGCATGTCAGGCTAACTGCTTTTACAAATTTTTTCTCATTTGATCCTCACAATAACTCTAACAGGTAGGTACTATTTTTATTCACACTTTACAGTTTAGGAAACTGAATTAAATAGAGGTTAAGTGACCAAGGTCACCCAGCTAGCAAGTATCTAAAGCTGGATTTTATTGCAAATCTTTCTGATTTCAGGTCCAGTGCCGTCCACTGTATCCCCTATTTACAACTGGACCTATTCACAGGTTAGGAAATCAATTTTTCAAACATACCTTCTCCCCAAATTAAGTATTCCATGGCTGATCTTACATCAGATGTGATTCCTTTGATTCTTATTGGTCATTCAACATTGATATTAGAGAATCTGATCAAATTGATTTTTGGTAAATGGATTATATGTTGTTCTTTCTTTTGGTACTAATATCAGTTCCAATAGAAAAACTGATAGAAGAAAAATAAATTCCCCCACCCCCAACCATGACTACATTTATTTTATTTCATAGTCTATCAATTATTCTTAGGGCAGGAACCATATATTCTAAAATACTATTCTCCTGCCCACAGTATTCTTCATACAGAAAGTGAACAACAAATGTAACTGATTAGCTGCCATTGTCAATTATAAAAACAATAATGTACAGTTGTAGGATATTACAAATGCCACTAAAAAAAAATCACAGCCAGATAATTAAGAAAAGCTTAGTTGAAGATAAATGAAATCAAGGTTCAAATAGTTAATTTTCATCTCCTCCAAATAGATAGGAAATGGCATGTTCTAGTGATTTGTTTATTTTAGTTGACGACATAGCTAGGGGCCATATAAGTATTATTAAACTTCAAAGCATTTTAGTAAAATAAAATGCACAGTATTTAGAAAACACAAAGCAATGTGGCTTATAGACTTTTTTGGAGGATGGGTGGGTGGGGTCTAAATGTGTTTTCTTTTAGACAACCTACATAACATTAAAAAACAAAACAAAACAAAACAAAAAAACAATGCCTCCACTCTAAATAAATCAAGGTCAAATTAGTCCAAGCTGTTGTATAGATGCCAAAAAATAACAGCAAATAATGATTAGAGGTGATCCAAATTAATCAGATAAATTTGTAATATTTTTCCATTTCTAAAGAAATTTTCTCAAAGTTTTCATTCTGAAGAAATTCTTTTGAGAGCTTTCCTTTATACCTGTCTGCAAAGACTGCATTGTTCTCCTTTCCACCTCCTTTATGTAATCTAGCTTAATGAGCAGTCTAGCTTGAGTGTAGGTATTTTGTGTCATTAAAAGAATCCAATCAAGGCTGTTCTATAATCTTGTAATAAAGACACCAAGACCCCTTTAGGTTCTGCATTACAAGAAATACAAACCAACAAGAGGCACTGAGCGAAGCAAACAGGATCAAATCTGAGAAGTATAGGCTTCCTCCATCTTCACAGTACTGCTCCTTCTTGAAGGAGGGTTATTCTCCTTTTCCTCCCCTCCTTCCTCTGTGATGTTAGAGAATATCTTTCAGTACATTGATCTTCATCAAAATGAATTTATTCAGTTGTTTAAGGAGTGGATGGCCATTGAGAGTGATTCTATTCAACCCCTGCCTCACTTCAGACAAGAAATCTTCAAAATGATGGACATAGCTGCTGATAGGCTTCAGCACTTAGAAGCCACTGTAGATTTAATAGACATGGGACCTCAACAGCTACCTGATGGGCAGACCCTTCCAATACTTCCCATTCTTCTGGCTGAACTTGGTAATGATCCAAAGAAACCCACAGTGTGTTTTTATGGTCACTTGGAAGTTCAGCCTGCCAAAAAAGAGGATGGATGGAATACAGACCCTTTCACCCTGGTAGAAGTTGATGGAAAATTTTATGGATGAAAATTTTTACCTTGGATTAATGCAGTGGTTGCCTTCAAAGCCCTAAACCAAGATATCCCAGTGAATCTTAAATTCAATATTGAAGGAATGGAAGAAGCAGGTTCAATTTCTCTAGATGAGGTTTTCAGAAGAGAAAAAGACCATTTCTTCTCCAGTGTTGACTACATTGTCATGTCAGACAACCTGTGGATTAGCAAGAAGCCAGCACTCACCTATGGAACCCAAAGAAACATTTACTTCTCCGTGGAAGTGAAATGCAGGGATCAAGATTTTCATTCAGGAACTTTTGGGGGCATCCTCAATGAGCCAATGGCTGATTTGGTTTCCCTTCTCAGAAGCGTGGTAGATTCTTCAGGTCATATTCTGATCCCTGGAATCTATGATAATGTGGCTCTTCTTTCAGAAGAGGAAAAGAAGATATATGAAACTATTGACTTCAACCTAGAAGAATATCAAAATAATAGCCAAGTGGAAAAATTCCTATTTGACACTAAGGAGGAAATCCTCATGCACCTGTGACGCTACCCATCTCTTTCTATCCATGGGATTGAAGGAGCATTTGATAAACCAAGAGCTAAAACAGTCATACCTGCCAAAGTAACAGGAAAATTTTCAATCCGTTTAGTGCCTCATATGAATATTTCTGTTGTGGAGACACAGATGAAAAAGCACTTTGAGGATATATTTTCTTAGCGCAATAGTTCCAACAAATTGAAAGTCACTATGATACTGGGAGTCCCTCCATGGATTGCTAATATTCATGATCTTCAGTATGTGGCTAAAGAAGAGCAATTAAAACAGTGTTTGGAGTAGATCCTGATATGATATGAGATGGATCAACTATTTCAATTGCTAAAACATTCCAGGATATTATCCAAAAGAGTGTGATGATGCTACCACTAGGAGCAGTTGATGATGGAGAACACTCTCAGAATGAGAAAATAAACAGGTACAAGTATATAGAGGGATCCAAATTGTTTGCACCATTTTTCCTGGAGATTGCTAAAATGCATTCATAACTTACTCAAGCTTCCAACCCCAAGACTACTAAACTGCCAGAACCTACTGGACAAGGATGGCATCCAAATATAGGAAAAATTTCCTCTCCAGCCAAGAGGTTGTTTAAATCACTTCATTTAAAATATCTTGGGAAATTTGGACAAATAATAAAACATTCTGAAAGAAAAAAAAAAGAAATTCTTTGTTTCCTTGAAGAAAGTCATAAATGGAGGCACACCATTCTCATAGAAGTCCAAGAGAATCAATGGCAATCTGGATTCATGTTTTTGCCTATGAATAATTGATAGTTTTTAAAATTAGCAAGGATATGTTTGATTTATTCTGCAGTTCTATCTGGCTTCTGTTCTTCAAGTCTGCCTTTGATTGATTTCATGTTGTCTTTGATGTACTTTTTGTAGGATTCTTTTGGGAAGCTAGTCTCTTGCAGACATATGGACTAGCGGACTTCTGGCAAGATAGTAAACTAAGATGTTGTGTCTAAGCCCCTTCTCTACCTCAAAACAGTAACACATGGTACTTAAAATTAAAGTAATAAATAACATAATAAGAAAAAAGAAAAAAAAGTATATGATTTCACTACATTGTAATTTCTATGGAAAAAAAAACAGTAACAATATAAAGTTATTTTACTCTTAGCTATGCCCCCCACTTTCTACTTACATCTTGCCTTTCTGTGTTCCAAACTGATCTCTACATGCCTGCAGTGACATTTGCCCTTGCTTCTTGGAGTATGACCATGATAGTGATGCAGACAGATGATTCCCCATCTTATATCTAGTAGAGGTTTTGGATTCTCCTAGCTCCAAGAGAGAGTTGGAAGGAGTAGATGAGAGAGGAATTCGTTGATAAAATTTGGAGCATAAGGAAAGGGAAATCTCATAAAAAGATTGACTAAAAAGGGCAAAAATCAGCAAAACTAAGAAAAAGATGGAGAGTTATGACAAATGACAAATGAATCACACTAAACACAACTCCCTTCTACTATCTCAAAGTATACAAAAAAGCATCAAATATAAAGATAATAATTATAGCATTTATATAGTATCTTTTATTTTTCAGGTACTTTGGTAAGGAATTTATAAATATGTAATTTGATCCTCACAACAACCCTGGAAGGGATTTGACAGATATAGATATTGAGGCAAATAGTTTTATTGACTTGTCTAAGCTCACTTACCAGTTAAGTATCATGAGGAGGATTTGAACTCATACCTTCCTGACTCCAGGCCCAGCACTGTATCTTCTATGCCATTTCACTACCTCAGATAAAATAAAAGAATTAGAAAGAGCAAAGAAGTAATAGGAAAATTGTTACCACAGAAAACTCATCTTAGCAAAATGAGCACAGAACATAATCAAAAAAGAAAAATGAAAAAATGATAAAAAATAATGTAATAGAATAATTTAGTGTCACAGAATAAAGAAAATAAACTTGAGAAACCCCAATTAAAGGAAAATTCTTACAAATAATACTATGTCTTTTAAAATAATATTCTACCATGTCATAGAATGCTTCATATGTTCTGAGATTTGGTTCATGTATTGATTAATTTTGTTATAACAGTCTTTGGTCTTTCTTTTTATCATTTATTGTAAGGAATGTTTTTCTGGTTGGAGAGAAGATGTACTGGGAAATGAAAGTGGTATAAAAACAAACGTTAGAAATTTAAAAAACAAATGTTTACCAAAGAAAAACATATAGGACAGAGCCAGATGATAGAGATTAGACAGGTCTTTGTGTGAGCTCTTCCTGCTTCCCTCAGAATCATTACCAGATCAAGCTTCTGAACAGGTTTTGGAGTGACATAACTCACAAATATTTGGAGCATAAGGAATTTCCAACAGAAGATATTTTGTAAGAACTTCAGGAAAGGTCTGTCTCAATTGGGAATTGGGGAAAGACAACTCAGAACAAGTGTAGCACAGGGAAGCACAGGGCAGAGAGATTTCCATGGGCCAGGGAAATCTATTGGGAAGCTCTTACTAAAATGTAGCAGCATTAGCTACTCTGTCCTGGTTCAGAAGCCAGTGGATCAGCAGACTAGTTGGAAGACTGTGGCAATATTTACAAACTGTTAAGTCATTAGAGTTGATAGAGACAATAATTATCTAATTTAGCATGGTTCAGTATCCTTGATCTAATCTTACAAGATGTTTTGTGCCAGAACCTGAAACAAGGTACTAAGTAGAACTAATTGATACAATGCTTGTATTCACACCTTTACTCATTGGAGTTCACATGTTTGGGAGATTTCAGGGTTTAGTATGAGATATCTGAATTCACACCTCCCTTGAAGCTCTTAGGGCCAGAGAGCACTATGGGAGAAAACCCATAATCCCATTCTCTGATATATAAAAAGAAAGCAGAGGCCCAGTTAGGGGAGTTCAGCTGAATTAAATTGGAGAGGAGCACATTGGGCCAGATACAGAGCACTCTGGGAGAGCCAGAAGCCCTCTCTCGGAGGCAAGAAAGATTCATTACAATTTTTACCTTGGTGCTGGAGGCAGAGGCAGAAGCAAAGGACAAAGCTGCAAGAGCTCTTGGAACCAAGAGGCTGAAGGACAAACCTTTGGATTTGGAGACATTTAGAGGGAGCTCTTGGAACCAAGAGGCTAAAGGACAAACCTTTGGATTTGGAGACATTCGGAGGGAACTCTTGGAACCAAGCAGAGAAATAGGCCTCTAAGCTAACTGGGCTATATTGAAGGACACAATAAAAGATCTGAACTTTTACCACCTGGCTGCGTTTTGGGTGATTATTACATTTAACTGCAACTAAGGCTGCCTCCAAAAAATCTCCCCGAGAAACCTGCTCTCTCCCAGAAAGAACCATTATTATTATTTTAAAGAAGAACAAGAACTCCAACATGAGACCTCCAAGGAACTACAGAAGGCAAATACTGAGCTCTTGAACCCCAGAATAACAAGCTAGACTTGGCCATGCCCACCCAGTGTAAGAAGGAAGCCAGTAGTACTGGCCCCAGGGCAGTGTGGAGTCACTATTGCCTGTAGAGGAAGCTTGGGACAATTTCCCCTTTGTCTTGAGAGCAGACTTCAACCTTTAAAAATGAGAAAAAAAAGCAAAAAAAATTTTTTAACCATAGATAGCTATCATGGAGACAAGGAAGAACAAACCTCAAACTTGATAACACTAAAGGCAAAATGTCTACATATGAAGCCTCAAAGGGTAATATAAGTTTCTCTCCAACTCAAAAGGTTCATTTGGAAGAAATCAAGAAAAGTCTTAAAAAGAGGTAGAAGAAAAATGGGGAAAGCAATTGAGAGCTTTGGAAAAGGAAACAGAAATTATCTAAAGAAATTCATCCTTAAAAAATAGATTTGTTGAAATGGAAAAAGGAAACAGCTCTTTGAAAAATCGAGAATTGGTGAAATGGAAACTGAGAACAACTTCATTAAAAATGCAATTGATAAATGGAAAAAAAAAACAATAAAACAACTCATTTAAAAGTTCAATTGACCAAATGCAAAAGGAGTTAAAAAAAGCTAATTGAAGAAAACAATTCACTAAAAATTGGAATCAAATAATTAGAAGTGAATGACTCAATAATATATCAAGAATCAGTCAAACAAAACCAAAAAAAAAGAAAAGAAAAAAAAAAAGAAAAGAAAAAAGTAGAAGAAAATGTAAAATATCTCATTGGAAAAACTGACCTGGAAAACAGATCAAGGAGAGATCAGTTTTAAAATTATTGGATTAATGGAAGCCATGATCACCAAAAGAGCCTAGACTTCATCTTTCAATATATTATCAAGGAAAATTGCTCTGATATCTTAGAACCCAAAGGTAAAATTGTCATTGAAAGAATCCACTGATTACCTCCTGAAAAATTCCAAAATGAAAGCTCCAGGAAAATTGTAGCTAAATTCCAGAATTATCACATCAAGGAGAAAATATTGCAAGCAGCCAGAAAGAAACAATCTAAATATTGAGGAGTTATAATCAGGATTATCCAGGAAGTAGCAGCTTTCACTTTAAAGGATCAAAGAGCCGGGAATATGATATTCTAAGGGACAAAGGAGCTTAGACTGCCATCAAAAATTAACTATCAAGCAAAATTAAGCATCATCTTTCAAGGGAAAAAATGGACATTCAATGAAAAAGGGGATTTATTTTTGATGAAAAGACCTTTACCCTTGGTCATGAGCAATGTCTCGTGTCATTTAAAAAAGGAAGTATTTAAATGATTTCATAGTTCAAGGAATGCCTCTTCAAGCTGGATTCAAACTTTTTCTATGGCTTGATAAATTTCTCCCAGTCTCATTCTTCATTTGCTATTAAATTGACTATTGAAAATTTTTCTTTTTATAACTTCCAAAGGATATTGAGTATGGAAAATATCTTGTTGAGTGAGGAAGATATCTTGTTGAAAAATAGATTAATGCTTATAAAAGACAAGTTATTTATAGCATTTACTAAATACAAAGACTAATAACACTTCCTTTAACAAATAAAATTCATTAGTGGCCAATAAACAACAAATTTTCAAACAGACATAGGGTTGGAGGCTGATCTGAAGCCCATATGGATGAAACCCCAGGAGTAGAACTGGTAGGAATAGAAGCAAACTGTAGCTTCAGGAACTCTCAAGCCAGAGACATGAAAGGATGTAGCAATTGAACAGACATATTATAGGGAAACTGTGCTAGCACTGGATCTAAGACTAGATGCTGTTTGCATTTCTCTTACCTAAATCCACTTTTGAGTCATGGGTCAATGGTAAAAAAGAATTCTTTTGATCAAGAAAGAGTGGAAGCACTGAGGGTTGCTATCTTTTTTGGTCAGAAGGATCAGGGACCCCAAGAAACAATATTACTTATGGTTTCAATGGATAAGTGCAAAATTTGGTTTCAAGCCCCAAGGGAATAAGGATTCTGAGGTGATATATCAATTGCAATCTCAAGGGATCAGTGGCCCTTTCTGGGCAGGGAACCAGAGTTTGGATAAGAAGAGCAGTAAACACACATCTACCTACATCACATCCCTTGGAAGCATTGAAAATTTCCAAACCACCATTAATTCTGAAAGCAGCAGTGCAAAAAAATTTTGAAATTTGTGACATCAACCTTCTCCCACCTTCATACCAGGAACAGAGACCTGTTCCTGTCCTCAAAGAATTTGAAATGCAAAAAATTGAAAGTTCTTATTAAAATTTTGAGGACAAATGATTTGAAACTTCATGAATTTGGGACAGGAGCTGACCTCTGCGGATTCTTTGATACTTTGTCACACACTCCAACAAACAAAAAGTACTTGTCTTCTGAAAGATACTCTATTAGTTGGTGTAGATACATGGAATAAAGAAAAGAAAAGTCACTGTCCTCAAGGATTTGAGGATATTTTTTTTTTTGGAAGCATACAGTATGTAAACCTCAGGTTCTTACTTCAAGGTCAGTAAACCTCTAAGGAATTTGAGTATCAACTTCAAGGAATATGATGACCCTGGATGGGAAAAATAAATATATCCTTATTTTCACTATTAAATGCCTTTTTGTCAGTTCCTTTAATTATGAATGTAGGTAACAAACTTAATTCTTGGAAGGGGTGCATTCAAATAGAGGCCAAGGGGGTCTCTCCCCCTTCTTCTTTCCTTCCCTCCCTCCCTCCTTTGCTCCTTCTTTTCCTCCCTCCCTTCCTCCTTCCTTCCTCTCTTCCTCTCTCTCTTATTGTAGCTTATTATAATTATATATGTATATACATGATAATTTGAGGAAGGAGAGAAAAATAACAGAATGATGAGCAAAGGCTTTCCAGCATAGGAGGTAGCATATAAGCTGAATGTTTATGGAAAATAGGAATTCTTAGGAGATAGAAGTGGGGAGAAAGTTCAGTCTAGGCACTTCAGAGTTTCTCTGCAGAGGTCCAGAGGTAAGAGATGGAATACTAAGATTGAAAGTAGTTAAGTTTGATCATAAAATATAGTTCATGAAGGGTAGAAATGTCACATTACATCTACTGAGGGAGGTAGGATCGCATAATTGAAAATTCTTAATTTTCAAACTAAGGAGATTATACTATATCCTAAAAATAATAAGAACCATGGAAGGTGCTTGACCAGGTGAGTAATATAACTAAAATGCATTTTATGTAACTAATGTTGGCAGCTGGGTAGAAAACAGACAAGGAAAGGGAGAACTGAGCACAATTAGATCAAGTAAGAGACATTTGATTTGTTTGGATTATAATAAAAACCAATAAAATAGAGCAGTGACTCTGTGAATGAAGGGAAGGGGACAGATATAAGAGATGAATTGTGAAATGATTTTTTATATGAGATGAAAGAGAGGGAAAGACAAAATAGTGTGATCCTAAAGGCACATCAATGTTTATGGTCCTGAATATGGATGATAAACATATAAAATAGATAATATAAAAAACTGAGGAGTGGTAAGGTGATAATGAGGATAACTAACATTTATAATGTAAGTTTTATAGAGCATTTTACACATCTCATTTTATTCTTACAACAATCTTGAGAAGTATATGCTGCTATTATTCTTATTTTATTGAGGCAGATGGAAGTTTTCATGATTTGCCACATAGCTCACAAAGTATCTGAGCTGAATTTGAATTCAGGTCTTCTTGATTCCAAGTCCCCACTGTGTCATCTGACTGAGAGTACCTAATAACTATCTTTTCTAAATGTCACTGTGTAGCCTTACATGGACACACAGCAAGGCAAAGTGGAAAGAGAGCTCATTGCAGAGATAGGAAGTCTTAGTATCAAACTCTATCTCGAACATGTCCTGCCTATGTTATCCTGAACTACATGAACCTTTTGGTGCTACCAAGCAACTGCTACAGAACATTTGATGATTTGCATTGATAATCTGATGATAATTGATAATCATCTTCACTGAAAATTTATCAGTGGAATTATGGGCCTGAACCAAAATAAACAAATAAGTTAAAGTCTTTGGTTGATAGTTCTTCAATCAAACTTGAATCCTTTCTAGATTTCTGGGACCCATCAGAATTTCCATTCTGAGCCCCTAGTGTTCATACAATCTTTGACAATCCAGTATTACTTCCAAACCACAAGATGGTACAGTGTAGGACTTTAGAGTAAGCATTTCAGAAGTTAGCTCTCAGTAAATTAGTAAAACTTTTCAAAGCAGTTGTCTTACTCAGTAGAAACCTAGGGAAAGACCTTCAAGAGAAAAACAAACATATATGGTCAAATAACAAGCCCAAGTAGTCAAACCAAACAACTTACTCTGGTCCAGTTACTGAAACAAATGTGTCGGAGAAACACCTACTATCCTCCTTGTTCTTCAAAGTCTTTTCTTTTTCTGGCTAAATGCCCATAAATTGTTCATAAAGCCTGGATTCTTAGAAGTCCTGGCCTCGAGTTCTCCTCACTATCCTAGTTAAAACCTCTTCTGGATTGTATGCCAGCTCATTAATGTCTACTGTTAAATTTTTCTGTGTTATAAATAGGGTAGTTTGAGGGTTCAGTGGGTTTGGAATCAGGAAGACTCATCTTTCTGAGTTTAAATCTGATCTCAGACACTTAATACATGTTTGATCCTGGTAAGTAACTTCACCCTGTTTGTCTCAGTTTCTTCAACTATAAAATGATCTGGAAAAGGAAGTGGAGAAATTCTTCATTTTCTTTGTCAAGAAAACTCCAATGAGAATCCACAAAGAGTTGAACATGAATGAAAAAATGTTACAAATAGATAAATTAAGGCACAACAAGAGTAAATGAATGCACGAGATCACAAAGGAAAGGGGTTAGAAATCTGGGACTAAAAGCAATATCCCCTGATTCCCAGCCTTGGTTCTTTCTATTAGACTACATTGCTTTATATCCGGATTTCTCTATGGCCAAAGAGAATTTTTCATTAGCAAGTGTGAAAATCACCCGAGTGACCCCAGCTGAATTTATTTAATGGCTATTGAGTCTGCTTCAGCTGCAGATGCAAGATCTTCCAGTCTAATGAAATTGAGATATCTTTAGGGAAAGAAGATATTGATATAGAAATAGAAGAAATGTACTGTTTATTACATTTCAAATGACAAAACCTTCTGGGTGTTGGATACAGATCATCTTAAAGAAAGCAAGGAAAACAGTTAGTGCCCCCAGCTGTTTCAAAAGACCAGGCCTGGACTTTCTGGCATGTGTCTTGTTTCACTTTGGCAACCCTGCATTCTTTCCCATTGACTTCTCATGGATGACTTTCCCACCTTGCCCCAGATTCACAATAGTTGTTTGGTAGTCTTATTTTCCAGAATTGAGGGCCTTTTGCAAAGAAAGGTATGTGGAGTTTCAGGCAAGATTCCAGAAAAGGAAGAGGTACAGAACTAGATCTATGATTTCATTGACATAGAGAATTCTAGAGTAGGTAATCATCCCTCAGCAATGAAGGGCAATAATTTCTCTTCAACTTAGAGAGTGCTCTAGAGCAGTGGTATTAAATTCAATAGAAAGGGGAAGGGACCACTATATCATTGAAAAGGAGTTCAATAGACTGCATATTAACTTAGAAGATCACACATCAACATTATCTATGTTCTATTGTATTTTTATTTTTTTAAATGTTCCCCAATTATATTTTAATATTGTTCAAGATGTTTGACACTTCTGTCCTAGAAACCTAGAAGATAAGTAACTTGCTTAAAGTCAGTATATGTCAAAATTATTATTCAGTCATGTTTTAGTCTTTGGCAACGACAATGGAGTGGTTTGCCATTTCCTTTTTTAGTTCATTTTATAGATGAGGAAAATGAAGTAAACAAGGTTAAGTGACTTGTCTAGGTTCATACAGCTAGTAAGTATCTGAAGCTGGATTTGAACTCACAAAAGTTAGTCTTTCTGATTTCAGATCAGATACTCTATCTACTGTACAACCTACCTACCCTATCTGTTAGAGGTAGCAGTTAGATCAAGGCCTTCATTACTCTAGGGGGGACTTATCATAAGTACCTTTCACAATCATAATACCCTTCACAAAAGGTTTAAAGGGTATAATTTCTTGAATGCGCATCACTTTGAAAGAAGAAAATAGGATTTTGAGTCGAATGTTGGGTCTTCCCTTTCTATCAATGTCTTGATAGAATGCTAAAATTCTTTGCACTATGGCCATGAGTTATTGATTCAAATTGTATATGATTTTCTTTCTTCCAGGAGAGAAAAGGAGCTCAATGAAGCATAGTGCCATCTGTAGGTAAACTGATAAGATTATCATTGCTAAATACAGGATAATAATATATAATGCCTGATGGGACCCAATAATATTGGTAGTCAACCTTAGGACATTCAGTGTGTCTATCTGTTCCTTGTCCCTAGTTCCAATCAACAATGAGCCCAGAATGAGAGTCTCACTTTGTCAAAATGAGCAATGAATGACCATTTTCTCCATGGGATGTTTTTATCTCCAAATTTTTATGCTCTTAAGCCTATGTACATGTGCAATAATCAAGCTAGGATCTACATAACTCAAATCATTTCTATTTCCTGTTTTGCAAGGGAACTCCTACTGCTTCACCCTCATTCCAATTTAAAATTTTTTTCATCTAATCTCACTTTGACCACTGCTGTAAGAGAATAAATATCAATGGCAGTTGCATCAGGTCTTAACTAAAGCCTACTGAAACTAAAACAGGGCCTCTATTTGTAGTTAAGGGCAGGAGAAGGAAAAACAAGTTGTTGTTGCCCACCAGGATAGGTTCAGGGAGTTTGGGCTGTGGCAAACAGGACATGGTTAACCACACACCCAGGTGCAAGGAGCTTGGGTCCTAGTAGACAGGATGCCCACAGAGGGCAAGTATTTGGGAGCCTTGAGGAACTTGGGAATCTGTTGTGCTGAATGAATGAATTGGATTCATACCTGACACCCATCTTGAGGTTGGAGAGATTGGTGGGAAATAGGGAGACAGTTCAGAGAAGACACTGGAAGGGAAAAAGAAAGAAAGCTAAGCAAGCAAGAGAAAATGAAAAGAAAGACATCCCAGACTGAGAGACCCTTGTAAGCATCCAAGGGGAGCAGCTGCTGAGAGATGGGAGCGTGCAAAAGGAACTACTAGATATTTTAGCAAATTGCCAAAGTTTAGCTCTCAGCAGCTGATCCCTGTAGTTTCATCCATGGGCCTCAAACCAGAATGACTTTTTGGCCCTATATTTTTGCTTGACTTTCTGCCTCTTTCTGCCTCTTTCTCTTGTGGCAACTTCTCTGGTATCTCTTCCTTCCACTTCCTTTTTACTTCTCCAGTCCTCCTAATCTATATCTTGTCCCTGGATCTAGATGACTTCAGAGAAGAAAATGAGACTGGTGACCTTGCATAGATCTCCCTTGTTAATTATTATTCAGTCATGAATTTGTATATCATGGTTCTCTTTTAGAATGAAGGCCAACAATTACCCACATCAGATAAAGCAATGGATTCTAACCTTGAGGCTCTGGGTATAGTCACCCTATCTAGGAGAGTACATCCATAAGTTCCACAAGAATCTTAAATCTTTGAAACTGTAGTAAGACTTCAGATATAATAAAAGGATAAATTGACATTATTGCCATTTTGGTGAGTGAAATAAGCTTGGGATCTGAGATTTCCATCAGCCTCAAGTAGTATTCTGAATTCTGTCACATTGTAATAATATTCACAAACATCTTTCTGATTTTCCATGCTTAGCTTTTCTCCCAATATACTGTTTCATTTGAAGATAACCCCATTACCTCCTGTCTGGAATCAATCATCTGGTCAATCAACAACTACTTATTGAGCACTTACTATATGCCAAGCAGGGGACTAAAAGATCTAGTGGTACAAAGACAAAAAAAAAATCAGTTCTTGACCTAAATATCCTATTAAGGAAGAAAGGACTGATAGGAGGAATCAGGAATTTCTTTCCTAAGTAATTTATGTTTTCTAGTTTATTGAATATTAGATTATTGAATTCCATTGTTTGTGCTTTTTCCCCCCCTCCTCTTGTTTGTTCCATCAATTGACCTCTTTTTTTTTTTTTTTTAAATACCAGATGGTTTTTGTTGACTGCTGCTTTGTAAAATAGTTTGAGATTTAGAAGTTCTTTTCATCCTTTGTCCCTACCTCTTTTCATTTTCTCATTGATATTCTGGGTCTTTTATTTTACCCAAAGGAATATTTTGTTATTTTATTGAATTCCATAAGGCAACCTTTGGATAACTTGATTGGAATAGCATTAAAACTGTAAATAAACTTTAGTAGTATTGTCATTTTATTTTGTTATATTGGCATTGCCCAGTCATGAGAATTGAATAAATTATTCTTTATTTCTTTAAAGTATACTTTGTAATTGAATCTATTCAAGTATTTTGTGTGCTTTGGTAGATTTATTCTCAGGTATTTTATGTGTTTTAGTTATTTGGAATAGATTTCCCTAATTTTTGCCTCTTGAATTTTGCTCTTATAGAAATGCTATTGGTTTTTGAGTATTCATTTTGTAGTCTACAACTTTGTTGAAGCTATAATTTAGCATCTTTACTAATTCCCCAGGATTTTCTATGTATATCATCAAATTTTCAGGAGATAAGGATAATTTTCTTGTCTCTGTATTCTCCCTTTATTCTTATATTTTTAATTTCTTTTTAGTGAACAAAGCTATATCTAGCATTAATATGATTACATAGACAAGTAAGCAGTATAGTGGATAGAATGCCAAGTCTGGAATTAGGAAGACTCTTTTTCCTGAGTTCAAATCCGACCTCAGACACTTAGTACCTATAAGACTCTGGAAACATCACTTAACCCAGTTTACTCATCTGTGAAATGAGCTGAAAATAGAAATGACAAATGGTACTAGTATCTTTGCCAAGGAAATTCTGAAAGAGATCAGAGAGTCAGACATGCCTGAAATATGACTAAGTTATAAACACAATGATATATAATGGTGTGCAAATCTTTGTTTTACATATATATTTAGGAAAAATTTCTAGTTTATCATCATGGCATATGATGCTTACATTTGATTTTAGATAATTTTATGATATTAAAAAGGATCCTCATATAGAGGGGGGGTTTCTTTTTTATAGCATAAATAAATGTCTTACTTTGACTTTTTCTTCATACATTAAGATAATCATGTGATTTTGAATGTTTTTTAATATTTAATTTTGTTGATTGTTTTCTTAATGCTGAATGATCTTTGTATCTCTGGGATAAATCAACTATGATAGTCTTGATTTTTCTCAGCAATACATTGATCTAAGGCAATTCCAATAGACTTGGGATGGAATGCTATCTACATTCAGAGAGAGAACTATGAATGTGGATCAGAGCACACTATTTAAATTTTTTTGTTGGCTTTTTTTTTCTCATGGTTTTTCCCTTTTGTTATTATATTTCACAAAATGATTAACATGGAAATGCGTTTAAAATGATTGTACATGTATAAACTATATCAGATTGCTTGCTGTCTTGGGGAGAGGGAGACAAGGGAGGAAGAGAAAAAATTGTAACTCAAACTCCTTCAAAAATAAGTCTTGAAAACTATCTGTACATATAATTGAGGAAAAAATTAAGTTTAAAGTCATGAAATAAGCTGGAAAAATGAGAAAACAACACCAACAACAAACTTGACCATAAAAAACTATTACAAAAGTAGACAATGTGGAAACAAGCAGAGCCTCAAATTAAAATGCTAATTGAACCAAAGTTCCTCCACCCGCTCTCTCCCCCCCCCCAAAAAAAAAGAAAGAAAAAGAATATCTGGAAGAGTTAAAGAAATAAATAAAAGTGGTAGAGGAAAAATTGAAAAAAAGAAATGAGAATGAGGCAAGATAATAATTATGAAACAGAATTGGCTAAACTATGAAAGGGGTACAAAAACTTACTAAAGAAAATAATTTCTTAAAAATTAGAATTGAGCAAATGAAAACTAATGACTCCAAGCAACTTCAAGAAACAATAAAAAAAATCAATAGAATGAAGGAAGTGTGAAATATGTCATCAGAAAACAAAGGAGATATAATTTAAGAATTACTGGACTAGCCAAAAACTGTGCTTAAAAAAAGAACATAGACATTACATTTCAAGAATTATTGAGGAAAACTGTCCTGACAGCTTAGATTTTAAGGCCAAAAAAATTTACTAATCACTTCCTGAAAGACATCAAATCTCCAAGAAATATTATAACTCAATTCCAGAGCATCCACATCAAAGAGAAAATTCTTCAAGTATACAAAAAAGAAATAATTCAAATATTGTCGAATAACAGTCAAGATCACATAAGATTGAATAGCTTCCACATTAAAGGAGTAGAGAGTTTAGAACATGATATTTTAAAAGTCAAAGGAGCTAGGATTTCAACCAAGAATAACCCACCCAGAAAAACTGAATACAATCCTTCAAGGAAAAAAAAAACATGAATATTTAATGAAAGAGGACTTCCAAGCATTCCTAATGAAATGATGAGCGCTGAATAAAAAATTGACATTGAAACATATGCTTAAGAGAAGCAGAAAATGGTAAACATGAACAATCATAGGGAAGGTCTCAAAAAAAAAAAAACTATTTACATTCGTATATGGGAAAATGGTATATGTAATTCCTAAGAATTATATCATTAGTAGGGCAGTTAGAAGGGAGTCTATATAGACAGAGGGCATAAATGTGAGTAAATTTTGTCTAGATGATTTTTTAAAAATTGTAGGATGAGAAAGATATGCAATGGGAGAAGAGGTAAGAGAGAGGTAGAATAAAACATTTTTTCTCATATAAAAGAGGCATGCAAAGACGAACATTTATAGTAGAGAAAAATATACAAGGTATAGAGCAGGCAGTGGTTGGACTCCACTCCCATTAGAATTGATTCAAAGAGGGAAGACTGTATACAAACACATGATATCTTTATACATACCCTTATTTGGATATAGAATTTTATCTTATCCAGTAGGGAAATGGGAAAGGAATGAATCAGAAATATAAAGGTGGGGATGATAAAAAGGAAGGCATGTTAAAGGAACCAGTGGTTGAAAGCAAGACTTTTGAGGAAGAACAGGATAGAGACTTAGAGACAGAGACAGAAACAGAAACAGGGAGAATAAACAAAAGAGAACAGGGTAGAGGGAAATACAAAGCTAATTAACATAACTGAATGTGATTGAAATGAGGCCACCCATAAAACAGAAGTGGATAGCAGAATGAATTTAAAACCAGTATCCAATGATATGTTTTTGTTTTTGTTTTTTTTAACAAGAGACAAACTTGAAATAGAAAGACACACACAGAGTAAAAAAAAAAAAAATAAAATGCTGGAGCAGAATCAGTTATGCTTCCTGAAAGAAAATAAAAGCATGGATAGAAATCATGATCTTAGACAAAGTAAAAGCAAAAACAGAACTAATTAAAAGAGATAATCAGAGAAACTATATTTTGCTGAAAACATGCAATAGACAATGAAGTAACATCAAATTTTTTTTCAGCAAATATTTTCTGATAAAGGCTTTACTTCTCAAATATATAGGGAACTAAGCCAAATTTATAAAAATAAGAGCTATTCCCCATTTGATAAATGTCAAAGGATATGAGCAGGTAATTTTCAGAAGAAGAAATCACAGCTTTTTATAATCATATGAAAAAATTCTTTTAGACATTATTGATTAGAAAAATGCAAATTAAGATAACTCTGAGATACTACCTTAGACCTAATAGAAATGAATAGTGCTGGAGAAGATGAAGGAAAATAAGTAAATTAATAGACTCTTGATAGAACAGTGAATAGATCTTACCATTCTGAAGAAAAATTTGGAATTTATAGCCCAAAGGGCTATAAAAAACTATGCATACTCTTTGACTTATCAATACCACTAATATCTCACAAAGATAAAAAAAAAAGGAAAAGAATCTACATGAATTTATAGTGGCACTTTTGGGCATGGCAAACAATTAGAAATTGAGAGAATGTGCATCAATTGGGGAATGGCTGGAAAAGTTGTGATATATGATTATAATGGAGTACTATTTTACTGTGGGAAATAATGAGGGAGATGGTTTCAGGAAAATATGATAAGATCTATATGAACTGTTATAAAGTAAAATGAGAAGTCCCAGGAAATTATAGTGCACAGTTATAGCAATGTTGTGATGATGATCAACTCTGAACGACTTGTTTAGTCTGAGCAATACTTGATTCAAGATAATTCCAAAGGATTCACAACAAAAATATATTATCTAGCTCCACGGAGAGAACTGATGAATTCTGAGTGCAAATTGAAGTTTAATTTTCTCACTTTATGTTTTTAAAATATGACTAATATGGAAATATATTTTATATGATGCACATATGTAATTAATATATTTAATCCATTTTTAATAGATAGAGAAGGGATGGGAGAGAGGGAGATAATCTGAAATTCAAATCTTAAAAGAAAGAATGCTAAATAGAAATAATAAATTTTTTAAAATACAAAAATAAAACACTTGTGAAAAAATTAAAAATAAAAATGACAAATTAAAAAACAAATAAACATTGATTTACCTGCAGGATGTTGTGAGGTTTAACCTATTATGTTTTGAGTCTATTGAGTAATTTCTCTTTTTCTTGTTATTTTAGACCAGTGGTAATTGTTCAGTTTTTTCAATCATGCTCAACTCTTCATGATCCCATTTGCGTTGTTTTTTGTTTGTTTGTTTGTTTGTTTGTTTTTGATAGAGATAATGAAATAACTTGCTATTTCCTTTTCCAGCTCATTTTACAAATAAAGAAACTGAGGCAAACAAGTTTAAGTGACTTTTTCCCTATGGCCAAATAGCTAGTTTAAGTGCTAGTTAAGATGTATTTAAACTCAGGTACTTCTGACTCCAGGTCTATTACTTTGTTTACCATGCCACCTAGCTGCCTTAGACCAGTGCTATTAAACAAATAGAAATGGATCCCTGTGGACTACATATTGACTTAGAAAACCACAAATTAACATTATATATATTATATTCTGTTTTTATTTATTTTGTTGAGCATGGCTTAATTACATTTCAACTTTTTTAACTGGAATTTTACAAGCCACATGTGGCCAATTGGCCACAAATTTAACACCTCTCTTTTAGCTGAAATTAATTTATCTCTTGTAAAATATGACCTGTTTTAGAGAGGTGTAAGAGGAATTGAGAATTACAGAAAATGTCTAGTCCTTCATATTGTTGGTTACCTCTCCTTGCTTGAAGAACTTGATTTTAATCTACTCTAACCAACTGCACTCAATAAACCACCATTAGGGTGGAAGGGGATTAGTGGTTTCTCCATATGTTTTCCAATTGTAGGCTGAAGGGAGCCATTCCACCTGTATCTCTCTGTACAAATGTTAATTTAATTTTGTCATAAGTCACTTCAAAAATATTTATGTATTTCAGCTATTTCTACTCATCCCCTCTTATTTTTTTCTGGTGGTAGTTGCATTTCTCAATTCTTCTCCTTATCCATGCATTATTTTTTAGATGGGGGAAATAGGGAGGTGATTATCCCTCCTATCCCTGATTGGGAAAAGTATTAGTAGCAATTCAATCTCATATCCTCACTGTCTTCTTGAAGTGAGTTTCATTTATCTTGGGACTGAAAGAAAGCTCTGAGTGAACTGGAAGGATTTTTCCTCAGTTTATTTTTTGAGAGCCTTAGCCCTTTACCCCACCCTAATGACTGACAGCCCAGAGAGAAACAGCATCATTGTGGGCAGCCAAGAACCCTTTACTCAAATTTACTACTACCACTTGAAGCTAAGGATCTGAGCTCTATTTTGATGAAAATGTTTTAATCTTTATATGCAAATTTGGGAATTAAGGGAGAGAAGGAGATGGAACCAACTTTTTCTATATATATATATTATTTCTTCAGCATGTAACCAGTCATATATCTATATCTATATCTATCTAGCTAGCTATTTGTCAATACAGTATACTGATCAACAGTAACAATAAAGTAAAAAAATAAAATAAAATCTTTCAAATCTCTCCTTTCTGACTTTAACCATCTACTTTAGGGGATCCTAGCTACTATCTTAGATCAAGAGAAGGGAATTCCATTATCCTCCCCTAGTTTCTCCTCTTCCTTCTTATTCCCAACATTTAGTATTTCCAGTTAGAGAGGCATATAATTTTCTTTTAATGTGTCAGTTTCCTTTCAGCATTTAGATTGGGTGGTCTAATTCTTTAGAAGCCCTCTCTGATTCCCAAATAACTAGAACAATCATACTGGCTTATTAAAAGGATTTGAGAAAACTTGTTCCACATCACAGTTCATTTCACAAGACAGAGGATCTGTTTACAAAAGAAAGAAAAAGCCCTCCAACTAGCAAAAAGAAAGGAGGTCAAATAATAGGAGAAAGGCAGCATGTTATCATGAGAAGCATGTTGGATATGGAGTTAAAGGACATATTTAATCTCGGTTATGCTATTTGCTATGTGATAATCTTCGAAAAGTTATTTAATCTCTCTTGCCTTTAATTTCCCCCATTATAAAATTAGTGGATTGTACTAGATGATTTTTCAGGTTTAAGTCAACAATTCTATGATTTTAATTTTGTCTTGACATTACTTTATTAATATAATGTTGGTCAAGTCACGTAATCTTGCTTCTTTTTAGTTAGCTTGTGTAGAAAGACCTATTAAATACTTGTTCTCTTTACTTTCTTAAACATTTTGCAAATGAGGTGAAAATAATGTGGAAGACTTTGGAGACTTTATGTACATTGTAAATCATGAAAAGGTCAATAATTTTTATGCATTCATTATTTGGAATCTGCAAAGCAAAATATTTGGTTACCCACAGTCATAGAACCACATAATTGGAGAATCAAAGAGGATGTCAATAATCATCTAGCCCAAACCACTCACAAAATAAATTTTCAACTGTACATATCCAATATGTGATTATCTAGCCTCTTACTTAAAGATCTCTGAGGAGGGGCAGTCCTTCACATACTTTAAGGAAGCTATTAAGTCAACATACATCCACTTTCCTAAAGACTAGATAAGTCCAATTCTTTCAAATGATGCTCATCTCACATGGAATTAGGGCTCTTCACCATCCTGATAGATCCTATGTCTGAGGCAGACAATATATCGTTCTCCTTTTTAATCCAGGGCCTTTAGAACTGAACACAACATTCCAAGTGAGGTTTATCCATTTCTGAAAGTTATAATTCTCCTAATGCAGCCTAAAATCACATTGACTAAAATACTATTATATCAGAAGAAAGGATGAACATATTTATTTCAGAAATAAGCCTGGAAAGACTTATATGAACTGATGCTGAATGAAGTGAGCAGAACCAGGAGAACATTGTACACAGTAACAGCAATATGATACAATCATTATTTGTTTAGACTTTGATAGACTTAGTTTTCTTCAGCAATGCAATGATAAAAGACAACTCCAAAAAAGACCCACTATGGAAAATGCTATCCATGGCCAGAGAAGAACTATGGAGAATAAATGCAGATTGAAAGATACTGTTTTTTCCATTTTTTTTCTTTCTCAAGGTTTATTGCTTTTTGTTCTGAAGATTCTTTTACAATATACTTAATGTGAAAATATGTTTAATATGATTATACATATGTAGCCTATATCAGATTGCAGGTTGTTTTGGGAGAGTGGAGGGGAGGCAGAGAGGGAAAAATACGGAATTCAAAACCTTATAAAAGTAAATGTCAAGAACTATATATTTTTGTATGTAAATGGAAAAAAAAATACTATTAAAATAAATTCACATTAGCTTTTTTGCCTTTCAGTGCCCTCTGAACTTTATTTACAGTAGGGTATTCCTAGAGTATAAGTTACCAATCAATTATTATTCTGCATTAATTCAGAGTTTCCTCACCAGGAATTCCCTATACAGGAAAAATTCTAGATTTAGGCTCTCCTCTCTTATCCCCCTTCTCCCAATAACAAAGGAAAGGTAGCCAATCCAATTCATATAGTGACCTGGGATGGATGAGATGATCTTTCAGTTCTATATCTATAGTTCCATGCTTCTAGTTTTGTCTTGATGTTAATTTACTATTTATTAACTCCACTATTAAATTTACTAATGCAATCTCATCTATTTATTGAATTTGGCAAATCAAGGTTGTGATTAATAGTTTATTTGCTTGTTATTTGTCTACCTTTTCTTTCTCCTCTCACTAGTGCCTCCTTGGTGGCTACCAAGGAGAGTTTTGTGAGATTATTTTGTCTCACTTAATTTTAAGAAATTTATTGCTCTTAATTTTTTGGTCATACTTTCTTGTGCTACAAGCTCTTTTCATTGACAAAAAATTTTGCATTATTTTGAAGCCAAACTTTACCTCATGAAAGCCATCCCAGAGGACTTCATATCTCAGGGGTACAATTCTATTTATCACTGAAAATGTTGTTTAATATGCCTATGGACTCAGTGGTCCTGGATCTCTTTAGCTCATTTAACCTGAAATTTAGAATCAGAGCTCAGGAGTCCAATTCCATTCCTGAAAACCCTCATACTACCCTCATACTTTAAGTGTACAGAAGCAAGTCACACTTTTTTTTTTCTTGCAGTAAGCCAGAGTTTTGCTCAAAACAATAAGTAGCAATTGACTACACAATAGAGAAATGGAGGTGACAGATATGTTTGCTATCTTACTGACTGGAACCATATTGCGTTTTCCATCTCTGCCAAATGGTATTCATTGTGAGATCTAGCTCATAATGAAACCTGATTGATTGCTCCTTTGGCTTGAAAATAATTTAACCTTTGACTGCCTGCTAGAGGTATATTTTAAATGAAAGGGTGGTTAATGACCTATTCTACTGAATAGTAATACCAGAGACATATAAAGTGCCAAAAATCCTATTACTTTCAGAAAGTCTGGGAAAATGAATTCTTTCTAATATATTATGTATCTCATTCCCTCTCTGGGTATTAGGGAATAGTCTTGTTATTGTATGGGCTAATTTAAAATCTGGAGTTATGTTCTTTAAAAGAAACTTCTTTTATTGTTGCCTCTCTTCCATGTGCATTCCTTGTCAGGTTTAATTTTGTTTTCCCCATAAGGATCCCATTTCAGCTTCAGAGCTTTAATGCTTTTTTTTTTTTTCTACAATAAATGAGGCTTAAATAGAGGGGCTTTGCTGCTACTGTATTCACATTTAATCTCTGCATTTTCAGAGAGCATCGCAACATGACTTCCGTATTAACTTTGGAAGAAAAAACAAGAAATTTGATAAACCACTGTATTGTTAAGGTCTTGACAGGGTGTGGAGCCTGGAATGCTATGAAGTCCTTGAACCAAACACAAGAGTATGAACAGATGATGGAGTTTACAGAATGTCACCCAAATTGTCAACTTGAACCTCTGTGAGATGTTATACTTAAAAAGTAACTTTCTACTTCCCAGAAAAGAAGCTTTTTTTTTTTTTTTGTACAAGTTCCTCTACCAGTATAACAGAGAAAGTAGGCACTAACTGCTTAATAAAGTCTCTTTTTTAGTTCTTACTTGCTATGAGTCTATGATTCTACTCCACTTCTGTAATAGAAAAAAGCTGTTGAGTGTTTTTCCTATTTCCTATTGGCTTTGGAGGCAGACTACTTGACCCATAGGCACATAGACAGTCTCTCATGGTCTCTGTGAGTAGAATGCAAAGAGTAAAAGAGTGAAATTGCTATTCTAAAAGCTTCAGGGGTGGCTAGCCCTATTGATGATTACCTGTTATCTTGAATATAATGTTGATTATATAAAATTCATTCATCTGTCCTCTTACCTTGGCTTTCTTCTAGACCTTTCAAATGAAAACAAGCAGCTGTGTGTGTACATATGTATGTGCTCATATTTTGTGTGTGTTCATTCATATAGGTATATATGTATCCATATATGTTATGAGTATAAATGTGTTTATATTTTATTGTTTATTATATATATTATACACATAATATATTATATATAATATTATCTATTAATAAAGTAACAGCAAGACAAAACTAAAATGTATATTATATATATATTATACATATATTATATATGTAATATATATTATTATACACAATACAATATATTATATAATATATTAATATTACTTATTATATGTATTTTTTATTATAGATACATATGCATGTATATATATTATATATACCTATATGTGTATATTATATATATAAATTATATATTCTTATATGTTATACATTATATATAAATATTATATATTATATATATTAATAAAGTAATGGCAAGACAAAACTAAAATATATATTATATATATTATACATATATGTAATTAAAATCTATACATAATATATATTTTAGTTTTGTCTTGCCATTACTTTATTAATATATATATATAATATAATTAAATATGCATATTATATGTTATCTATATAAATTATATATTATTATATGTTATATATTATATATGTGTTAATATTATATATATCATATGTATTTAATATTGTTTTATTGTTTATATATAAAAGATATATATGTATAATGTATATACATATTATTGTTTGAATAATTGTTGTGAAAGTATCTGTGTGACTTTGGACAAGTCCCTTCATTTTTTTCTCTTTTTCATTTTTTTGGGGGAAGAGAACAAATTATGTTCCAGAAAAGTGACTGGCTAGTCATCCATAAGCTATGATAACATGCTATATAACTACAAAAACAATTACCTTGTTTAGTAGATCTCAGGTAATAACATACTCCTGTACCTCCCCAACACACACGTACACACACGTACACACACACACACACACACACACACACACACTTATCCCCATAAACATGTGATTGCATTTTTGCTAAAAAAAAGCAATTCCTATCCTCTCTTCTTCACAAACACAATGATCCCATCACCATTGCTTACCTGCTCTCTACATATCCTGCTCTGACTCCCATCTCCATATCTTTTTATCAGCTGTCTTTATCTAAGCTGGTGCTTAGAACATTCCAAGACTGGTCTCCCTATCCACTTTTTTCTTTCAGAATACATGGCTTGCCCCAAACACAAGCATTGTGTTCTTCAAGAGGCCTTTCCTTGAAAGGAGATACTCAGTTAAGATGTTGCCGATTTCCCCAAGTGGCATTGTCTTTAAAAACAAAAGCAAAACAAAGCTCTTTTGGCAGCTAAGTGCCTTCCATAAATCACTTTTCCTTTTTAACCCTAGTTTCTTCATACCTAATGTGGAATTGTGAAATTGTACTACTTACCTTATATGTTTATAGCGAGCAGAGATTATATCAGTCAATGATAAGTATTTATTAAATGCCTAGCTACAGGATGACCCAGGCACTTGCTTAAGCCCTACAGATTTAAAAATCAACCAACTACACCAACAAAATACACCCCTATCTCCCCTGCCCCCATCAACTTCTTTTCTACTTTTTTGTTAAACTTGTCTGAGTCTGAAAAGGCTGTATTGATGTTTCCAACTAGTATAGCTTTGCCAATATATTTCTCTGAATAACAATTCAATTATTTTTTCCCTTTTAAGTACTCTTAAATGTTATGCCATTCAATATATATGTATATATGTACATATATATTTATATACATACAGTATTGCTATTGTTTCATTATCTATTGGCCATTGAGCATAATATAGTTTCATTGATTATTTCTTTTAACTAGGCATATTTTTAACTGTTACTTTGTCTGAGAGTATGGTGCTGTTCTTACTTTTCTGAATTCCCTTAAGGCATGAGAAATTTTGCTCCAACCCCTAATTTTAACTCTTTGTGAACACTTTACATAGTTCCTTGTAAACAACATGCTGCTGGATTCTGCTTTCTAATATATTAGATAACTGCTTCCATATTTTGTGAGTTTATTCTGTCCATTTTCTTATTTATGATGATTAATAATTGTTTTCCCTCCAACATTTCCTCCTATACTTATCCTCTTTTTTCTTTCCCCTCTATACATATAAAGGAGGTAAAAAAAAAAAAAAAAGAAAGAAAGAAAGAAATGAGCTTACCACTAATAATCTATAGTTTAGCCACTTAATTTTACAGGTTCCAATCATCATTATTATTATTTCTTGTACTCTTTCTCCCTTCTTGTAGTTCCTTTATAATCCACTAACTGAAATTCATTTGTTTACCTCTTTGGTCCTACTCACAATCATAACTCCAGTCTTATCCTTATTCTGCATATTTTCTTGTTAAATTTAATGAATATTCAATCATCCTTTGTCCATTTCAAAAGACAATAAGATTTCTGACATGTTCTTCTCCATGGTTGTATATTTTTCTTTGGTGCATTCTGATTATGGAATATAGCATATACAAGGAATAAAATGTGCTATTTGTATTGGTTGTATTGGTTGTATTGGTTTGTGACCAAGATGTTCTCACATGGATGAAGACATACAAGAAATTTTTAAAAAATGTACTAAGCACTGGGGATCTAAATAAAAATGTGAGCCAGTCCCGGCCCTCAAAAATGGGGGGAATAAAACACATAGGAAAGTAGTGGATATGATGTGTTTCATTCTAAGAAGCCACAGGGATAGTGAATAGAACCAAAGGGGAATAGTTTGACATACTCTATGTAGTAGCAATAGAAATATTGATTAAGATTTCCAAACAAATATCCAAAATGGGAGGGGAAAAGGGTATACTACTTACTTGGTGTTCAGTTTCTTCATCTGCAAAATAAAGTTATAGGCTGGATATAGTTTACCTGTGAAGTCATTTTAGCCTCTAAGTTTATATGTATATTATGTAGACAATTTTCTTTGTGATTTGAGGGATGAAGGGGAGACATTTTCACATAATAAAAAAATCTCCTCCACTGACTTATGCTGCTTGAAATTCTATCATTCCACTGTATTTTATTGGTTACATTAAAATGGAAATACCGATGGGGAAAGAGTTGATTAAACCTTTATCAGGCATACCACAGTATGGATTAGTTTACCAGATAATTCCCAGGATGGCAGCTCACTGAGAATAATTCCTTTCTAGTATGAAAATAGCAATATTAATGATAACAATGAAAGAATAGCTCATCTTTGTATAGTTCTTAATATTTTACAAAGCATTTTACAAATATTATCTCCTTTGATTCTTGTATCATTCACATCATATAGCTACCCAAAGTATCACTATTCCCATTTTACAGAAGTGTATACTTGGTTTCTGAAAATATTTTGTGGTTTACTTTCCTTGAGGTCTATTATATATAGTAAGTGAAAAAGATATAATTCAAATCTAGTTCTTCTGACTCCAAACCAAGAGTTCTTTCATCCACTTCATTTTGTGATTCTACACTAATATGTTTGATTTTATGAATTGAAGATATAGAGTGAGGGGTTCAGAGAAAGACCCTTATCTCAACAGGAGAAGGTAGCATGGGGTGCCAAAGGACTATTAAGTCCTAAGTACCTAGGAGGAAAGAGTATTAAATAGCCAAAAAAAGGAATTTAAAAGAAAGAGGAGAATCAAAGTTAAACTTTACCAGCTTGAATGTTTTGTAATTTTAAATTTAATTGACAGTTTTAAATACAGGATAGAAATGATTGCAAAAGACAAAATAGATAATATTGATTACAGAAAACTGAAAAGTTTTTATTTGAAGAAAATTGATATAGCTTTCTTGCAGAGAAAAAAATGATTGTGGCAAGGCAAATATCTCTGATAAAGATCTGATATCCAAGACATACAAAAAAATTCATATAATATAGTAACAAAAACTGTTTACCATTGGCTAAGCAGCCAGAGGCTGTAAGCCAGCAACTTTTAAAAGAAGAAATATAACTTATCAACAACTACATTAAAAAATTTCTGAATCATTAAAAATAAGCAAAATGTAAATTAAAAAAACTCTGATATTCCACCTCATCCAAATCAGATAGGCAAGAATGAGCAAAAAAGAAAAGAAAGAAAGAAAAAGAATGATATTTGAAGTGTCTATAGAAAAATAGGTAAGTAAATTTTGTTTGAGGAACTGTATTGATCCAAATTTTCAGAAACCAGTGATACCTAGATATGCTATATATATATATATTCCATGATATATATATATATATATATATATATATATCATGGAAGTCAAAGATAGGAAGTAATATTTTAATATATGTAGATATCTATATGTTAGTACTTTATGTATCAGTACTTTTGATAGGTGTCTAATTTTGGCTGTACTTTGTATAATAAGAAAAAATGAGAAATGAAATATGTAGATGCTCATTGGGAAAATCTAATCAAATTATGGTATATGAATGCAATTAAATATTATTGGTATTGGAAATGTTGAGTAAGAAGAATCCAGGAAAAAAAAAAACTTAGGAAAATCTGTATGGAATGATGCAGTGCAAGAGCAATGTATATATCATATAACAATGTAAAGGAAAACAATATTAAAAGACTTCAGGCTGATCAATGCAGGGACCAATTCTGATTTGACAATTATCACTCCAATGTATCAGCAAAGAGATGGTAGACAATAATTATATTTATAAGGCAGACATTTCAGTTAGGGCCACTGGGCTATTTTGTTTTGCTTTACAATATTCATCTACTATACTGGAGGATTCTACCTTATATATTAATCAGAGCCATATGAGGAAGGTCAAAAGATACAGAACTCTCTATCCTGAGTGCTCTAAGGAGTAGCATATTGAAATGAAAAGAACATTAGATCTAGTTACAAAATATGTGTTCAGATCTTGGCTATCATCTGTGGTTATTGTTGTCTGTTATTCAGTCCTTTCAGTTCTGTCTAACTCTTCGTGATCCCGTTTGGGATTTTCTTGGCAAGGATATGGCGGGAGTGGTTTGACTTTTCCTTTTCCAGCTAATTTTACAGATAAGGAAAATGAGGCAAATAAGATTTAGTGACTTGCCCAAAATCACCCAGCTAGTATCTTGACTCCATACCTGGAGCTCTATCCTGTTGTACTATCCAGCTGCCTTTGACTACACATTTATCTTACCATGTTTCCCCAATAATAAGACCTATCCCAAAAATAAGCCCTCCCCTTATTGTGTAAGATTCCTCTAAAATAAGCCCTCCCCCGAAAATAAGCCCTATTGAGATTGCTACTGTAGTGAAGGTGATCCCCTGCACTACACGCTACATTACGGTACCCTCTGTATGCACCATCCTCCTTCCCCCCAGCCCCCCCCCCCCCCCGCCCCTGGGTGAAACGCATGCCACGCTCCGAGCTGCATCCAATCAGAGCTGCAGCAGTGAGCACATCATCCTGTTCTTCCCCAGTGATTTGCTTGCTGGTGCCATTGAGAGCAGTGCCGCGGAGGAGAGCTGAGGCAGGACAACATAAAAACCCGGTATGTAAGCGGGAGTGAGGGGGCATGATGGAGGATAAAAGGGGCATGATGGAGGATAAAAGAAGAACTCAGGGGGCATGATGGAGGATAAAAGAAGAACTCAGCCAACACTCACCGCGCTAAAGAAATGAAGAACTTCCTTGCAGAGAGAAGAATGGATCAAGTAATGATTCCTGCAGGAATGACTGCCTATCTCCAGACCCTTGATATTGCAATAAACAAGCCATTCAAGGACCTTTTGTGCATGGAAGTCAATGACTACATTGAAAGTAGAATGGAAAGAAATCAGCGTGGAAACTTTGTGAAGCCCTGTCTGCAAGAAGTTGTGACTTGGGTGAAGAAGTCATGGGATAAAATTACTGACAGCTGTGTCGCCAAGGCACCACGAGAAGGTTACCTGGACAAGACATGTTCATTTAAAGAGAGCTATATCGCTGGACATGACAGATTGGGTCCACTTCTTCTGAAGGAAATAGAGGCGCAAGACATCCAGGACAGAATTTAGGGTATGGACACTTATGATGATGTTTTGAAGAAGATGACATGATCATTATTGAATAAAGGTACTTTTTTTGTTCACATTTACCTGTTTATTAAAATTGCTGTCAATGTTCATTAAAATAAGCCCTCCCCTGAAAATAAGCCCTCTGGTTTTTTTCTGTCCAAAAAAATTAATAAGACAGTGTCTTATTATCGGGAAAACACAGTAGTATTATCTCCCCTTTTTTCCTCCTTTTCTCTAGGCCCTAGATTTTTCTGATTGTCAAAGCAAACCCCTATATTTGTAAGCTTTATCCCAGTTTCTCTTGTCTTCTGTGGGAGTTTACCCCTTAAAATATCCTTTTTCTCTCTCTAATATTTAATCTTTTCTTATCCATTCACTTCTTTCTCCCTAAAAAATCATCTTTTTCTGCCTGGATCTTGCCCATCCTTAAGAAACAAACAAACTTATTGATTCTCCATTTTATATTTATATCCTATATTTATCGAATTTCTACATTCACTTTCAAAGGCAAATTCTCAGGGGAAAAAACAATTGTCTAACTGATGGTCTCTTCCTTTTCACTCCCCATTAATTTCTCATCCTCTTGAAATTTTGTTTCTGCCTTCGCCATTTAACTGAAATTTCTTTCCCTATGGTAACCAATGATCTCTTAATTTTCAAATCCAATGGCCTTTTCTCAGTCCTCCTTTTCAACCAATCTGCTGGGTTTGCCATTGTTAACCTTCACCTCTTTCTTCAGGGTTTGTTCTTCCTGGATTTTCTTGGCATTGCTATTTCCTGGTTCTCCTTCCACCTGTATGAACAAATCTCCATTTCCTTTACAAGATCATTCTTCATCCTTGTCTCATCCTTTGTTTCAGGGTTTTGACCTTGGACCTCTTCTTTTTGTCATCTATTTTCTTTCACAGTAATCTGATTGGTATATAAGTTCAACTTTTATTTTTATGTAGCTCACTTGCAAATATCCATGTCCATCTCTTTACATTTGGGCTATTGTTGAGTTGATGACTGTATTTTTCCTTATATGTGTTTCCTTGTTTCACTTATTCCTAACCCAGAATGATCTCCTGTCTTATTTCTGAGTCTTAGAAACTCAAACTCCATTCAATACTAAGGTCATGCTATCTTCTACAAGTATTCTTTCCTCACTTCCCCAGAAAGTGAATCTCTCCTGTACTATGTTCTTTTTTTCACATTTATGTATTTGTTAAATTATATTTGGATTTTTGTAATCTAATAAAATGTCAATTCTATGAGAGCAGACACTGTTTTGCAGTGGAACAAGATGCAGTGGATTCCTGAAATCAGAAAATGAGTTCAACTGCAGTCTCAGGTACTTATCAGTTGTGTGACCCTGGACAAATTAACTTTGGTTTTCATTAGTTTCTTTATCTGTAAAATGGAGATTATAAAAACATTTAATTCTTAGAGTTATTGTGAGGATCAAATGAGCTTTTTGCTAAGAAATGATCCAGATGAGGTCATAAGATCATATATACAACTGAATGACAACATGCGGTATTTTTTGTAAGTTTGCTAATATATTCCTCAGAACACTTAGAAGCAAACACTGTTATAAACCCATTTACAGATGAGGAAACTGAGGTTGGAGAAGTTAAAAAACTTGTGCCAAATTTCACAATAAGAATGATCAGAACTAGCATTTGAATTAAGTTCTTGCTTTTAAAGCAAGTGAGTTTATGATTACCCAATGCAACTTCTTTGGAAGGCCCACATCCACATTAAGCAATTTGCTTGTGATCACAATTTTAGAACAAACAGTAACATATGTAGGGATGGGAGACATTGGAGTCTCCTCCTCTTCCTCACCCCCCTTCTCCTTCCCACACATACCACTCAAATGGAAAATTGCTATTGAACAGGACTAGGCCAGCGGTGATCCTGGCCAGACCTCT
Source organism: Antechinus flavipes (assembly GCF_016432865.1). Lineage (NCBI taxonomy): Eukaryota > Metazoa > Chordata > Mammalia > Dasyuromorphia > Dasyuridae > Antechinus > Antechinus flavipes. Next base: position 487,966,244 of record NC_067399.1, on the reverse strand, counting down.
GCTTCCCCCTAAGTACTGGCTAAGAGTTTCCAATAAGCCAGAGCATTTTAAATTTCCTGAATGCAAAATCAGAGCAGGGCCTCACACCTGCCAATGTCAGCAACTTTGAATGCAACATTTGCAGGGTGTGGGTTGGTAAATGCAGACTGACAGGCAGAATTTAAAGACCTCCTCCAGCCTGGGAGGACGGCAGCATGTGGAGATGTTTCCTGAAAGATGCTGGCAGCTTTGAACTTGGCTCTTCAGAAATCCTGCGCCACCCAACATATGAAATCTGACACCAACCACAAAGCTGCAGACTTTTGTCGGAAAATGTTGGCTTTAAAGCCTTGGCTTCCTGGAACAAAATATAACCTCCAAAGTTCAGGGAGGACTATGAGGATAGTCTATAGTCATTCTAAAGAAGGATTTTTTTTAAATATAAAAGAGCCTTGGAAATTTTGTTCTCAGTTCAGATGGACCACATCCCTGGGGGGAACTCAGAGGCACATGGAGTAGGAGGAACTCTGGCAATTAGAAGGACTCTATGTAGACAGGGTACAGGTGTGAGTTGAATATGAAGGGTAATGACTTTTAAAAAAATGATTAAATTAAGGGGTGAGAGAGGAGTACACCAAGGGAAAGGGAAAGGGAAAAGTGGAATGGTGCAAATTATCTGCCATAAAAAAGAGGCAAGAAAAACTTTTATAGTGGAGAGGAAGAAAGGAAGAAGAGGGAAAGAAAGTGGACCTTCCTCTCATGAATTGGCTCAAAGTAGAAATAAGACACATACTCAAAAGGGGCATAGAAATCTATCTTACCCTGCAGGAAAACAGGAGGGGAATGGTATATGGGAAGAGGGGAGGGTGATAAAAGAGAGGGCATACTGGGGGAGGGAATAGTCAGTACCAAAACACTTTTGAAGAGGGACAGGGTGAAAGGAGAGAATAAATGAGGGGAAATGCAGTTAGCAACAGGAAGTGTAAAAAATAATTCAAAGCAAATTTCTCTGATAAGGCCTCATTTCTCAAACATAGTGGGAACTGAATCAAATATGTAAAAAATAAGAGCCATGATCCAATTGATAAACGATCAAAAGATATGATCTGTTCCCAAAGGGCTATAAATTCATGCATATCCTTTGACATAACAACACCACTACTTGGCATGAATACCAAAAGAGATTTTGAAAAAAAGGAAAATGATCTATATTCATAGTAGTTATCTTCTCAAGGTTAAAAAAAAAAAAGGAAATTGAGGGGATGCCCATTAATTGGGGAATGGGTCAATAAATAGTGATATGTGTTTATGATGGAATATTACTATTGTGTGAGAAATGATAAGCAGGATGCTTTCAGAAAGAAAAAAATAACCTGGAAAATCTTCCATGAAATTAAGCAAAAGGTAATGTACTGTATACAAAGTAACAGCAATGTTCTGAGATGACCAACTGTGAATGATTTTGCTATTCTTAATAGTGCAATCACCCACAACTATTTTGAAGGACTTAACAATGAAAAATCCTATCAATAACCAGAAAAGGAACTGATTGTTCCTGAATAAAGACTGAAGCATTCTCTCTCTCTCTCTCTCTCTCTCTCTCTCTCTCTCTCTCTCTCTCTCTCTCTCTGTCGCTTTCTCTCTCTCACTTAATTTTTCTTGAGTGTTTTTATTTTCATTATGGTAGGAGATCTATGTATTTTTTTTCATAACTTGACGTTTTTGAAAATGTTTTGCATAACTTCACAAGTGATTTCTTAATTGTGGTTTAGGGATAAGGGAGTGAATCTAGAACTCAAAAATTTTAGAAACAAATGCAAAGAAAAATTTTGTTTTGAATGCAACTGGAGAAGATATTAAATAAACAAAATTTTAAAATATCTATGACCAATAGAAATCTATGAATTCTCAAAACTATATAGGCAATAGAAAACCTTCCTTGTAATAAATAAGTCCAAGCAAACAAAATGAATGAAGAAATTGTCCATGGCTAAAAATTTGGATCTCATGCTGTATCTCTTTTGAAGTGGACATTAACTAGAACACCTTAAGTAGCTGTCTTTAGTGATACCTAACTTTGGACTGTTTTAAAAGAGAAGCTTAGATTGTCTCTACCTTCCCTATTTCTTTTCTCCAAGTATCCCTATCCACATAAAACCATTATTTCTGATAACATCAGCTTAGAAGACAAAACTAATAAAAGTGAGCAATACTCACAGGGTTAGGTATAAATTTGATAACAGGTATTCAATTCTTAATCATAAAATTATTCCTCTCCCAGCTGTTCTGAATTCCAGAATCATTTCTCCATACTGTCTGAACCAGGAACTTGTCTCAGCACCTGGGTCACTTGTCTAACAATATCCTATTATCTTATCAGCCTCCTTACCATAAACTATTATTCCACAAAGCTTACACCCCTTCTCAGTTAAATGAATTTCTCCTGGAGGCTTCATTTTGTATAGAAGCCTAGACAACTCTGCATTTATTCATCTTCTATCTTTGTTCTTGACTTTCTGGACTCCAAAATTATGGTCTCACTTTTGGTACCTTCATCCTCTCTCACCTTCTGCTTTTTGGCTTCCTTTTGTGTGCTATTCTCCTCTGTTAGATTATAAATTTCTTGAGGACAATTATTATTATTTTTGCTTGTATTTGTATCCCTTCCAGCACTTAGCACTTTGCATGATACATACTAAGTACCTCACAAATCTTTTGTTTCTTTCTTTTCCTTCCTTCCATATATGGTTCAAGTTGAAAAGAATCAAATAAAAAATTTAGTCTAACCCCTAAAGATGAACCTGAGAATATGGGACAGGAAAGGACTTAATGCAAGCACAAAACTAGGTAAGTCTGGCTTCTTTTTTAAGGGTGAGGGAGAGACTTTCAGTTAGCTTCAAGAGAATTCCATAGAATCTGGAAAGATCTACAGAGACCAAGTTTCCTTCCAACATAGGAAGTCAAATTTTTTTGCCTTTTCTTTTTTCAACCTTTGGATTGTGAAAAGTCATTTTGAGCAACCAAAGAGACCTTTGTTGAATACTTAGCAAACAATAATCTTTGCTAAACTTTGTGAAATTTTGTTTGATGAATCTGCATATTTGGAGACAACTGTGATTTTCATCTATATATATGGGACTATATAAGATCTTGCTACATTGAATATTTAAAAACTATTTCTAATATATCAATTGAGAAACAAATGAAAAGACCTTACTTGCGACTCCCTGGGGCTCCAGATGCTATTTTAGGATTGAGAATATGAACAATGTTATCAAAATGTAGCCTGGCTCATTTGCCTAGGATAGGAAATTTCTTTTAACTGGAACCTAGATTGGGTAGAGTGCAATGGGGACTAGCCAATGATCTCATTTAAAAAAAAAATTCCTTTCTTTTTTATTTAAAGTTCTTTTTTATATAGCCTTTTATTTTCCCAAATACATGTAAAGGTGGTTTTCAACATTCATCTTTCCAAAACCTTGTGTTCCAAGTTTTTCTTTCTCCCTCTCTATGGAGATTCCTCATTCCTTCCCCTAGATAACAAGCAATCCAATATAGGTTAAACATGTGCAATTCTTCTAAACATATTTCCATATTTGTCATACTGCACAAGAAAAATCAGATCAAAAAAGGGAAAAAAACATGAGAAAGAAAAAGCAAACAAACAACAACAAAAGGGAAAATACTATGTTTTGGTCCACATTAAGTCTTCATAGTTCTTTTTCTGTATGTGGATGGCACTTTCCATCACTGGTTTATTGAAATTGCTTTGAATCACTTCATTAATAAATACAACCAATGTTCTCTTGGTTGCATTCACTTCACCCAGCATCAGTCCATGTAAGTCTTTCCAGGCTTTTCTGATATGAGCCTGTTCACCATTTCTTATGGAACAATAATATTCCAATACATTCACATCCATAACTTATTCAGCCATTTCTCAACAAGAGCATCTACACAATTTCCAGTTCCTTTCCACTACAAAAGTGCTGCTACAAACATTTTGCACATGTGGGATCTTTCTGTTTTCTTATGATCTCTTTGGGATATAAGCCCAGTACAGATATTGGTGGATGAAAGAATATGCACAGTTTGATAGCCCTCGGAACATAGTTCCAAAACCTTTCCAGAATGGTTGGATCAGTTCACAACTCCACCAATAATGTTGTGTCTCAGTTTTTCCACATCCCCTTTAACATTTATCATTATTTTTCCTTTATCTTAGCCAATTCCAGGGTTGTGAAGTGATACTTCAGAGTTGTCTTAATTTGTATTTCTCAAATCAATAATAATTTAGAGCATTTTCATCCATATGACTAGAAATGACCCTGCCAATTATTTAATTAGAGGATAATAATTATCTCCATGTTTGTGGTTTCATTTTAAGTGAAAAAGATTAGAGGCTATAACTTTGTGAATTAGCGTGAACTATGAGGAAGTTTCAGATATATGTCAGAATTTTCAGTCACCTAGTCAGGCTTGTAAGCTCCAATCATGCCTAGTTGTAGCTGAAACAAGGAAGTAAAAAAAAATTCCTCTTATGTACCAGTGATTAATTTGGATATGATTTTGGAACCAATACTATATAGAAAATTCATTAAATCTGAATTCACTTTCCAAAGGGATTGAAATGGTATAGAGCATTCTGTTCCCTGACATATAAAGGAAATATTTTTTAAACTTCTGTCCTTTTATATCCTTAAAATAAATACTCCTTTATATAAACTGATTGATATTAAATGGATAATTTTTATAATTATTATTATATATATATTAAATTAAATATTAAACCACTATGAAAGAATGGGCACTTGAATTGATTGTACTAGAGAAAAGGTACTCCCAACACTCAGTGCTAAACGTAGAAATCTGAGGTTGCAATACAGCCAGTCCCTTTATATTCCTTTTTTTTTCTTTATTAAAGCTTTTTATTTTTCAAAACATATGTGTGGACAATTCTTCAACATTAGTTATTGCAAAACCTTGTGTTCCAATTTCCTCCCCTCTTCTCCCACACCCTCCCCTAGATGGCAAATAGTCCAATACATGTTAAATATGGTAGAAATATATGTTAAATATAATATATGCATACATATTTATACAATTATCATGTTGCACAAGAAAAATCACATCAAAACAGTAAAAAAAAAAAAAAAGAAAAGAAGAAAATCAAAATAAAATGCAAGCAAACAACAACAAAAAGCATGAAAATGCTATGTTGTGAACCACACTCAGTTCCCCAAATCCTCTCTATAGGTGTAGATGGCTCTCTTGATTACTGAACAATTGGAACTGATTTGGATCCTCTCATTGTTGAAGATAGCCACTTCCATCTGAATTGATCCTCATATAGCATTGTTGTAGAAGTGTATAATGATCTCCTGGTTCTGCTCATTTCACTCAGCATCAATTCATGTAAATCTCTCCAGGCCTTTCTGAAATCACCCTACTGGTCATTTCTTACAGAACAATAATATTCTGTAACATTCATATACCATATTCAGCCATTCTCCAATTGATGGGCATCCATTCAGTTTCTAGTTTCTTGTCACTACAAAAAGGGCTGCCACAAACATTTTGGCACATACAGGTCCCTTTCCCTTCTTTAGTATCTCTTTGGGGTATAAGCCCAGTAGAAACACTGCTGGATCAAAGAGTATGCACAGTTTGATAACTTTTTGAATATAGTTCCAAATTGCTATCCAGAATGGTTGGATCTGTTCACAACTCCACCAACAATGTATTAGTGTCCCAGTCTTCCCACGTCCCCTCCAACTTCCATCAATATCTTTTCTTATCATCTTAGCCAATCTGAGAGGTGTTTAATGGTATCTCAGAGTTATCTTAATTTGTATTTCTCTGATCAATAATGATTTGGAACACCTTTTCATATGACTAGAAATAGTTTCAATCTCTTCATCTGAAAATTGTCTATTCATATCCTTAGACCATTTATCAATTGGAAAATGGCTTGATTTCTTATAAATTTGAGTCAATTCTCTATACATTTTGGAAATGAGGCCTTTATCAGAATCTTTGAATGTAAAAATGTTTTCCCAGTTTATTGCTTCCCTTCTAATCTCGTCTGCATTAGTTTTGTTTGTACAAAAACTCTTTAACGTAATATAATCAAAATTATCTATTTTATGATCAAAAATGATCTCCAGTTCTTCTTTCATCACAAATTCCTTTCTCCTCCACAGATCTGAGAGGTAAACTACCCTATGTTCTTCTAATTTGTTTATAACATCATTCTTTATATCTAGATCATGAACCCATTTTAATCTTATCTTGGGATATGGTGTTAGGTGTGGGTTAATGCCTAGTTTCTGCCACACTAGTTTCCAATTTTCCCAGCAGTTTTTGTCAAATAGTGAATTCTTATCCCAAAATCTGGGGTCTTTGGGTTTGTCAAACACTAGATTATTAAAGTTATTGACTTTTTTGTCTTGTGAACCTAACCTATTCCTCTGATCAACTAGTCTATTTCTTAGCCAAGACCAAATGGTTTTTGTGACCACTGCTTTATAATATAGTTTTAGATCTGCTACAACTAGGCCACCTTCATTTATTTTTTTTCATTAATTCCCTTGAAATTCTTAAATTTTTGTTCTTCCAGATGAATTTTGTTATTATTTTTTCTAGGTTAATTTCCTGGGAGTTTGATTGTTATAGAAGTAAATAAATAGATTAGTTTAGGTAATATTGTCATCTTTATTATATTCGCTTGACCTATCCAAGAGCACTTGATATTTTTTCCAGTTGTTTAGATATCTGACTTTATTTATGTGGAAAGTTGTAGAGGGCTGAAACTCTGAATCAGACAAGAGAGTACTTAAGGTTAATTACCTATTTTGATATGAGACAATGACTCAGTATATATTTAGATGATGGCTCTCCTCACAATTGGTGCTTGCTGAATTTTTGGTAGTAAGATAATTGTAGACAAGGATTGGAGCATGGAGGGAGAGAAGGGAGAGAAGGGAGAGGCATTTGGCAGCAGGATGAAGAGGAGAGAGGCTGGAGAGTCCAGACTCCAGAATCCATGATATATCTTTGGCAAGCCACATGGTCCCCTAAAGACTAAGAACTTTGATTTATCCTGACTCTGGCTGACCCTGAGGCCCTCCAGGGAACTAGCCCATATTTTACACAATGTCTTCTGTAGTTTTGCTCATATAGTTCCTGACTTTCCCTTGGCAGATAGATCCCACAATATTTTATACTGTTGACAGTTATTTTAAATGCAATTTCTCTTTGTATCTCTTGCTATTGGATTTTGTTAGTAATGTATAAAAATGCTGATGATTTATGTATATTTATTTTATATCCTGCAACTTTGCTAAAGTTGTGGATTATTTCTCATAGTTTTCTAGTTGATTCTCTAGGGTTTTTAAAGTATATCATTATATCATCTGCAAACAGTGATAATTTTGTTTCCTCATTACCTACTCTAATTCCTTTAATCTCTTTTTCTTCTCTTATTGCGAAATTCTAGCATTTCTAATACAAATATTGAATAGTAATGGTGATAATGGGCAAACTTGTTTCATCCCTGATCTTACGGAGAATGGTTCCAGTTTATCCCCATTACATATGATGCTTGCTATTGGTTTTAAATAGATGCTACTGATTATTTCAAGGAAAAGTCCATTTATTCTTATACTCTCTAGTGTTTTTGATAGGAATGAATGATGGATTTTAACAAAAGCTTTTTCTGCATCTATTGAGATAATCATATGTTTTTTGTTAGTTTGGTTATTGATATAATCAATTATGCTAATAAATTTCCCAATACCATTCCTGGTATAAACCCTACTTGATCATGCTATATTATCCCTGGTGATGACTTTCTGTAATCTTTTTGCCAATATTTTATTTAAGATTTTTTGCATCAATATTCATTAGAGAAATCAGTCTATAATTTTCTTTCTCTGTTTTCATCCTATCTGGTTTAGGTATCAGTACCATGTCTGTGTCATAAAAGGAATTTGATAGGAGTCCTTCATTTCCTATTTTTTTCAAATAGTTTATATAGTATTGAAGTTAATTATTCTTTAAATGTTTGATAGAATTTACATGAAAATCCATCTGGTCCTGGAGATTTTTTCTTAGGGAGTTGGCTTGTTCTGTTTCTCTTTTCTAAAATGGGACTATTTAAGTAATTTATTTCCTCTTCTGTTAATCTGGGCAATCTATATTTTTGTAGGTATTCCTCCATTTCACTTAGGTTATCAAATTTATTGGTATAAAGCTGGGCAAAATAACTCTTAATTATTCGTCTAATTTCCTTTTCATTGGTGGAAAGTTCTCTCTTTTCATTTTTGAGACTAACAATTTGATTTTCATCTTTCATTTTTCTTATCAAATTAGCTAAAACTTTATCTATTTTGTTGGTTTTTTCATAAAACCAACTTTTATTTTTACTAATTCAATAGTCTTTTTTTTTTACTTTCAATTTTATTAATCTCTCCTTTTATTTTTAGAATTTCAAATTTGGTATTTGATTGAGGGGGGTGTTAATTTGTTCTTTTTCTAGCTTTTTTAAAAATTAAGCCTGATTCATCGATTTTTTTCTTTCTCTATTTTATGCAATTAAACATCTAGAGATATTAAATTTCCCCTTGTTATCAATTTGGTTGCATACCATTAATTTTGGTATGTTGTCTCATCATTGTCATTCTCTTGGATGAAATTATTAATTGTATCTATGATTTGCTGTTTCATCCATTCATTCTTTAGGATGAGATTATTTAGTCTCCAATTACTTTTTGTTCTATTTTCCCCTGGCTTTTTACTGAATGTAATTTTTATTGCATCATGATCTGGAAAAAATGCATTTACTATTTCTGCATTTCTGTATTTGATTTTGAAGTCTTTATGTCCTAATATATTGTCAATTTTTGTATAGTTTCCATGAACTGCCAAGAAGAAAGTGTACTCCTTTCTGTCTCTATTCAATTTCTCCAAAGATAATCATACCTAACTTTCCTAGTATTCTATTTAGTTCCTTAATTTCTTATTTATTTAGTGATTCAATTTATCTAATTTTGAGAGAGCAAGGTTAAGATCTTCCACTATTATAGTTTTGCTGTCTATTTCTTCTTGTAGTTCTCTTAACTTCTCCTGTAGGAATTTAGATGCTATGCCACTTGGTGTATATATGTTTGGTATTGATATTACTTCATTCTCTCTGGTACCCTCTAGCAAAATATAGTTGCCTTCTGTATTTCTTTTAATTAGATCAATTTTTTTTTTTTGCTTGATCTGAAATCAGGATGGCTATTTCTGCTTTTTTTACTTCACCTGAAGCATAATAGATTCTACTCCAGCCTTTTACCTTTATTCTGTATGTTTCACTTTTGTACTTTTGTACACTTTTGAGGCAATTGAGGTTAAGTGACCTGTCCAGGGTCACACAGCTAGGAAGTATTAAGTGTCTGAGATCAGATTTGAACTCAGTCCTTCTGACTTCAGGACTGGTGCTCTGTTCACTGTGCTACCTAGCTGCCCTTATCACTTTGTTTTAAATGTGTTTCTTGCAAACAACATATTGTAGGATTCTGCCTTTTTAATTCAGTCTGCCATCCACTTCTACTTTATGGGAGAATTCACCCCATTCACATTTACAATTAAAACTACTAATTCTGAATTTTCTGTCATCTTATTTACCTTAAATTATACTTTTCTCTTTCCTTTTCCTCTTTCCCTCCTACCCAGTATTTTAATTATGAGCACCACTTGCCTCAAGCAGCCCTCCCTCTTTAGAGCCTCTCTCCCTTTCTTATACCTTTCCCCTATTATTTTTATTTTCTCCTGTATTTGTCCACTCTTTCCCTTTTCCCCTTTCCCCTCTCACTTTCCTGTAAGGTGAGAAAAGTTTCTCTGTGAAACCAAATCTGATGAGAGTAAGATTCACACAAGGTTCATCCCCCTCCTTTCTTTCCCTTGATTATATAATAGGTTTTCTTTGCTTCTTCACAAGATGTAATTTCTCTCATTTTACCTCCACTTTCCCCCTTTTCCAGTACAGTCCCCTTTCCAACTCTAGTTTTTTTATATTATAATAGTAAAATGAAATTGTACATACACTCTCTATGTATATCCATAAAATAGATACAGTTCTCAAGAGTTCTTTCTTTTTATCATTTTATCCTTCTCTTGAGTTCTATATTTAGAGGTTAAATTTTTTGTTTTCATCAGAAATAAATGGATTCACCTGTTTGTTGAATGTCTCTCTTCTTTTCTAAAAGAAAATGTTTAATTTAATGGGATAGTTTATTCTTGGTTACATTCCAGGTTCCTTTGCCTTTTGGGATGGCAGATTCCAGGTACTTCAATCCTTTAAGGTGGAAGCTGCTAGGTCTTGGGTAATCCTTATTATGCCTCCTTGGTATTTGAATGTTTCTTTCTGATTGCTTGTAATATTTTTCCCTTGGTCCAATAGTTCTGAAATTTAGCCATGATATTCTTGTAGTTTTAGTTTTGGGGTCTCTTTCAGGAGGTGTTCAGTGAATTCTTTCAATGGCTATTTTACTTTCTGATTCTAGGACATAAAGACAGTTCTTTTTGATGATTTCCTGAAAAATAATGTCGAGGCTCTTTTTTTTCATCATGGTTTTCAGGAAATCCAATAATCCTTAGATTATGTTTCCTAAATCTATTTTCCAGGTCAGTTTTTTTCCCAAGTAGGTATTTTAGATTTTCTTCTATGTTTTTATTTATTTATTTATTTTTTTGTTTTGCTTGATTGATTCTTGATGTCTCATTGAATCATTCATTTCCATTTGTTCAGTTATGATTTTTAATGATTTACTTTCTTCATTTAATTTTTTTTTTGTATTTGTCCAATTGAATTTCTAAATGAGTTGTTTTGTTCTATGGATTTTTTTCCATTTCACAAATTCTGTTTTTCAGGGAGTTGTTTTCTTTTTCCATTTTGTCAAATCTATTTTTTTTTAAATTTTATTTTTATTTTATTTTATTTTATTTTTTTTGCCAGGGTAATTTTTTTTTTTTACAACATTATCCTTTGCACTCGTTTCTGTTCCAATTTTTTCCCCTCCCTCCCTCCACCCCTTCCCCTAGATGGCAAGCAGTCCTTTATATGTTGGATATGTTGCTGTATATCCTAGATACAATATATGTTTGCAGAACTGAACAGTTCTCTTGTTGCATAGGGAGAATTGGATTCAGAAGGTATAAATAACCCGGGAAGAAAAACAAAAATGCAGATAGTTCACATTCGTTTCCCAGTGTTCTTTCTTTGGGTGTAGCTGCTTTAGTTCATCATTTATCAATTGAAACTCAGTTAGGTCTCTTTGTCAAAGAAATCCACTTCCATCAAAATATGTCCTCATACAATATCATTGTCAAAGTGTATAATGATCTCCTGGTTCTGCTCATTTCACTTAGCATCAGTTCATGTAAGTCTCGCCAGTCCTCTCTGTATTCATCCTGCTGGCCATTTCTTACAGAACAATAATATTCCATAACATTCTTATACCACAATTTACCCAGCCATTCTCCAATTGATGGGCATCCATTCATTTTCCAGTTTCTAGCCACTACAAACAGGGCTGCTACAAACATTTTGGCACATACAGGTCCCTTTCCCTTCTTTAGTATTTCTTTGGGATATAAGCCCAATAGAAACACTGCTGGATCAAAGGGTACGCACAATTTGATAATTTTTTGGGCATAATTCCAGATTGCTCTCCAGAATGGTTGGATTCGTTCACAACTCCACCAACAATGCATTAGTGTCCCAGTTTTCCCACATCCCCTCCAACATTCATCATTATTTTTTCCTGTCATCTTAGCCAATCTGACAGGTGTGTAGTGGTATCTCAGAGTTGTCTTAATTTGCATTTCTCTGATCAATAATGATTTGGAACACTCTTTCATATGAGTGGTAATAGTTTCAATTTCATCCTCTGAAAATTGTCTGTTCATATCCTTTGACCATATCTCCAATTGGAGAATGGCTTGATTTCTTATAAATTTGAGTCAGTTCTCTATATATTTTGGAAATGAGGCCTTTATCAGAACCTTTAACTGTGAAGATGTTTTCCCAGTTTGTTGCTTCCCTTCTAATCTTGTTTGCATTAGTTTTGTTTGTACAAAGGCTTTTTAATTTGCTGTAATCAAAATTTTCTATTTTGTGATCAGTAATGGTCTCTAGGTCATCTTTGGTCACAAATTTCTTTCTCCTCCACAAGTCTGAGAGATAAACTATTCTATGTTCCTCTAATTTATTTATAATCTCGTTCTTTATGCCTAGGTCATGGACCCATTTTGATCTTATCTTGGTATATGGTGTTAAGTGTGGGTCCATGCCTAATTTCTGCCATACTAATTTCCAATTATCCCAGCAGTTTTTATCAAATAATGAATTCTTTCCCCAGAAGTTAGGGGCTTTGGGTTTGTCAAACACTAGATTACTATAGTTGACTATTCTGTCTTGTGAACCTAACCTTTTCCACTGATCCACTAATCTATTTTTTAGCCAATACCAAATGGTTTTGGTGACTGCTGCTTTATAATATAATTTTAGATCAGGTACAGCTAGGCCACCTTCATTTGATTTTTTTTTTTCATTAATTCCCTTGAGATTCTCGACTTTTTATTGTTCCATATGAATTTTGTTGTTATTTTTTCTAGATCATTAAAATATTTTCTTGGAAGTCTGATTGGTATAGCACTAAATAAATAGATTAGTTTAGGGAGTATTGTCATCTTTATTATGTTCACTTGGCCGATCCAAGAGCACTTAATATTTTTCCAATTATTTAAGTCTGACTTTATTTGTGTGGAGACTTTTTTTATAATTTTGCTCATATAATTCCTGACTTTCCTTTGGTAGATAGATTCCCAAATATTTTATGGTATCAACAGTTATTCTGAATGGAATTTCTCTTTGTATCTCTTGCTGTTGGGTTTTGTTGGTGATGTATAAAAATTCTGAGGATTTATGGGGATTTATTTTGTAGCCAGCTACTTCGCTAAAATTATGAATTATTTCTAATAGCTTTTTAGTAGAATCTCTGGGGTTCTCTAGGTATACCATCATATCATTTGCAAAGAGTGATAGTTTGGTTTCCTCATTGCCTACTCTAATTCCTTTAATATCTTTCTCAACTCTTATTGCCAAGGCTAGTGTTTCTAATACGATATTAAATAATAATGGTGATAGTGGGCAACCTTGCTTCACTCCAGATCTTACTGGGAAAGGTTCCAGTTTTTCCCCATTGCATATGATGCTTACTGATGGTTTTAAATATATGCTCCTGACTATTTTAAGGAAAAGTCCATTTATTCCTACGCTCTCAAGTGTTTTTATTAGGAATGGATGTTGGATTTTATCAAATGCTTTTTCTGCATCTATTGAGATGATCATATGGTTTTTGTTTGTTTGGTTATTGATATAGTCAATTATGCTAATAGTTTTCCTAATATTGAACCAGCCCTGCATTCCTGGTATAAATCCTACTTGGTCATAGTGTATTATCCTGGCGACGATTTTCTGTAATCTTTTTGCTAATATTTTATTTAAGATTTTAGCATCAATATTCATTAGGGAGATTGGTCTATAATTTTCTTTCTCTGTTTTCAGTCTACTTGGTTTAGGTATCAGTACCATGTCTGTGTCATAAAAGGAGTTTGGTAGGACTCCTTCAATCCCTATTTTTTCAAATAGTTTATTTAGCATTGGAGTTAATTGTTCTTTAAATGTTTGGTAGAATTCACATGTAAATCCATCTGGTCCTGGGGATTATTTCTTAGGGAGTTGATTGATAGTTTGTTCTATTTCTTTTTCTGAGATGGGACTATTTAGGATATTTACTTCTTCCTCTGTTAGTTTGGGCAAGCTATATTTTTGGAGGTATTTTTCTATTTCATTTAAGTTGTCGAATTTATTGGCATAAAGTTGGGCAAAGTAACTCCTAATTATTGCTCTAATTTCCTCTTCGTTAGTGGCGAGTTCTCCCTTTTCATTTTTAAGACTAACAATTTGATTTTCCTCTTTCCTTTTTTTAATCAGATTTACTAAGGGTTTGTCTATTTTGTTGGTTTTTTCATAGAACCAACTCTTAGTTTTATTAATTAATTCAATAGTTTTTTTACTTTCAATTTTATTGATCTCTCCTTTTATTTTTAGAATTTCAAGTTTAGTGCTTGACTGGGGGTTTTTAATTTGTTCCTTTTCTAGCATTTTTAGTTGCAAACCCAATTCATTGACATTCTCTTTCTCTATTTTATACAAATAGGCCTCTAGAGATATGAGATTTCCCCTTATTACCGCTTTGGCTGCATCCCATACATTTTGGTATGATGTCTCATTATTATCGTTTTCTTGGCTGAAGTTATTAATTATGTCTATGATTTGCTGTTTCACCCAATCATTCTTTAGTATGAGATTATTTAGTTTCCAATTATTTTTTGGTCTACTTACCCCTGGTTTTTTGTTGAATGTAATTTTCATTGCATCATTTGATGTTTTTGAGGTTTTTATTTGAATTTGAGGTTTTTATGTCCTAAGATATGATCAATTTTTGTATAGGTTCCATGAACTGCTGAAAAGAAAGTGTATTCCTTTCTGTCTCCATTACATTTTCTCCAGAGATCTATCATATCTAACTTTTCTAGTATTCTATTTACCTCTTTGACTTATTTCTTATTTATTTTGTGGTTTGATTTATCTAATTCTGAGAGTGCAAGGTTAAGATCTCCCACTATTATAGTTTTACTGTCTATTTCTTCTTGCAGCTCTCTTAATTTCTCTTTTAAGAATTTAGATGCTACCCCACTTGGTGCATATATGTTTAATATAGATAGTGCTTCATTATCCATGCTACCCTTTAGCAAGATATAGTGCCCTTCCTTATCTCTTTTAATTAGATCAATTTTTGCTTTAGCTTGATCTGAGATCAGGATGGCTACCCCTGCTTTTTTGACTTCACCTGAAGCATAGTAGATTTTGCTCCAACCTTTTACCTTTAACCTGCATGTATCTCCCCGCTTCAGGTGTGTTTCCTGTAAACAACATATTGTAGGATTCTGGTTTTTAATCCATTCTGCTAACCGCTTCCTCTTTATGGGGGAGTTTACCCCGTTCACATTTATGGTTAGAATGACCAATTCTGTATTACTTGCCATCTTGTTAATCCCGGTTTATGCTTTTCTCCCTTCTTTCCCCTTTCCCTCCTTCCCAGTATTAAGTTTGTGAGCACCACTTGCTTCTCACAGTTCTCCCTTTTTAGTATCCCTCCCCCCACCTTAAAGTTCCTCCCCCTATCTTACCCCTTTCCCTTCCAGTTTCTGTATTCCCTTCCGCTTAGCTTATTCCTTCCCTTTTCACTTTTCCCTTCTCACTTTTCAATGAGGTGGGAGAAGTTTCACCATAGATTGAATATGTCTTAAGATTTTTCACTTAAAGCCAATTCTGAAGGCAGTAAGATACCCACTATATTCATCCCCCTCCATTCTTTCTCTCAGATATAATAGGTTTCCTATGCCTCTTCATGAGATGTACTACCTCTACTTTACCCTTTTTCTGGTACAATGTCCTTTCCACATCAATTTCTAGAACAAGATATACATGTATTCTTTATACATCTATATAGTTGAAAGATAGTTCCCAAGATTAATCTTTACCTTTTTAGATTTCTCTTGAGTTCTATATTTGTAGATCAAACTTTTTGTTAAGTTCTGGCTTTTTCATCAGAAATAGATGAAATTCGCTTACTTCATTGAATGTCCATCTTCTTCCCTGGAAAAAGATGTTCATTCTCGCTGGGTAAGTTATTTTTGGTTGCATACCAAGTTCCTTAGCCTTTCAGAATATCATATTCCAGGCCCTTCGATCCTTTAATGTGGATGCTGCCAGATCCTGGGTGATCCTTATTGTGGCTCCTTGATACTTGAATTGGGTTTTTCTAGCCGCTTGCAATATTTTTTCCTTCGTCTGAGGGTTCTGGCATTTGGCCACTATATTCCTTGGTGTTTTGATTTTAGGATCCCTTTCAGTGGGTGATCGATGAATCCTTTCAATGTTTATTTTTTCCTCTGTTCCTATGACTTCTGGGCAGTTCTCTTTGATAATTTCCTGGAAAATAGTGTCCAGGCTCTTTTTTTCATCATGTTTTTCTGGAAGTCCAATGATTCTCAGATTGTCTCTCCTGGATCTGTTTTCCAGGTCTGTTGTCTTCCCCAGAAGGTATTTCACATTTTTCTCCATTGTTTGATTTTTTTGGATTTGCTTGACTGATTCTTCTTGTCTCCTCGAGTCATTCAATTCCAATTGTTCAATTCTGATTTTCAGTGAAGTATTTTCTTCACTCACTTTTTAAAAATCTTTTTATAATTGTCCCATTGAGTTCTTTTGTTCTGTGGAATTTTTTTTCCATTTCGCCAATTTTGTTTTCCAGTTCACCAATCCTATTTTTCAAGGATTTTACTTCTTTATCCACTCTCTCTTTAGCTGACTTCTCCAGGCTCTTTTGCCAAGCCTCACTCTGCTTTCCCCATTTTTCTTCTAGCTCCCTTGTGAGAGCCTTTTTAATTTCCTCCATGAGATTCATCTGTGCTGAGGAACAGATGTTCTCCTCCTTTGGGGATTCACCTGGAGACTGTCTGTTTTTAGTCTCCTCAGGATTTAGAGTCTGCTCTCTATCTGTGTAGAAGCTGTCAAGGGTTAAAGTCCTCTTCAGCTTCTTGCTCATTCTGTCTAATAATCAAAGACAAACTAGCAACGAAAAACAGAAAAAACTGGAGTCTTTCTTTGGGGGAGGGGCTGGGTGTGTTACCGAGCTTCCTCTGCAGACTGCAGGGGGCAGCAGTGAGGCACTAGCAGGACTGTGTGCGCCTGAGCCCAGAGCGTGCTGAGTCACTGTGGGGGGGGAAGGGGGGGCGGCCAGGTCCCGAGAGACTCCAGCTGTTTGGGGTTGTATTCTTCATCCCCGGTGTTTTTAGCTTCTCTGCTGGGCTGCTGACTTGCTGCCGGAGCAAAGGCTCTAATCCTGTAGCGAAGCTCTCCCCGCAGAGACGGCTGCAATCACTCCCCACCCCCTCTCCAGTCTGCTCCCGTGCTCTCTCTGCCGCTGCCCTCAGCCTGCGACCGATCTAAAACCGTCCCAGCCCTCCAGTAAAGACAGACCTTTCTTGGCGAATCTCAAGGATGGCTTCTCTTGGTAACTATTTGTGGGGTTTTTTTCAGTCAAGCATTAATTCAGAGGCTTGTAATGAAATGGATAGTGAGAGAAAGCGTGGAGCTTACACAACTATGTGCCTCCTCTCCGCCATCTTAACTGGAAGTCTTGTCAAATCTATTTTAAGGAGTTATATGCTTTTTCCATTTCAATGAGTCTATTTTGTAATGAATTTTCTTCATATAATTTCTGTGTATCCTTTTCCAAACTCTCTTGCAAAATTCCCATTTCCATTCCCCATTTTTATTCTAGCTCTCTTGTATGATCCTTTTTAATTTCTTCTAAGAGAGCTTTGTGTGATGCAGACCAATTTATATTACCTTTTGGGGCTTCATCTGGAGAAGATCTGCTTTTAGTCTTAGGATTTGAAATGTCTTCTTTTTCACTATAAAAGCTATGTTCAGAGCTTTTTTCTTTTTTTTCTTTTTTTTTTTTTTCTTCACATGAAGGTCTGCCTTTAGGGCAAGGAGATTGTTCAAGCTTTCTCTACAAGCAGCAGCAGCTGCACTGAGTCCATGATGACTCACTCCCAGTTCTGAGGGGCATGGTCAGGTCCTGTGAAATTCTGGTATTTTGGGGGTTCACTCTTTACCTTTTGTGTTTGTGTTCAATGTTATATAACTTCTCTGATGGTCTACTGGCTGGAAACCAGAGCAGAATACCCATACTGCTGTAGATTCCTTCCCATAGATTCTCTGGCATGTGAAGCCCTCACTGCCCCCGGTCTGCACTGTCTGTATTCTGGTCTGTGCTTGGCCTACTTGCACTTGGCTCACCTCCCTCCATGTCTGATTGAAACATCTTTTCTGCAGGGCTTTGAAATTATCTTTTGCTGGTAAGTTGTTACACTTCCAATATTCATGGATTCTGCTAGTCCAGAGCTAATTCAGAGATCAGAGGGTATGCACAGTTTGATAACCCTTTGGACATAGTTCCAAATTGCTCTCCAGAATGGCTGAATCAGTTCACAACTCCATGAGCAATCTATTAGTGTCCTACTTTTCCCACATCCTCTCCAACATTTATCATTATTTTTTCCTATCATCTTAGCATAAGATCTTAGAAGTATATAGTAGAAATTCAGAGTCATCTTAATTTGCATTTCTCTAACCAATAGTGATTTTAGAGCATATTTTCATATGACTAGAAATAGTTTTAATTTTTTCATTTGAAAATTCTCAATTCATGTCCTTTGACCATTTTATCAATTGGAGAATGGCTTGTATTCTTACAAATTTGAGTCAATTCACTATACATTTTAGAAATGAGGCCTTAATCAGAATTGTTGGATGTAAAATTTCCCCCAGTTCTCTGCTTCTCTTTTAATCTTGTCTGCATTGGTTTTATTTGTAGAATAACTTTTAAATTTAATATAATCAAAATTATCTGTTTTGTATTTCATAATGTTCTCTACTTCTTCTTTGGCCATATATTCCTTCCACAATTATTTCTTCAAGAAATATTTGTTTATATCTTTTGTCCTTGAATCTGGTGGAAAATTATTCTTGGCTTTAGATTTGCATTAATCTTCTATGTTTCTGGATATCATCAGACCATTATCAAAAGATGTCTAATACAAAGATTTTTCACAACCAATAGTTTTCCTATTTATCCTATTTTGTTTGTGCAAAAGCTTTTCTATTTTATATAGTGAAAAAATATCTATTTGTTTTTTCCCTTGTATGGTTACAAATTTCCCCTGTAGCCATAGTTAGGAACTATGAATTGGTTAATTTTGTTCCAATTTTTTAAGAAATGCTTTTTAAAAATTTTATTGGAGTGCTGTGATAGATGGTATAAGAAGTTGGCTTAGGCCTTTTTTTTTTTTTTTAACCAAATCATTTTCCGATTTCTCCTGGGTTATTGTCAAGTAGGAATACTACTTCCCCTCCACTCGTTCATATTTGAGGATTTACCCAATAACAAACTATTGAATTTGATTGTTTCTCATTCTTGCAGATTTAGTTTCTCATTTTATTGGAACCATCAAAAGAGATAATATTTGTAAAGTACTTAGTACAGTGCCCTGCACATAGTAGGGCATACATAAATGCTGATTATTATTATTACTAAAACAAGTAGAAAATAATTTCGTGGTTATTGCTTTGTACTATAGTTTGAAGTATAAAGATGCTATTTCTTCTTTATTCCTACTTTCAACAATTATTTTCCTTAAGATTTTAAAACTTTTGCTCCAAATTAATTTGATTATTTTGCCTATCTTTAAATTTTTATTCACTGGTAGTTTAATTGATATAGCACTAATTCAGTAAGCTAAATGGAGTAAATATTTGCCATGCTAGTCACTTGTATAGGCTAATGAAAAACAATTGTTAGATTTTCAAGAGTTTTGTGAGTCATGTTAAACTTAGCAAATGTACAGTTTAATCAGCTCTTATACTAATAATTTTATTGACCATTTTAAAAGAATAAGTGTCTACCATAGCAGAGTGTATTTTCAATACATTATTGCATATTTTAAATGATTGTGACTACAATAATGACTATTAGACAGTGAATTTAATTGCACTTTTTTTCTGATGGCACTAATACAATGTTTTAAAGAAGTTTGGAGTTGTCACAGAGTTCAAATTTTTTTCATATAACTATTATTTTGTATTGATTAATTGATTTCAATTATCACTATTTTACATCTAAAAAAAGTTGATCATTTAAAGATAATTCTAGATAAAAATTATTCTATTCATCATCAACCAAACTAAAATAAAACTGACCCAGAAACTGTAAGTAAAAGATATGAAATTTATAATGTTAAAATTAGTTGAAAACTAGGACCAGGAGAGGCAGCATATAGTGTATGAGTAACTAATGCTGTGTGGTGTACATATACTTTTTTATATATACATTATACATTTTTTTATTCTGAATTGTCAAGGAAATTAAGTAACATTAATTTCATTCAAGATTTTGTTTTAATGCTTGGCATTCCTGACAAATTTTCTTTATTTTTATTGGTTATACAGTCAAGATCACCTAACATTCAGAAAATATAAAAATTAATCAAATATATTATAAGAGCATTGGAAAATTTAATGATTGGTATTGGAAATTATAAATCTTTAGTTGAAGATCAGTTTAAGATAATTTTGAAGATATTCTATTTAATAAAAATAATAAATTTAATGATTTTCATACAAGCATGTTACTAGAAGATATAATTTAACATTTGAATTGATGCATTTTATCATTTTATTCAAAAATAATGGTGAAAACATTTTATACTGATTTGTTTTTTTTAGAATCATGTATTTGACCTAATAAAGAACTACCTTTAATATTGATAGTTGGTGAAAAAGTGTTACTTAAGTTAAAAAACATTTAATTTTTTTCCCCTGAGGCAATTGGGGGTAAGTGACTTGCCCAGGGTCACTGGCTTCAGGGCTGGCACTCTATCCACTGTACCACCTAGCTGCCCCAACATTTCATTTCTTTTTTTTTTTTGTCAATTACATTTAAGAAAAAATTTTAACAATCTTTTTTAAAATTTTAAAATTTTGTGTTATATTCTTTTCTTCCCTCCTTGACTCCATCCTCCTTGAAAAGATATGCAATTTGATTTCATGTTTCAATTATGTTGTAAAAGAAAACACATACCAAAAAATGTAGAAAAAATAAATGAAATTTTAAAAAGTAACTTCAAACTGCTTTGAAACTCCTTCAGTTCTTTCTTTAGGGATGGTTAATATTTTCCATCTTCATTGCTTCAAAATTGTCTTGGATCATTGATTGCTTGAAATTCACCATTAATCAAAATACAATATTGCTATTATTGTGTACAATATTTTCCTGGCTCTGCTCACACTTTGCATCAAGTTATACAAATCTTTTTAGGTTTTTCCTGAAAAAATCCCACCTGTCATTTCTTATTACAATAGTATTCCATCACTATTATATACTATGACTTACTTATATTTATATTTAGGAGCCATCTGCTAGTGGCTGCTGGGAATCCAAATCTGACTAGCAGAATAGATTCTCTTTATATGAGAAGATGATAATGATACAAGGAAACTGAGAGGCAGTTGCATTCTCTGACCTCTCTCTACTTCCCTCTTGCCTCCAATTTATTTCATTCCCAATTCAAAAGCAATAATTGCATCAGTAAAGACTGATTTGCAATTCCTTCAAGTGTGAAATCTGATAGGTATAAGGTGGTCCTCAGAATTGTTTTCATTTGTCTTTCTCTAATCAATAGTGATTTAGAATATTTTTTCATATGACTATAGATAGTCTTAAAAGTGTCTATTCATATGCTTTGACCATTTATCAGAAGAGGAATGACTCATAGTCTTATTTATTTGATGTGCTTTTCTATATATTTGAGAAATGAAGTCTTTACCAGAGAAATTTCCTGTAAAATATTTTTAATCTTGACAGCATTTTTTGGTGTGTGGGCATAAAAACTTTATAAAATTGACCTAATCAAAATTATCCACTTTCCATCCTATATTGTTCTCTACCTCTTATTTGGTCATAAATTCTTCCCTTATCTAAATATCTGACATGTATAAGTAAAATTTTGAAACACGAAAGTGACGTGAAAAATATGGGGCATTTTGAAGATAATAATATAGAATCAGACAATGTTCCAAATCTACATAAATATAAAAAGCTCAAAAGAGAGTTAGTAGCATTTTCATCAGTAGGGCTAAAGCAGAAAGAGGTTTCATTGATGAATATAATTTGTCTCAAGGTGAGAAATAGTTTAACAGTAGATCATTTATTAGATTTAATATCAATAAATTTGTTGGGAAAGATTAGTGTATTGGAATGCAACCCATTTATTCAATCATGGTTGAATTGCAACTACAGGTTGGCTATACATGTGAGAACTTGGTAAAAATCAATGAGGGCATTCTATGAAAATCAATTGACTATATGGAATTTACAATGTAAAGTATTGGATAGTTTATTATTATTTCTAAATTGTGTTCTGCATATCCTTTGCATCAGTAAAATTTATGATTTATGTGTATACACATATAAATGTGTACACACATATAAATCATTATATATACATGATATATGCATGTATATATATATTCATCTATACGCATATATTTTCCCCAAGAGATGTGGTATTTAAATATTTTCTAGAACATCTCTAGTTATACCTCAACTATAGTGATTATCTCTTCAATTATTTGTCTATTTTTATTTAGTTTGCAGAATATATATAAAAATATATATGCATGTATATATACTCACAGACATATATATGTGTATATATACACACACACGCTTATATGTATATATACACACATGCTTATATGTATATATATGTGTCTGTGTGTGTGTATATATATATATATATATATATATATACACATACATACATATATATATATATATACACATACATACATATATACATGAAAATTATTTGCCTAAGTCTTAAGTTTCTTTTGGTAGATCCATTCCAATATGATTAATTCATTTTCTTATTATTTTGAGTGGAATAACATTTTAAATTATTTTCTTCTGCTGCTTTTTCTTACTGAAATATGGAAATGCTGTTTATTTTTAGTGGCTTTATTTCATGTCCTGCTACTATACTGAAATTATTTTCTTCACTATTTCTTTGCTGATTCTCTAGGATGTTCTAAGTAAAGCATCATGTCTGAAAATAGGCACAATCACTATTTTTTCTTACATAGAATAATGTATAGTGGAAAGCACATCTTTCTTTTAACCATACATTTATTGATAGTTTATATTATTTAATTATTGTAATACTTTGTACTACAAACTATTGTACTATACTATTATACTATACTATACAGTAGTACTGTAATACTATACTATAGCATAATATACTGTACTATATAGTACTACAGTACTGTTTTATTTATTGCAAATAACATTAATATTTGGTAACACATATATGCACATGGTGCCATGCATATGTATGTGTGTACATATTCATATATATATATATATATATTCTATGAAATAATTTTAATATATGCATGGAAATACCAGGTTTTGGGGTTTTTTTCCTAAATGATTTATTTTGATAATTACTTCCCTTTGAAATTAATGCTTTTTAATCCTTTGAATACATCTTACTTGGTCAGAGAACAAAGCTATTTGGATATAACACTGTTATTATTTTTTCCTAAAATTGTATTTTAATTTTTTTTATTGATGTTCATTACTGATATTGGTCTATATTTTTTATTCCTGGCTTTATCACATTCCTGGCATATCACATGGTATAGATAGTAGATCCATATTTGTGTCATATAAGAAATTTGATAGAATGTTTTCTTTTTTATTTTTTAAGAATAATTTGTGAAGCCTATGTCTTAATTGATGTAACCATTAGTGAAATTTCTGTGGAAAAAGGCTAAGGTTTCTTTTTCTTTCTTCATTAGCTCCTTTATGGTTTGTTTAATTTAATTTTTTCAGATTGTATTCTTTAATAAATAGTAGATTCTATAAATTTGAATATTTTGTATTTTGGATTGTTATCCATTTCCTTTAAATTCTTGATCTGGGGTGGAATTGAAATTATGGAGTAGTAGGGAGAAGTCTAGCAAGTTTTTTTCCACAAAACTCTTCCAAACAAAACTATAAAACATAACAGAATGAATAATGATTGGGGGAAAAACACAGTAAGTGATTTGTCTAGCCCAAGTTAACAAAGGATGACAAAAAGAAATATCAGTGGGTATTGGAAGAAACAAGTGATGAGCAGTTGCAAGATCTGGAGCATATTTTTAGTTATAGAAACAAATTTAGAAGAAAGAGGAAGTGGTGGCTCAGACCTCGAAAGCAGACTGGGATCTCAGTTAAAGCTTCTACCCGACTCTGATGTGTGGTGAGAAACAATTAAGGCAGAAATAACAGACCAAATGGAGCCCTACAGTTTTGTCATTCTGAAATATCATAGCTTCCCAGTTGTTGATTGGTACCACTGTGTTCAAACTCAAACACAGATCAGGAATTTCAAAAATTCCAATTAGGAAGGCAGGGGTGAACATCAGATCATTTTGGGAATACTAATTACTCATAGTTAGTTCTCCAGTTTGAGCTATCTGTAAGATACTTAGCAACAAGTATAGTCCAGATCTTCCCTGCAGAAGGATGTAGAGTCTAGCCCTAACATCAAGTCAAAAATTAGGAAGTAAGTTAGAGAATGAGTAAATAAACAAACAAAAAAAGAATCCCACCATAAAAGGCTGATGACACTTAAGACAGTCATATTTAAGATATAAACCAAAAAAGAGTAACTCTAAATACACATACAGACACAACAACAACAACTCCCAAATAAAACATCTTGAACTAGAATTCCTTTTTTTTTTTTAATTTAATTTTATTTAATAATAACTTTGTATTGACAGAATCCATGCCAGGATAATTTTTACACAGCATTATCCCTTGCAATCACTTATGTTTCGTTATTTTTCCCCTCCCTTCCTCCTCCCCCCCCCCAAGATGGCAAGCAGTCCTATATATGTTAAATATGTTGCAGTATATCCTAGATACAATACATATTTGCAGAACCGAACAGTTCTCCCGCTGCACAGGGAGAATTGGATTCAGAAAGTAAAAATAACTCAGGAAGAAAATCAAAAATCAAATAGTTCACATTCATTTCCCAGTATTCCTTCTTTGGGTGTAGCTGTTTCTGCCCATCATTTATCCAATGAAACTCAGTTAAGTCTCTTTGTCAGAGAAATCCACTTCTATCAGAATACATCTTCATACAATATCGTTGTCGAAGTGTATAATGATCTCCTGGTTCTGCTCATCTCACTTAGCATCAGTCCATGTAGGTCTCTCCAAGCCTCTCTGTATTCATCCTGCTGGTCATTCCTTATAGAGCAATAATATTCCATAACATTCATATACCACAATTTACCCAGCCATTCTCCAATTGATGGGCATCCATTCGAACTAGAATTCCTTTAAGGAATAAAAGAAATTCTTAAAAAGATTTTTTTAAAAAATGAAGCAAGAGCATTAAAGAAAAATGGAAATGAAATGAGTTATGGAAGAATCAGAAAGAACATGAAAAGTTTTTCATAAGTTTTTTTTGCAACCTAAGCAACAATTCCCTAAAAATTAAAATGGACCAAACAGAAGTTAATGATTCCATGAAACAATAAAAAAAAATTAAAATGAAGCCAAAAAATCTGAAATACTGAAGAAAACTTAAGTATCTTCCATAAAACAACTGACCTGGAAAACAGATCAAGGAGAAAAAATTAAGAATAACTGATCTACCTGAAATCTATGACAAAATAAAAGAGCCTAGTCATCACATTTCAAGAAATCTTAAAAGAAACTACTCATTTCTTAGAAGCAGAGGAAAAGAGAAAAGAGAAATAACAAGAATTTTAAAGAACCCCCCAAATGAAAATTTCTGTGAAGATTATTGCTAAAATCTAAAGGTTCTAGGCAAAATAAAATTAATTCATAAACAAATAAATAAATTTGCAAACAGCTAGAAGGAATTCAAATATTAAAGAGCTAAAGCTGTTATTATATATGATTTGAAATCACTACTCTGAAGAAGCAGGGAGTTTGAAAGCTCTCTTTCAGAAAATAAGGGATAGAGATTTAAAACTCAGTATGACTTACACAGAAAAAGTGAATATAATCCTACAGAGGTAGAAATTTATTTTAATGAAATAAAGAACATTCAGACATTTCTGCTGAAAATACCAAGGCTGTTTAGAAATAGAGAAATATAAAAAAGGAAACATGAATAATCATAAGAAACTAAATAAAGTTAAATTGCTTCCATCAAAATATGAAGAGGAGATACATGTATAATCTCTAGGGAGTCTTAGTAGATAGAAGGCCAGCGAGTGGCTAATTGTGTTTTAATAATCTTTAAAAAAAAAAAAAAGGTAAAACACTAGAGAGGAAGATAGAGGAAGGTTAGGTACAATTATCTCACATAAATGAAGTGCACACATAGATTTCTGTATAAATAAGGAGAGCGATTAAACTTCAATCATCTGAATGTTTCAAAAAAGGAGAATATATACATAGACACAGCTGTGTAAAGACATATGTTTTACTATGTTCAAAGTGCTATCAAACTTTCATACCCTTTGATACAGCTGTGTCACTGCAGGGCTATTAGGGGAATTCCTCTATCTCTGAGATATGCCACGTTGCCTGTATGCCATGTCAGCTTGGGCAGGGTAGGATCCAGGGAAGTAAAAAGGGGTATGACCTCTAAAGTGGGAGGTTGTACTTTGAAGGAGTTATAGGAACTTTGTAGGTTCCTTGAGGGGGCAAGGGCTGTGTCTTCTTGCTAGATCTCCTCCTTGGGTACAATGTCAACTTCACACACCTCCTTCCTGTGGCTCCACCTATAACAGTGCTGAGTGTGCTGGGCACAGTTAATCTGGGAGGAGAAGAAACATAAATAGACAGCTTTGAACAGAACTCACTCTTTGCTTCCTGTTATCCCCCTGCCCCCCCCTCCCCGTCCCCCTCAGAGAATGGCTGAATAAGGACAAGCTGCATCTCTTGATTGGCTCATCTCTGTGTTTATCCAGGTAGGCTCTGAAGACTGGGATGTGTGACCCTGGCAAAGCCTGCTCCATTTAGGGAGAAGTGTACTTGGACAGTCCAGCACACAGGGCCTGGATTCCAAAGAAATCATAAAAAAAGGGAAAAGGACCCACATGTGCAAAAATGCTTGTGGTAGCCCCTTTTGTAATGACAAGGAACTGGAAACTGAGTGGATACCCATCAATTGAAGAATGACTGAATAAATTATGGTATATGAGTGTTATGGAATATTATTCTATAAGAAACAACCAGCAGGATGATTTCAGAGAGGGCTAGAGAGACTTACAGGAACTGATGCTAAGAGAAGTGAGCAGAATCAGGAAATCATTGTATATGGCAACAATAAAATTATGTGATGATCAATTCTATTGGATTTGGCTTTTTTCAACAATGAGGTGATTCAGGCCAATTCCTCTAGATTTGGAGTTATCTGGAGAGAGGACTATGGGAACTGAATGGGGATCACATAATAGTATTTTCACTTTTTTATTGTTTGCTTGCTTTTGTTTTCTTTCTTATTTTTCCCTTTTTGATCTGATTTTTCTTTTTAGCATGATATATGTGGAAATAAGTATAGAAGAATTGCATAGTTTTAATATTAATATGCTGTCTAAGGGAAAGAGTGAGAGGAAGGGAGGGAGAAAAATTTGAAATAATATTTTGCAAGAGTCAATGTTGAAAACTATGCATATATGTTGAAAATAAAAAAGTTTAAAAAAAGAAACATTGTTTCACTTAGATGGGGAATAGGAGTGGAGAGAAAGGGAGGGCAGAGTTCCAAGCAAAACAAAGGCAACTAAAGATGTACCAAAATATTTACATGGATTTTTAAGCTGACAAAGAATAAAAATCTGAGAGGGTACCTGTTTTGGGCCAGAACTTCAAACAAGGTACTAAGTGGAATTGGGTAGACAATGGTTAAATCTAGTTTAGCATTGATTTAATCCTACAACAAATAATGGTTTCCTAGTGATATAATGATTAGTCTATACTGAGTGTAGAGTATATAAGCTAAGAGCCTCAGCCAGGGTTGATTCAGAGAGAAGGCAAAGGACTGGCAGCAGGAGCTTAAGCTCTCAGAAGCAAAGGGAGAAATTCAATTCGATCTTCGATCTTCCTGGAGACTAGCCTGGACTCCTGCACTTTCCCTACTAAGACCAAGGCCAGACTGAAAGGCTCTGCAGAAAGCTGCTTAGCCCCAGGAAGGAGCTAATAAAGGATCTGGACTCTAAGAAAGCTAACTGGGGCCCAGGAAAGGAGACAAGACTTTGAAAGAGACAATAAAGCATTTGGACTTTAACACCTGTCTACATTTGTGGTGATTACTGAACTAAAATGAAGGCTGCCTTCAAGAAAACCTCAACAGAGAACATTACATTTTAGAGAGAACATTACAGGTGCCCACCAACTAAGAAATGTTTTGAACAAATATTGCTCATTTTGTAAGAAGTGTTCGTATGCTTGGGGGAGACATCCCCCAGACTCTTGACAATTTTGATGCCTGTTGGTTATCATTTAGCTCATCTGCCAAGACTTTACTGCAGTGTGGCTTCCAAATATGTTAAAGCTTCTTGGAGCTACAGATAAGAACAGTAAAGATAAACACCAAAGGTAGATGAGGAGCCTTGAAAAGAACTCAGTCAGCCTTCACTCCAGGTACTAATCCTCTTTGAGCACCCCAGATTATATATAAACATATAAATGCAAATAAACTTAATAGACTTGTATTTTATAACCAAATTGGATATTAGAAAACCCTAATCAGATTAGGTATAAAGCAAATGGATGTAAATAAACCTAATAGCCTATAGTATTTGACAAACCCAAAGCCTCCAAGTATAGGAGAAGCTCTTTGGACTATTTGACATAAATTCTAGGAAAACTGGGCAGTAGTCTGGTAGAAATAAAGTTAAGACCATATAATCACATTATGTATTAAGACAAGATTTAAATGACAAATATAAAAGATGATATCATAAATAAAATAGAAAACTAAGAAAAAAGTACCATTCTTAATTATTGATAGGGGGTGAATTCATGACCAGACAAGGCATAGAGGCACAGAAAATAAAATGGACTATTCTGATTGTATATAAATGAAAAGTTTGTGTGTAATCAAAGATAATGCAGTTAACATAAGACCAGAAAGAGTTAATTGAGGGGTGTTGGAATCCTTACTAACTGCTAAGTAATTAGAGTTGATCTAATCTTACAAGAAGATGTTTTGGGCAGAACCTGAAACAAGGTACTAAGTAGAACTACCCATAATCCCTCTCTCTGGAAGGAGCATAAATAGGCCAATGGGCCAGTCGGAGAGGGCTTGAGAGGAAGACGCTACAAGTCGAGATTTCACCGGAATGACATGAAGACTGGAGCTGCCTGGAGGCTGAAGAAAGCAGAGGCAGAGGCTGAAGGACCAGACCTTTGGATTTGGTGACATTCGGAGAGAGCTCTTGGAACCAAGCAGAGAGATAAGCCTCTAAGCTAACCGGGCTATATTGGGATAATAAAAGATCTGAACTTTTATCACCTGGCTGCGTTTTGAGAAGAAAAAGCTTACCACATATTTTCGGTGCCCAGTGTCAATTTAGCTGAGCCTTATAAAAGATATGAATGGACGGTTTTGCCACAGGGTATGAAGAACAGCCCCACTTTGGGCGCCAAAATGTTGTGATCTAGTTCAGATGGATCTGAATCGGTCCCTGTTCGGGCGCCAATATGTGGTAAGCTTTTTCTTCTCAAAACGCAGCCAGGTGATAAAAGTTCAGATCTTTTATTATCCCAATATAGCCCGGTTAGCTTAGAGGCCTATCTCTCTGCTTGGTTCCAAGAGCTCTCTCCGAATGTCACCAAATCCAAAGGTCTGGTCCTTCAGCCTCTGCCTCTGCTTTCTTCAGCCTCCAGGCAGCTCCAGTCTTCATGTCATTCCGGTGAAATCTCGACTTGTAGCGTCTTCCTCTCAAGCCCTCTCCGACTGGCCCATTGGCCTATTTATGCTCCTTCCAGAGAGAGGGATTATGGGTAGTTCTACTTAGTACCTTGTTTCAGGTTCTGCCCAAAACATCTTCTTGTAAGATTAGATCAACTCTAATTACTTAGCAGTTAGTAAGGATTCCAACAGAGGGGAAAGAGAATCTTTTCAGCAACTTTCTCTCATGTAGGTATGGCATACAGGAACAAGTTCAAATTTATAAGATCAAAAGCCATTTCCTTGTTGATCAATTGTCAAAGAATCTGAAAGGTAGTTTTCAATGAAAGAAATGTAAGCTATTAGATATGTGAAAAAATGCCCTAAATTACTAATAATTAAACAATTTCAAACTAAAGTAACTTTGACGCTCTGCTCTATACCTATTAGAATGGCAAATTCTAATTAATATTCTAAAATGAACAATGATAATTATTACAACAGTTCTGAGAAAACAAGTATACTAATGCACAATTGGAAGAATTGTAAATTGGTCTAGCTGCCTGTAAAGCAATTTGGGACTATGCTGCACAGTTCAACAATCAATGGCTATGTACCCTTTTACTTAGGACTATACCAGCAAGTCTGAGGCCCATATATATGAAATATTTATATCAACTCTTTTCTTAGTAGCACAGACCTGGAGAAGAAATGGGATGTCCATCAATTGAGAAAGATGATATCATCTGCCAAGACTTTACTGCAGTGTAGCTTCCAAATATATTATAGCTTCTTGGAGCTACAGATAAGAACAGTAAAGATAAACACCCTTTCATTTTTTTCTTCTAGGGTCAGTAGTTCCTTATACTTTTCTATTCCTAGTCTCTAGTCTTCATGGTTGATATGTAACTTTTCTATATGAAGAAATTATTATCCTTTCCTACTTTACCTCTCAATGGTGTGGATATATACATCCAGATTCTGTGTTTCTTAATTCACTTCTTTTATACTGTATTCTTCCTTTTTCAATAGGGATTGCTTTATTTTTAAGAAGTATGGAAATGTTTCATGGAATAACTATGTATATTAAGCTTTAATCCTTCTGATTCTTTTATTTTCTCTTAAAGCTGTAGGGTCTTGGATATAATTTCCCCTTGATGATGTCTATTTTTTCTTTCTTTCATCAATTAATCCAATATCTTTTTAAAAAAAATATCTTTTCTTGATCATTGTACTCATTTGAGCATAATTCCAAATTGCTCTTAGGGAGAGGTATTAAGAGCATGGCATAGTCCAGTAAAAATAGTGTCAGGAGTGCTAAAACTTGATGAGATGAAACCAGTAAGAGGTTCTAAGAATAGCAACAACAAATGATTTTTCTTTTTAGAACTCTATTCAGTAAAATAATTATTTTGTTGTCTTGCCACTTGTGATCCTCTTCACTGTTAATATGAGTTTTGTGCAATGTAGAAAAGGGAAGGCTTGCTTGTTTAACTTTTACAGAGATATTTACTTCAAAGCTATAGCAAGAATAGAAAGACAAACATTTCTTTTATCTCCTTGGGGTTACACTCTCTCTTATAGCGCCTTAATCTTTAGGAATTGTGAGCTCATATTTAACAGAATTCCTACAAATCATTGGTTGCACCAAGTTCATATCAAAATGCAACAAAATTCCATGTGATCCCTTGCCTAAGATACTTCTAGGTTGTATGCTGAACAGCCACTTAACACTTCTTGAGTTCTCAAAGCTAGCCTAGGTAACTGCAAACACACAAAGTCAACTCTCAGACTTGCTGGTATCTCACTTATCTGAACTTTCAAAATCCTTAAGTACCAATCCTCTTCACCTAGAACAAAAGGACAAAAAGAAAGGCCAAGAATGGAGGCAAGTGTTTACTAGCTACAAGTCAACTTTAGATTGGCAATGGCCAAAATCTCTGCCTAAATTCATATTTTATCTCTCTTTTTTCTTTGAAGACAGCCAAATTTATTGCCCTTGAAATGCTGAGACCTTTCCCTTAGCTTGGGGCAAAGTGGGGATAGGGAGGAGGGGAAGGAGACAAAGGTATAAGGGATGGGGAAGGAAGTCTAACTTTAGGCTAACATGATATATTCAGAAGTTTAGGTACAATCCTAGGAAATGATTGCATATTTGGGGTGCTTAAATCTCTACCAATTAATTATGAATGGTTTTCCACTATAAGAAAGCCTCATTCTTAAGGTAATAATAATAATCTTGCAGATTCTTTAAACCCAGTGGTGTCTAAATGGATATGGAAAGAGAATTTCAAGACAATTTTTATCAACTTCTCTGTGGATCCCTTGTGTTTTTGGTTAGGCAAAATAAAACCACACTTGATAGTTTGTTAGTTAGGATGCTTATGTTGGATATGAAGGGCATTTACCTTTTTGTAGAGACCCAGGCTCAAGACAATTTCTAATGATCCCTGGGTGGTAAGAAAATGAATCAAATTCTGATGTTGCAATTTGAAAAAAAGACTTTTATGGTGGTTTGTTAGACAAAAATAGATTGTGTATAAAACTGTCAAGATTAAATACTTATTCCATGTTACAGAGCCCTAAATCATGGGCCATGTTTTTTATACACATCATGAATTAATATCAGTGTACATTTCCACTTTGCCATAGAAGGACTGGGCTATCACTTTCAATGGACAATTAAATGGGACAAGGGAGGGGGAAGCAACAACAAACTTTCTAAAAGTTGCTGTAAAGGACTAAATAAGAAATTTTTGAGATCTTATTTCCTAGTGATCTGCAACAGTGCATCACCAACACCTTGCCCCATCTTGACTAGGCAGATCTTGTAATTATAAACAGAAACAGAATAATAGATAAGTTGAACCTTTCTAATCTCTACACAAACCTTTGATTCTTAGATGAGAAAAAATCACATTGATTATTCAAGGTAATATATACAATTTATAGCTAAGTTTTGTTCTATGATAAACAGTATTTTATATTTCCACCAAAAACTTAGTAAATAAGCTAATTCACAATGAATGCCATGTCTACTTATGATTACTCTGCAATTAAGTCATGTCAGTAAAATACTGGGCAATCAGAGGGTTGCCATGTCTGGCTTTGTTTTAGTTTTTTATTTCATTTTAGTTTTTTGTGAGATGACTTTTGTATTTTGTACCATCTGAAAGCAGTTTTTAGGATAACAATAGTTGCAAAAATAGTGTAGTCTTAGGATTTTAAAGCTCTTAATTAATAAGGAGCTGAGTAAGTCCATCTTGTGGGAGGTCAAAGAAATGGTCATTTTCTCAAGATAGTTATAAATGGTTAGATGATAATTCTTTTGATGACTCTGGGTAATCCCTGTTTTTTTTTTTTTTAATAAGTTTTTATTGATAGAACCCATGCCAGGGTAATTTTTTACAGCATTATCCCTTGCATTCACTTCTGTTCCGATTTTTCCCCTCCCTCCCTCCACTCTCTCCCCTAAATGGTAAACAGTCCTTTACATGTTGAATAGGTTACAGTATATCCTAGATACAATATATGTGTGCAGAACCGAACAGTTTTCTTGTTGCACAGGGAGAATTGGATTCAGAAGGTATAAATAACTCGGGAAGAAAAACAAAAATGTAAACAGTTTATATTCATTTCCCAGTGTTCTTTCTTTGGGTGTAGCTGCTTCTGTCCATCTTTGATCATTGAAACTGAATTAGCTCTCTTTATCGAAGAGATCCACTTCCATCAGAATACATCCTCAAACAGGTATATAATCCATTGTTGTTGAGGTATATAATTCATCCCTATTTTATGTCCAAAGCTGATGGTTTAGAGAGACTTGGAAATGAGTGGCATTAAGATTTCCTAAGTCACTTTGGTTCATAGAAAGAATCATGGTATGCTAAAAATTTAAAAAGCTCTTTAGAGTTCACCTAATCCAATCTCCTCATTTTATAAGTGAGGGTATCAGGTCTACAGAGGGAAAAAACTAGTCAGTAGATGACAAGGACCAGAATTAGCTCACTGACTACCAGTCTAAATCTTTTCCCATTATAACATAATGCCCATAAATTATAGTTATAGAACTAAAAGGGAATTTAAAAGTCATTCAGCCTATCCTTTTCATTTTACATATGAGTAAACATTGGCCTGGAGATGTTAAGAGCTTTGTCCAAAATCAAAGTCAACAAATATTTCAAGAAGAATTTGAAACCTCATTCCTCATTCCAATTTCAATTCCAATTTTCAATACAGAGAATATCAGATTTGTAGCTACAATTGGGTCGTGTTTACTATTTATAGAGCCTCTCTCTGTTGTCTCTGGAACTGAGAACAGGTAACTTGTATGTCCTAGACAAAGTCTGAAAATTGGACCCTCTAAGAGTCTAGGATGTGTGTTGATGGTTTTAAACTTTTACTTTTAATATTTGAATCATAAAATGAATGCATGTATATCACAGAGAGTAAAACTTCTTTGTATTTAAAAAATCCATTTTGTTTAAAAGCCATATTAAAACGTTTTTAGATCCCCCTGCCCCCATTTTTAAAAAAAAAACACATCATTAATCACTTTGCTTTTTTTTAGTAGCAACTCAGCCCTTTTCTTCTCTTAGATATTGACTTAGTGTCTGAAGCATACAAATTCACTTTAGTTTTCTACATGATTTTATTATAAATCCAAGAAAATATTTCCTGGTCCCAAATATGTAACACAAGCAGGAATTTGGAAGATAGAATTGATTTGATTCAGATGGAGTGCACATCTTGAAATATTTCTATCTAAAGAGATTTTTGTTAGTAGGCCTTTTCATTTTCTGTTCATTTCCAGTGGAGATAAAAAGAATCTCTGAATTAAAAAAAAAAAAAAAAAAAAAAAAACAACCTAAAACTACAACAACAAAAAACTGGGGAACTTCAGACTGAAAAATCAACTTTACTTGGTGGTATAGTGGAAAAGTAGAACCTAAAATGATGATGAATGGATGTTATCTGGAGAAGAGAAATTAGGACTTTCTACCCTAAGTCAGACAAAGGAGGTAGACAGAGAAACTACCTTTAGTAAATATGAAATGGAAGTTAAAGAATAGGTTTCAAAACTCTTAGCATTCATTATTTAGCTGACTAACTATTCTGTATACCAAAGAAGTTGATCCCATGAATGGTTTTTTATTTGTTTTTCCTTTCTTTGAAAAATGTATAAATAAATCAAAATTCTGTGGACTGCTAAATTCTTGTAAAGGAGTATAAAAAGCTTAAGATTTTCCTAGTCAAATAACTGGCTTGCAAAGGAATGTATTTCTAAATTCTATATTTTAAGGCTCTGATAAATTAGCAGAACCTTCTTTTTTTCATTTGGGAAAGGAGAAGCAATTTAATTGAGAACACAGGGTTGTATAAGAAACCAAAAGTAGAAAGATGCATCAAAACCTTATACCTACTTGATCCATGCCTTGTAGCAATCAAAAGTGACTGTGAAATCAGTGGATCCCTTGCAATGACCTGTGGGGGGGGGGAAGAAAGAGAGAGAGAGAGAGAGAGAGAGAGAGAGAGAGAGAGAGAGAGAGAGAGAGAGAGAGAGCTTCCCTGAAAAGAAAACATATCTTGGTCAAATGTACAACAAAGATTACCTGACTAGAAGAGACTATAAGGTAGTAATATTACCAATGGGAAATAGATCTAGAGTCTAGAGGGAACAATATGGAACATTGATGAGCTTTTTGTCTTATGAGTTCTACAGTGAGGATATGGAAATTAGGAGGGAAATAACTTGTCTATGCATGAAACTCCCTTGGTTTCCTGTGTCCTCCTCTAAAATGGTGAACTTTCTGTTTTCTAATAATGGATGCTCTATGTAATCTTCCCCTAAGTGAATGTTCTCTATGTGTATGTATTCTTTTCATTGATACTGTCTATTTTTCTGGCTCATCAAGGGCCATTTCCAGTCATCCCAATCTGGCCACTGGCCATTGGACCCAGGAGACTTTGGAGGGGAAAGTTAAACAAGTAACCTTGCCTAGCCCTCCCTCACTTAAATCTAATTCACTTGCATGTCATGGTATCACCTCCCTGACACCATAGTCCTCTGAATACGAAGTATAAACAATAATAATGTTCTGGCTATATGCCCAAGGTTTTGGGTAGAAATTCTATTTCAGTACTTTTCTTTCTAAGATATTTCTTCAAATGCCTTTGGTTTTAAAAAGAATAAATCTACATGTGATTCATCTGTTTTCCTGACTCTTTCTTGTCCCTTGATGGAGAATTTGGAAGAGCAGTGCAAAAAATTCTAAGGGTCTCAGAGCTGATAAAGACTGCATCAACAACAGTCACTTCTTTAGCAAGATTGCAATGCAAAAGGAAATCTGAAGATGAAACTAGTGTTCTCTGGCTGATCCAAATAACAGATTGCTTGGAAGGAGAATTTCCTAGGTTTTTTTCCATAACAAGTTAAGTATTATGCTATTGGGGATAAAAATTAGCCATCAATAATATGAACTATACCAATGATTAATTCTCAGACTTTGGTCCCTAAATATTGGTACAACCATTTGGGTATTTGTCCTTGATTCAGCTGACCAGTGCTTACTCCATGAGAGTATTGAATGCAGAAAGAGGGGGAGGGTGTGAGAGTGGGGAGAAGGACCAGGTTTAGGAGAGGGGATCAAGGAGACTGGAAACCTCAGGGTGAAGTTTTTCCCCCCTCTTTTCTCTTCCAAATCATAAATTAACATCAGTGGACCTTGTTAAGTGCAGCCTCACAAATTAATATGAAATATAGTGCTTTTTCATAAGCTTTGAGAACCAGATTTAAAAGCATATTGGTGTTTGTGCACAGCAGGCTGTAATGATCCATTATCCTGCAGGCTGAGGAGCTAGCAGCAACACATAAATAAGAAGCAATT
This sequence comes from Antechinus flavipes, assembly GCF_016432865.1. Taxonomy (NCBI): domain Eukaryota; kingdom Metazoa; phylum Chordata; class Mammalia; order Dasyuromorphia; family Dasyuridae; genus Antechinus; species Antechinus flavipes. The sequence continues at coordinate 487,929,699 of NC_067399.1, read as the reverse complement.
GGCCCATCTGCTTTGATTTCTGCAGCGTCCCCAGAGAATGTGAGTAGGAGCTGACACTCCTCCCCATCTGCCCTTACATTATCAATTACAGTTAAATTATGCCGCATGCTGCAGGGCTGGCAGATATGGATTGTAGATTGTGGCACCTGAAAAATATAGAAGAAAATACATATGTTGCAAGCCAGCTGTTTATTTACAAGTTCTTGACATATTTCCTCACTTTCTCTGCTGCTGCCTTTTTTAAGCTTCCTAGAGACGTGGCAGTTCAGTGTGAACTTGAGAAGAAATTAGGTGTAACAGCATAGCACCACATGTATAATATTTCAGTTTCCTTTTTTACAGTTGAAATGCTCACAGAGCAAAAGGAAGAAAAAAACCACATCAGGTTGAACAGATTTTAAATTATGAAAAAAAAATCAGTTGTGAAAACATCTGGGGTGGTTGCTACAGCTTGTTATGTTTATAAAACATGTCAGAACAGGAGGGGCGGTATGCACTGTACATTTTTTTGGCAGCTTAGAAATCATGTGTAAAACTGTAACTTTTATGAAATGTTAAGTGTTTATGAAAGCTCAGGGAATGGTAGATGCAGAAGCTTAGAGTTTGGGCTTCACTGGGATGGAGGCAAGCACTTTCCTGAAGTATCTTACCACAGCTCCTAAGAATGCTACTTTCTTGTGACCAGGGACTCATTTCATTCCAAGCTCATTAGATTCTGGGGCTTCGAGATGGATGGTTGCCAATTGTGTTGAATTGTATTTTGATTTGGCTATATAAGTGTTCTGATTGTCTTGCTTGACCCCAATACCTAAATTTTTGTTTCCCTGAAAGAGGAACTACAAAAGTTCATTTTCCAGGGCTTTTCTAACTTGCATTTTTTTTTTCAAGGTGTGAAGTTAAGGAAATTGATTAGTATCTTCAGTAGTCCTCAAGTACTTTTAATAGAAGAAATAAAGATGACAACAGTGCTTTGGTTTGTTTTTTAGCTACAGGAAGTAAAGATGTTTGCCAGATAAATCTGGGTTTCCCAGTTGGGAATTCAAATTTTATATTTTTATCTTAACATTCCTCCATTCATTTATTATAGATATTTTTACTTGACAAGTTACTAGAATAATAGGTATGTATACTGATAAAGAAGGGGTTTTGTTGAAATTGTAATATTTCTCTTCCAAAATTTTCTTCTGATATGGAGATAAGCTTTAATTCTTAAAAGTCATAGAAGAAAAATAATATAGACCTTTGAATCTCCCACTAAACTGAAGAGACTTCAGATATGAACCCAGCAATGGAATCAGTGATGGATTTACTATCATTCAAAGATAGATTAAATTTATAAAGACTCATCACCAGAGGCCTGGCTACAGGAGTGACTGTGGTCACTAATGAAGACCATCTTTTAAGTTGCGGCAGGATTGAAATCTTCATCCTGAGAAGCATGAGATTATTGATGAAATCATAGATCTTTGGAGTGGTGGTATTGAGTTATGAGTAAATATACTTACTTGAAGGGGGAGTATCATAATATGACATTACAAGATTATAGAACTATTGATTTAGAACTGTGCTGAACCTTAGAGGTTGTTGAATGAACTACCATCATTTTATAGAGGAGGAAACAGACTCAAGAGGTCAAATGACTTGCCCAGCAACACATAGCTCATAAGTACTTGAGTCAAGATTGAAATTCAGGTCCCCTAGTATTGTACCATGTTGCTTCCTGTAGAATCATCTTTTATAATGAAATTGAAATGGGGTGGGGATGAGAAAAATGTAGACAGAAAAGTTTCCATAAGAATTAAGAATCATTTTATTTGCTCTGTGTATTTCAGAACCCTATTTTTGATATTGTGTAATAAACCTTGGAAGGTGATTTCCTTTCCTCTTTCCTTTCCTCCCTTATCTTTTCCCTTGTACCCTCAACTCTCTCCCCCCATCCCCAACAGCAATGCATACTTTGGAAGCAGAGATTCTTCCCAGCTGTATTGACTACCAAGCAAGAACTGACTTAATTTCTTATTTGTATCTGACTAAAGGAAAAATTGTCACTTAGAGCCTGGGATTCATAGGAGAGGAAATTCATATGTTATATACCCCCATAGTCGTTGAAGTCCTATTCAATTCCATATTATGGTAAGTAGTCTTATCAAGGAGGGACAAGTTGGAGTGGGAGAGAAGGAACATTGTACTTTAAGGCATTCTTATTTAGGGGAAAATAACACATTTGAAAAAGAAAGAGGGGCTTGAAGATTTGAGAAAGTCATCTCTTCTTTTCATACATTTTTCTTGTCCTGAGAAAGAAATTTTCCAATGTCATTGTTGTATATGTGTGTTTACCAGACCTCTGATTTCATAAAGTAGAAGGCTCTTGATGAACCTCAATTTGATTAATGCAGATCAAAATCTTCCTGTCAATTTAGTGTCTTAAACAATTCCTAGGATCCTGAAAGGTTAAGTAATACCTGCATCTGAGGCAGTACCTAAACTCAGCTTCCTGACTGAAACCATCTCTCTAAATAGTATGTTTTGCAAGCTCCTCAGTTATAATTTTTTGAAAGGAGTTTGATTTATTTAAAATGATTCCCAAAATTATATTGAAGCTGCTTTTTGTTTTATTTTGTTTTTTTCTCTTAGCCTAATAAGTGTCATCTTTTAGGCTTATTTGTCCAAAATTTGTGATTCTGCAAACCCAAAGTCCTTTCTCCTATTTATACCCCAGGCTTAAAAAAACAAAGAAATAGAATGTCTTGCCTCAAAACTATTCCACAGAATTGATTTCCTGTGTATGATGACTTCATACTCTTTCCCCTTTGGATCTGTGAGGTGAATGATCAATTTTTGTCATCTTATAAGTTATCTCTTATGGCAAAGAGAACAAGTGGCTTTGGAATCAGATTACCTGCATTCAAGAACTAGTTTAGACTAGTTATGTGACCAAGACAAATCATTTAACCTCTTGAAACTTTATCATTAAAAGGGGAACAATTCTATTTGAAAGAATTATTTCATGGTGAAAATAATGTGAAAGGAGGCAGAGTCCAGAAAGCAGAGTAACCTCCCCCACTCCCCCAAAACACTCCAAATTCCTTTAAATAATGACTCAACAAACTTTAGAGCATCAGAACACCCAAAAAAGACAGAGGAGAATATTTTGTAGCAGAACACAACTTAGAAGCTCAGCAGAAAAGGTCTGTGATATCAGGATGGAAGTCCATCATCCTGTCCTGACACAGGCCCCAAGGCCCAGGCCCAGGCCCTAGTATTTAAGTGAGGTGGGAACTCTGAATCAGCAGCCATGCTGGAGGCTTTTGGATCTCTTGGCCTGGGGACACCAGGGGGGACTTATAAGGTTAACAGACAAGGTCTGTGGTAACGGTTGGGGTGGGAGTCTGAAGGACAATCCCAGCACAGGCCCTGGCCCAGTGTCAGCAAAGAAAGTGATACTAAAACTTGGGGATATCTATATGTGTATGTGTATGTATATGTGTGTATAAAATCTGTTCTTATTGGCATTAACAATGATAATTTTTACAAAGGTCTTTAGTTTTCAAGACAGTAGCACTTATGAGCCTCTTATATTTTCACAGGCAGGAGAAGCCACATCAAGTCTCAGGAATATGTCTAGTTAAATGATTTTGGGACATACCCCCCCCCAAAAAAAAAGAATATTGGTAATGAGGTTATTTATAGGTCTATACTATATAAATGTATATGCACATATATTTATTGTTTTAATCTTTCTTTTTCTTTCCTACCACTTTCTCCTTCAACTGAACTTACATTTCCCCCTCTCCCCCGAGATTATTAGTATAAATGGAATAAAAATGAAAAGAATCATAAATAACATTGAAGAGGGGTAACCAGTACAAGTCGCTTTTTTTTTGGAAAAGGGGTACTTTTTCTCCACTATAATTTATTATTCTTCTATAGAAAAACAAATAATATTTCTCTAATTAACAGTCATAGGCACAACTATCTTATAAATCACCATCACAGCCTTTTTAGGGATGCAATCACTTTATACTCTAGCAGTATAAATTAAACAACAGAATCACATCTCATGGGTGGAGAGGGGGAGAAAAAGGAGAAGAGAGAGAGAGAGAGAGAGAGAGAGAGAGAGAGAGAGAGAGAGAGAGAGAGAGAGAGAGAGAGAGAGGCAGAGAGAAAGGGAATGGAGAGAGGGAGAGGAGAAGAGAGGGGGAAGAAAGAGGGAGACAAGGAGACAGAGACAGAGGCAAACACAAACACATACATACACATACACATTTAATTGTTTTCATCTGACCCAATGAATTGAGGCAGTAGGCTATAATGGAAAGCACGCCCAACTCAGGTAAGAAGATCCATATTCTATTCCTGGTTAGGTCCTCTGGGCTTCTTTTCTAACAATGGATTTTTCATTCCTGGAGCTGGATAACCACTTGTCCGCCATGTTGTACAGGGTATTACTGTTCAAGTATAGGGATATGCCATTTGAAGTATCTTGTAATTATAAAATTCTGTTGTTCTGTCAATCAACTCTTTGGTTTTCAGTTGGTCTGTAATATCTTTTCTAGCTTTTAACGTGCTAGAATTCCATGGCTATATAAGTGTAAACTGTCATTAGACTGGGGCTGGATATTTAGGGAACTTGTTTTGTAAAGTATCCAGCAGAAGACCTGAAGCAATTCAGGGCATGTTTAAATGAACTTGGGACTGCTAGAAAAATGAATAAAAATACAACCTCATCACTCTTCCCAGAGTAAAACTATTATCATTAATATTCATGGAACATTGCTTTCACCTTTGCAAGTTAGATTCCTTAATTCCACTGATATTAGCCTGAATTAGTAAGCTTTAGAAAGTGTTATTTACCAAGGCTAAATAGCAAGAACATTATTCCCCTTTTCCCCCGCTCCAAAAAAAAAAAAAAAAATGTGACACACTATACACCAGTATATATAGAACCCAGGGGAAAATGGCCTCAAACTTAGAGAGTACCTCCTATTGGCAAAGGGGTAACCCATGGTTCCTGGTTTCTAAACATCCCCTACTCCCTTCCCCCCTCCAATATGGTATTGATGAGGTTTTCCTTGGGTTTTATGTAGCTATGCATATATTTTTGCAGTCTTTGTAGATTCCTATAACTGCTTTTCTTTAGCATATCTTGTTTTTCTTTGGCTCTTGATATACATGATGCCACCAGCTACTGTTGTCTCATGAATGCTCCTAGGATGTCAATAAAAAAAAGTCCAAAAGCCCTAATGTGCTGAAGTTTAAAAGGTCCTCTTCCAGTCAAGGTGGAAGGGAACAGATCAGGATCATGACAAAGGCCAAAGACATGGGCTAGAGATCTTTTCCACTCCCTGTACCCCATTTAAACAATTCCTTTTCAAGGGCTTGATCAGGGTAACTCTCTCCTCTATGTTGCTAGATACTGCAATGCTGCTTAGGTTGGAAAGAGCATCTTGGTATTTTATTTAAAACCAAGAGAGCATGATTAAATTTTCTCAAGCTATACAAAGACACTCCCTATATAATATTATTCTATTTTTATCCAATAGTTTTCAAGCACTTCTAAATTAATCACAGATTTTAAAAAAAAATTAATCCAGTAATTAGTTGGGTAATACAGTGCATAGTGTTTGGCCTGGACTTTAGAGTCTCATCTTCCTGAGTTCAAATTTGGTTTCTGATACTTCCTAGCAGGGTGACCATGACCAAGATACTTAACTTTATTTGCCTCAGTTTCTCCATTTTTTAAATGAGCTAGAAAAGGAAGTGAGAAATCACTCCATTATATTTACTAAAACAATACCAAATTAGGTCATAAAAAGAGTCAGACCCCACTAAAAAATGACTGAACAATAACAAAATAGACATTAGATTCAGTAAAGAAGAGTTCTTCTCTAGTCAAGATTATATAGACTAAATCAACCTTTAACCTTACAGATCTACTATGTGTGGCAATGTGATATAATAATTAATAATAACTAACATTTATAAAAAATTTACTATGTATCAGACACTGTACTAAGTGCTTTACAATTATACTCTCATTTGATTCTCACAACAACACTATTATATCTTCTTTTGTGGATGAGGAAACTAAGGCAGGCAGAGGTGAAATAATTAGAGTTATACAACTAATAAATGTCTGAGATCATATATTAACTCAGGTTTTCCTACCAAAGACCTAGCATTCTGACTTCATGTTGTAGTCATGTTGTAAAAAACACTGGAATCAGGATCAGAGTTTCTTGGCCTCTACTATTTTCCTGTTCTTCCAAATATGCCATTTTTGCTCTGGGTCTAAGTTGTTCCATTTGGAAAATGAGAAACCCTAGCTATTGCCTTTTCTATCTCCATTATCTGTTCTCATCCTGTTTATAATGTGTTTCTGTTGTTTTCCCCCAGTAAATGAGTATAGATTGTACTGAGTTATTCACACGCTTCCATTCAATCCTTTACTGAAACAATAGTACATATTTTCAAAGCAACAGTTGGGAGTTAAGAGTTTGAACTTTGGCTGTGAAACACAGTAAAACCAACTGACCTCTGTAAAATCATCTTTGTGGTTGACATTATGAAAAATTTTTGTGTGTGTATGTGCACACACAAGCATATATGTGCATGTACATATATACATACATATAAATACACAATATATAAACACATATTATCTGTGTACATAGATATTCACACATTATATGCATATGTATATATGCACGTGCATATATGCACATATACATGCATACACATATATATATTATAAACACACACATATTATCAGTGTAGATAGATATTTACACACTTATATATGCATGTGTATGTATATTTGTGTATATATATATATATATATATATATATATATATACATATGAATATACATACTCAATAAATACTTGGATTAAACAGGTCAAGAAATTTAAGGCAAATTTGCTTCACATTTTCTCAGTCTAAGTTATGGACATATCATTCTCCATCCAATTTTAACTCTGAAAATTTAAGGTGACTTAATTCATTAAGATATGGAATGATTGAACATATACTTTAACATATTTAACATGTATTGGACTACCTGCCATCTAAGGGAGGGGATGGGGGGGAGAAGGGAAAAATTTGGAACAAAAGGTTTTGCAAGGGTCAATGTTGAAAAATTACCCATGCATATGTTTTATAAATAAAAAGGTGTATATATATATATATATATATATATATATATATATATATATATTTATAGAGTATCCAGTACTGGACCTGAATGATAACACATTGGTAAAACTGGATTTCTAATCTCTAAAGAATAGTAATAAGCATTGAAGGGATAAGATCCCTTTTATTCTTGCTTTTATAGCTGGACCTTGAACAAATGACAGAGGAAAGCATCTTTTCCAAATTTTTCTTAAATGACAATTAGCTTTACAGGGAAGCCAGTATTGAAAAATAATTTTAAAGCAACAAGTGAGGAATAGAAGGATGTAGTATATAGAGATATGGCCTCAGAGTCAGGATAATATTGGTTCTGGTCACCTCCTCTGACACATATGATCCTCAGAGAGCCACTTAAATTCTCAGTGTCTTTGGTAACATTCTAGGATGATACAAGTTGCAGAAAATGTGCTTCCTGGCACTAGTAAAGGAACTTTCCTCATCCTGGAGGCTCACATAACAATGAAATTCCATTAGTAGTCCCTATCTGAGCTTGAGCTAGTCTAGAGTTAGAAGGCCTGAGTCTGCTATGTGTCCCTGAACAATTCACTTAATTTCTCAGTGTTCTCTGCAGCTACAAGTCCATTCCAATAAAATCAAAGGTCTGAACCAAAAACAAACAAACAAACAAAAGATCAAAGGATGGAGATGAATTGAATGCTGGCTAAATTGATGTAATAATAAATCTACTTTGGGACATCATGCAGTGTAAGGAATAGGCTAAAGGATCTATAAAAGGACTTAATATAATTTATATTTGATCATTTTCTATGGAATTTCCTTCTCCTGATTGCCATAATGGATCCCTTTTGTCATTGATAAAGATCTCAAAGGCCCTTCTCCCTTTCTTTCATTAGAAATGACACCCACAATTCTTTAGGAAGAGGATGAAATTATGGGACTATGTACTCTATCCATGATTTGCTGCTATTATCACCAGGTAAACTGATTTAGAGCTCTGTCCTTAATATCCTCATTCTCACTAAGAATCCCTGTTATCTGGAATGGTTATCACCCACACTGACTAGAGAAGTCATGTCATTTTAGTACTTTTGCCCTATCCATCCATGCCCAGGATGCAATCCATCTCAGATACTAAAACAAACCAGGAAAAGCTCAAGTTGGAAATGTAGTCAAGAGGAGGGGCCAGGGGCAGGGCAAGACAGATCTCTTTTTCCACCACAGTTATGTATGGCACCTTAATAATTCAGGTAAGGAGGGAAAAAAAAACACAAAACCTTGCCCAAATTACCCTCTTTTTCTTCTTCACTGTGATCAGGAATCCATGAAGCCAACCTATAATTTTGCTATTCCTGTCTGATTCAACCCTAGTCCAGAGCTATTAAAAAGTACTTCAGGAGCCTTGAGTTAACATGGCTGCCAGACCTGGACTTCAATAATCATGTCCTTTGTATCACTGTTCCTCAGAGTTCTGAATTCCACCCTGTGTCAGCAGTCTTCCTCTTAAGAACCTATTGATCTGAAAATAAATGAAATAAATTTTTTTTCATCGTATGAAAGTGAATTTGGCCCTGGCACTTAACTTGATGGGAAGGAGGGAGTACTCTCCCCCATCCAATCCTCCCCAGCCCCCTATATCCTTACCCAGTCTAATTAACATGGAGACTACCTCCTTTGATGAGTTCATAAGTGTTTCACAGACAGGCGGGATGTAGCAACTTTGCAAGACACTGTTTAAAGACCTTCGACATCTGAGAAAGCCACAAAATCCAATAATCCTCCTTTCAGAACTCCAGGGTGTCCTTTGAGATCAATCTCATATCTAAACATCACATAAAGAGAGTGCATTGCATTATAGACTGGTTTCTATTGAACACCATCTAAGCAACAGCATTAGATAGTCTTGAAAAAAGAGCAAGCCAGGACCAGAGGGAATGGACAAGGTTGTCAAATTCTGGAAAAATTTCCCCCTGATTAAAGCTGCTCTCTCAAAATTGTTACATTATTAACAAAAGTCAGCTTATCCCCAATTCATCTTTCTGACAGTTTCTGACGGATAAAATGCTGGGAATAAAGTCAAGGAGCTTTCATGTTTGTCCATGGGCAGGAACAAGGCTGGTGTTAATCCTTTCCTCTATTTGGACAGTGTTAACCTTGCCTGGTGTCTTTCAAACGCATCTTTGGGAGTTGGAGACAGAAATTATATTCCCAAGGGACGTTTGCATGGGCCTGTGATCAGCTGGACTGATGTCCCTCAGAGCAAAATTTAACTTACCTTTTGGAGGAAGTAGGATACAGATATTTGAAAAGGAGACAAGCTGCAGTGCCCCTGAAATATGAAATTTGACAGACACTTATTAGACCCTTATTGTGTACAAATTGCTCTTCTTAGCACCAGGGGAGGTAGGAAGTTTAGATAAGATAGATAACAGTCTTTATTTGAGCAATGACTGACATTCTTATAGTTCCCTAAAGTTTGGCAAGTACTTTACATAATACATTCCTCATGAGTATCTGTTGAAAGAAGAATTATAGGGAGTATTAGTCCCATTTTACAGATGGAGAAACAAAGTTCAGTGAAGTCATAGTCTGCTTTTGGTCAAATGTGTAGCAAATGCCAGAGTCTAGGTTTTCCTACCACTGGATCCCTTTCCTTCTGCTTTTGTTATCACAAGAAGGTAACCAAAATTCTTTTGGTCTTGAGCAATTTTCGATAAAATTGTAGGAAACATTGGATTTTGCAACAAGATCTTAAACATAGGATATCCTTTGTGCTAGCTTTCAGTCTAAACCCCTTTTTTCTACTTTTTCTTCTGTTCCATGTACAATGTGTTTGTCTTTTGAGTTACAGTAAGTTCTAACAGTCTACTTCTATCATTTAATATTTCTTATATATTGGATTCTCTAGACACAATTGTTATTAAGTCATTTTTCAGTTGTGTCTAATTTTCCGTTACTTCATTTTTTTTTTAAAGATACTGTAATAATTTCTCATTTTCTTTTCTAGCTCTTTTTACAGAAGATGAACCTGAGGCAAACAGGGTTAAGTGATTTGTCTATGGTCACATAACTAGTAAATGTCTGAGGCTAGATTTGAACACACAAACATGAGCTTCCTGACTTCAGACCTGGTATTCTATTCACTGCTTCACTGTGCTTAGCTGCCCTTATGTACTTCTAGTACATCTTTTCTGTGTTACAGAAATGTCAAACATATGTACTGGGCAATGGCACGCTTGAACCTGATGAAAATGTAATTGGAAAATAGTTAACAAAATAAATAAATAAAAATTCAATAGAACACAGATAATGGTAATATGTGGTTTCCTAAATCAAGCTGGGCTGAGTCAGGATGACTAAATTCAAATCCTGCTTCAAATACTTATTAGTTGTGTGATCCTGCACAAGTTATAAACTACTTTGCTTCAGTTTTTTCATCTCTAAAATGAGCAAAGTATTTTTAGAGTCTCTAAGGCATCTTTGAGTCCCAAATCTATGATCCTTTGGTTCTATTTTCTTAAAGACCAATTAGGTTTTTCATTAATTATCTGACTTTATTATAATTCATGTTTTACAGAATCATGTTGGAAGGTACTTCACAAGCCATCTAGTCTAATCTTCTCATTTTCTAGATGAAAAAACTGAGGCCCAGAGAGATTAACATGACTTTTCTAGGTTAAACAGATAATAAATGTTAAAGACAATATGGAACCAAGATTCCCTGATTTCAGAGTCAATTTTTGGAGTACTTGGTCATAAGGAAGAAAGTAGGGGTAAAAATCTTTTTGGTTGGCTTTATGTAATAATACCCACTTTAGTATGATTTACAAGTTCTTTTGACCTGTATCCAGTGGTCCACATTATTGTCTTAAAATCAGAAGTCAACGGTTATAGTTTTGATTGAATATATGTTTGGCAACAAATATTAAGGCTATCTGCAAATGTGCTAGTTTGGAGATGAGGAGGTTAGGGTCCTCAGAGTATTGACAGGAGTCATGATTTGTAGCCAGAGATGTTGTTACTATTGTTCATTTAGTTGGTTCAGCCATGTTCCACTCTTTGTGACCCTCTCTGAAGTTTTCTTGGCAGGGGTATTGGAGGGGTTTGCCTTTTCTTTCTCCAGGTAATTTTATAGATGAAGAAACTGAGGCAAAAGGGATAGATGACTTACTTGCCCAAGGTTACATGGCTAAAAAGTGTCTGAGGATGAATTAAAACTTAAAAGGTTTTCTTGACTCCAGGAGGGCTCTCCATATACTGTAGTGAGTCTCAATCCAGCTCAGCTTTATATTAGCTATGTAACCTTAGCCAAGACACTTCCAATCTTATGGGACTCATGTACTTCATCTGTAAAATGATGAGGGTTAGACTAGATTAACTCTAAGGTCTTTTCCATCCTACCAGAAAAATGCAGGAAATCAAAGAATGCCTTCTACCAAATTAAATAACTTCTCTTTAAGAATTATTTAGATTAATAAGTTGATAGAACTTAGGTAAAAGGGAAGTCATTAGCTTATAGAAAAGGAGGAGTTGGGTGGTGATATTCTTGTGTGTTCTTGAAATTCAACTGTGCTCTCCCTTAAGGCTGATGGACAAGTCAATAAAGTTATGTTTGAAGATGGAGTTTGAAATTCTATTTTCATTCATTTTAATGGTTTACAAGTAAATTACATTTTCTACTTCATTCTCTGATGTGAGTCAATAGGTATCCAATGTAAATGAAGTTCATTTATATTTGAATTGATGTTCTGTCCCCTATTACCTTATGTTTCTAATGCATTCTGATACATTAGTAAATAGGCTTGTCTGATTAATCATTAGTACATGTAAAAAATTAGCTGCTGACTGACAAATGGAATTATTGACATGGATAACAGGAGCAGCTACTGTATCACCTGAAAACAGAGTTCAGAGCAAAAGCAGGCAAACCTGAGCTGAAATATAAGTAACTGTAAAATTATTATTATCATTTTAGATGTTATAGCTAAGAGAAGCTCATTTAAACTAAGTAATTTCATTAATTTTTCAAGATAAAGCATTTACTTCACAAACTTAAGAAATAACCTAAATTGTGAACACAGAATTGGAAGAGAGCTCAAGTATAGTTCAATCCCTTCATTTTACAGATAAGGGAACTGAGGCCCCCAAAGTAGAATTTGCCCAAAGTCACATAAGTAATAAGCAATAATACTCAGGCTTCTGACTCCAAATAAACTATTCTTTCAGTTAAAACATGTCTTCTTGATAATACAATTACAGAAAGGCTATTCATCAGGATCTCTAAGGAGAAAATAGAAAACTGTAGTATGGCTCAGAATTTTAATGACTTGATGGCAGGAGGCAAGACTAGATGACCTTTCAAAATCTTTCTCAGTTTAATGATTCTATATAAAGATTCCTGGTTAATCATCCTTTTCTTGATACTAATGACTCTTTGCCTCTCTCTTTTCTTTTTCTTGACTTCTCTCCCTCTTTCTCTCTCTCATAAACATGCACACACATACAAACAAGCATGGAAATTCATGAATTTACACATTCTTTCCAAGAAACCCCATACTGTGTGCACTCTCCAATTATTGACCAGAGGAGTTAGACTTCCGCAAAAGGGGACAAACTTGAAATCCATATAATGCATGGTGACTCCAGCATGTCACCACTATAAGTCAGCATGACACACCTAAAAGGGTCACAGCTCCATCATCTTGAAACTGCTCATGTAATCCCACTTTGTTATTGTCTGTACCATTAGATTTAAAAGCCCTTCTGTGTGATTGCCAAATACATTAAAACCAACTAAAGGATAAAAATATTGTTTCCGGCGCTGCTCAGACTTGTGGCACATTTCATGATTGCTTAACAGGGCAGTTCTATGTTGCAGATTCAAAATTTAGTTTGTGCCCTAAATTTAGTTTGTCTTACTTCTCTTTGTTTTTATTTTTAAGTTGAGAAAAGAAAGAAGCAGATGGAATACTGCTGAATATCTCAGTCTTATTAAGGTGATAGGATATCTTGTAGCCCTCTGAAGAATGCTTAACAAAAATTTGACCAAATTTGCAATGTTTTTTTTGTTTGCTGTTTTAGTGAAAAGTTTTTTGATCAAAGACCACGAGAAAATGAATAATATCAGATTTTCATAGGTCATCAGAATGTATTTGGTCCACCCCTGTAAAAAATTCCCTATATTACATTATCATCCCTCTATATCTCGAGGAACCCATTTCATTTTCAGAAGGCAGAATGTTAGGAAGTTCTCCCTTATAGAGGGAAAATACCTTGATAACTTCTAATCATTGCTTTTAGTGCTAAGGGGGACCAATACAAACAAATCTAACCCGTACAGCCTTTTCACTTGGGATGGGGATAGATGGTGAAGAAGATGTTGTTGTTGTAGGAGAATAGCATTTGTATTTATGTAGCATAGCACAGAACTATAATGAATTATAGGTCCCCCTGGACTGAATGGAATAAACCCAGTGGAGCTATTAAGAATGTATTATTTTGGAATTGTGTTAATCTAAATAAGATGTTCTTAAATTACAAAGGAAAACTGAGTAGGAAAATTTCTTATTTATGTATCTACAAAAGTGAATGCTATAGAGAGTAGTTTTAATTTATGGGAAAAAAAAAAACAAGTGAAATAGAAGTCTAAAGAAGACAAAATCTGAAAAGAGAGCCAATATAGATACTTAAGGCAATATTGTAAAAATCAAGATGAAATAGAGAGGCTATTGTAGGAAGGTGAATTTGATCTTATAGATATTAATATTTGATGGAAGGAGACATGTTAGGAGACTCATGACTAGATGATGAGTGAAAGGGTAGGGTATACCTTATTCAAAAAACAAATATAGGCAAAGGGGAATGGGGATGCCATTGTAATTTAAGAAGATATAATAATAAGAGGAAATTCAGGAGACAGAATGGAAAACAATTGGTAGAAGTCCCTCAAAACAGAAATAGGAACCACATCATCATCATCATAGTATAATACAAACTAGCATGACAGAAATAGGAATTATATATATCACAATATAGTAATTTAAATTAACAAGATATCTTTCAGAGACTTCATTCTTCTAAAAGCAGAGAAGATAATAATTTCTTGATTTGCTTTAATGATAATTACAACTTTTGAAAAAGTGAGCAACACAGGAAAATTCAATTCTGTAGCTATACAAGAAGAAACTGGTTTCTTGGAGTGGAATGGTGTGACCTTTGGGGGAAGGAATAATTCTATCTTAGAGTTTGTGATGCTGAAAAAAAGAAAACTTGTTTATAATTCGGTTTGTACCTTAGTGTTTGGGGGGACTTAAAGGTATTAAGAGGTATAAAAGATATGATTCAGTGAACTAAAATTCTAAGGGGAAGACAGCTAGGTGAGTGTATGAGACTTAAGAATTAAGAGAACAAAAAGAATAATTCTGATGAAGTAAAAAAGCAAAGTTAGCTGAAGAAATTAAGGTGTATATAGAGACAGAAAACAATTTTTTAATGGACTAAAAATAGACTCCTAAATATTTTATATTGTCCACAGTTATTTCAAATGAAATTTCTTTTTCTATCACTTCCTGCTGGACTTTTTAAAATATAATTTATTGAATTGTTGATGATTTGTGGGGATTGTTTTATATCCTGCAACGTTGCTGAAGTTTTAAATTAATTTATACTAGTTTTTTTCTTTTTTTAAATTTATTTTATAATAACTTTTTATTGACAGAACCCATGCCAGGGTAATTTTTTACAACATTATCCCTTGCACTCACTTCTGTTCTGATTTTTCCCCTCCCTCTTTCCACCCCCTCCCCTAGATGGCAAGCAGTCCTATATATGTTAAATATGTTGCAGTATATCCTAGATACAATATACGTATGCAGAACCGAACAGTTCTCTTGTTGCACAGGGAGAATTGGATTCAGAAGGTAAAAATAACCTGGGAAGAAAAATAAAAATGCAAATAATTTACATTCATTTCCCAGTGTTCTTTCTTTGGGAGAAGCTGCTTCTGTCCATCATTGATCAATTGAAATTGAGTTAGGTCTCTTTGTCAAAGAAATCCACTTCCATCAGAATACATCTTCATACAGTACTGTTGTTGAAGTATATAATGATCTCCTGGTTCTGTTCATTTCACTTAGCAACTCTCTCCAAGCCTCTCTGTATTCATCCTGCTGGTCATTTCTTATAGAACAATAATATTCCATAACATTCATATACCACAATTTATGCAACCATTCTCCAATTGATGGGCATCCATTCAATTTCCAGTTTCTAGCCACTACAAACAGGACTGCCACAAACATTTTGGCATATACAGGTACTTTTCCCTTCTTTAGTATTTCATTGGGATATAAGCTCAGAAGTAACACTGCTGGATCAAAGGGTATGTACAGTTTGATAACTTTTTGGGCATAATTCCAGATTGCTCTCCAGAATGGTTGGATTTGTTCACAACTCCACCAACAGTGCATCAGTGTCCCAGTTTTCCCGCATCCCCTCCAACATTCATCATTATTTTTTCCTGTCATCTTAGCCAATCTGACAGGTGTGTAGTGGTATCTCAGAATAGTTTTAATTTGCATTTCTCTGATCAATAGTGATTTGGAACACTTTCATATGAGTGGAAATTGTTTCAATTTCATCATCTGAAAATGGTCTATTCATATCCTTTGACCATTTATCAATTGGAGAATAGTTTGATTTCTTTAAATTAGAGTCAATTCTCTATATATTTTGGAAATGAGGCCTTTATCAAAACCCTTAACTGTGAAGATGTTTTCCCAGGTTGATGCTTCCCTTCTAATCTTGTTTGCATTAGTTTTGTTTGTACAAAGGCTTTTTAATTTGATATAATCAAAATTTTCTATTTTATGATCAGTAATGGGCTCTAGTTCGTTTTTGGTCATAAATTTCTTTCTCCTCCACAAGTCTGAGAGATAAACTATCCTATGTTTCTCTAATTTATTTATAATCTCATTCTTCATGCCTAAATCATGGACCCATTTTGATCTTATCTTGGTATATGGTATTAAGTGTGAGTCCATGCCTAATTTCTGCCATACTAATTTACAGTTATCCCAGCAGTTTTTAATCAAATAATGAATTCATATCCCAAAAGTTAGGATCTTTGGGTTTGTCAAACACTAGATTGCTATAGTTGACTGCTCTGTCTTGTGAACCTAACCTATTCCACTGATCAATTAAGATATTTCTTATCCAATACCAAATGGTTTTGGTGACTGCTGCTTTGTCATATAGTTTTAGATCAGGTACAGCTAGGCCACCTTCATTTGATTTTTTTTCTTTTTTTTTAAATTTTTATTTAATAATTATTTTATATTGACAGAATCCATGCCAGGGTAATTTTTTTTACAACATTATCCCTTGCATTTGTTTCTGTTCCGATTTTTTTCCCCTCCCTCCTTCCACCCCCTCCCCTAGATGGCAAGCAGTCCTTTATATGTTGGATATGTTGCAGTATATCCTAGATACAATATATGTTTGCAGAACCAAACAGTTCTCTTGTTGCATAGGGAGAATTGGATTCAGAAGGTATAAATAACCCGGGAAGAAAAACAAAAATGCAGATAGTTCACATTCGTTTCCCAGTGTTCTTTCTTTGGGTGTAGCTGCTTTTGTCCGTCATTTATCAATTGAAACTCAGTTAGGTCTCTTTGTCAAAGAAATCCACTTCCATCAAAATATGTCCTCATACAATATCGTTGTCGAAGTGTATAATGATCTCCTGGTTCTGCTCATTTCACTTAGCATCAGTTCATGTAAGTCTCGCCAGTCCTCTCTGTATTCATCCTGCTGGTCATTTCTTACAGAACAATAATATTCCATAACATTCATATACCACAATTTACCCAGCCATTCTCCAATTGATGGGCATCCATTCATTTTCCAGTTTCTAGCCACTACAAACAGGGCTGCTACAAACATTTTGGCACATACAGGTCCCTTTCCCTTCTTTAGTATTTCTTTGGGATATAAGCCCAATAGAAACACTGCTGGATCAAAGGGTATGCACAATTGGATAATTTTTTGGGCATAATTCCAGATTGCTCTCCAGAATGGTTGGATTCGTTCACAACTCCACCAACAATGCATTAGTATCCCAGTTTTCCCGCATCCCCTCCAACATTCATCATTATTTTTTCCTGTCATCTTAGCCAATCTGACAGGTGTGTAGTGGTATCTCAGAGTTGTCTTAATTTGCATTTCTCTGATCAATAATGATTTGGAACATTCTTTCATATGAGTGGTAATAGTTTCAATTTCATCCTCTGAAAATTGTCTGTTCATATCTTTGACCATTTATCAATTGGAGAATGGCTTGATTTCTTATAAATTTGAGTCAGTTCTCTATATATTTTGGAAATGAGGCCTTTATCAGAACCTTTAACTGTGAAGATGTTTTCCCAGTTTGTTGCTTCCCTTCTAATCTTGTTTGCATTAGTTTTGTTTGTACAAAGGCTTTTTAATTTGCTGTAATCAAAATTTTCTATTTTATGATCAGTAATGGTCTCTAGTTCATCTTTGGTCACAAATTTCTTTCTCCTCCACAAGTCTGAGAGATAAACTATTCTATGTTCCTCTAATTTATTTATAATCTCGTTCTTTATGCCTAGGTCATGGACCCATTTTGATCTTATCTTGGTATATGGTGTTAAGTGTGGGTCCATGCCTAATTTCTGCCGTACTAATTTCCAATTATCCCAGCAGTTTTTATCAAATAATGAATTCTTTTCCCAGAAGTTAGGGGCTTTGGGTTTGTCAAACATTAGATTGCTATAGTTGACTGATCTGTCTTGTGAACCTAACCTTTTCCACTGATCCACTAATCTATTTCTTAGCCAATACCAAATGGTTTTGGTGACTGCTGCTTTATAATATAATTTTAGATCAGGTACAGCTAGGCCACCTTCATTTGATTTTTTTTTTCATTAATTCCCTTGAGATTCTCGACTTTTTATTGTTCCATATGAATTTTGTTGTTATTTTTTCTAGATCATTAAAATATTTTCTTGGAAGTCTGATTGGTATAGCACTAAATAAATAGATTAGTTTAGGGAGTATTGTCATCTTTATTATATTCGCTCAGCCTATCCAAGAGCACTTAATATTTTTCCATTTACTCAAGTCTGACTTTATTTGAGTGGAAAGTTTTTTGTAATTTTGCTCATATAATTCCTGACTTTTCTTTGGTAGAAAGATTTCCAAATATTTTATGCTGTTGACAGTTATTTTGAATGGAATTTCTCTTTGTATGTCTTGCTGTTGGATTTTGTTGGTGATGTATAAAAATGTTGAGGATTTATGGGGATTTATTTTGTATCCTGCGACTTTGCTAAAGTTATGAATTATTTCTAATAGCTTTTTAGTAGACTCTCTGGGGTTCTCTAGGTATACCATCATATCATCTGCAAAGAGTGATAGTTTGGTTTCCTCATTGCCTACTCTAATTCCTTTAATCTCTTTCTTGACTCTTATTGCAGAGGCTAGTGTTTCTAAGACAATATTGAATAATAATGGTGATAGTGGTCAACCTTGCTTCACTCCAGATCTTACTGGGAAAGGTTCCAGTTTTTCCCCATTGCATATGATGCTTACTGATGGTTTTAAATATATGCTCCTGACTATATTAAGGAAAAGTCCATTTATTCCTATACTCTCAAGTATTTTTATTAGGAATGGATGTTGGATTTTATCAAATGCTTTTTCTGCATCTATTGAGATGATCATATGGTTTTTGTTTGTTTGGTTTTTGATATAGTCGATTATGCTAATAGTTTTCCTAATATTGAACCAGCCCTGCATTCCTGGTATAAATCCTACTTGGTCATAGTGTATTATCCTGGGGGTGATTTTCTGTAATCTTTTTGCTAATATTTTATTTAAGATTTTAGCATCAATATTCATTAGGGAGATTAGTCTATAATTTTCTTTCTCTGTTTTCAGCCTACCTGGTTTAGGTATCAGTGCCATGTCTGTGTCATAAAAGGAGTTTGGT
Organism: Antechinus flavipes; assembly: GCF_016432865.1. Lineage (NCBI taxonomy): Eukaryota > Metazoa > Chordata > Mammalia > Dasyuromorphia > Dasyuridae > Antechinus > Antechinus flavipes. The sequence continues at coordinate 487,910,534 of NC_067399.1, read as the reverse complement.
AGGACTCCTTCAATCCCTATTTTTTCAAATAGTTTATATCGCATTGGAATTAATTGTTCTTTAAATGTTTGGTAGAATTCACATGGAAGTCCATCTGGTCCTGAGGATTTTTTCTTAGGGAGTTGGTTAATAGCTTGTTCTATTTCTTTTTCTGAGATGGGACTGTTTAGGATATTTACTTCTTCCTCTGTTAGTTTGGGCAAGCTATATTTTTGGAGGTATTCTTCCATTTCATTTAAGTTGTTGAATTTATTGGCATAAAGTTGGGCAAAGTAACTCCTAATTATTGCTCTCATTTCCTCTTTGTTAGTGGTGAGTTCCCCCTTTTCATTTTTAAGACTAACAATTTGATTTTTCCTCTTTTTAATCAGATTTACTAAGGGTTTGTCTATTTTGTTGGTTTTTTCATTGAACCAACTCTTAGTTTTATTAATTAATTCAATAATTTTTTTACTTTCAATTTTATTGATATCTTCTTTTATTTTTAGAATTTCAAGTTTAGTGTTTGACTGGGGGTTTTTAGTTTGTTCCTTTTCTAGCATTTTTAATTGCAAGCCCAATTCATTGACCTTCTCTTTCTCTGTTTTATGCAAGTAGGCCTCTAGAGATATGAAATTTCCCCTTATTACCACTTTGGCTGCATCCCATACATTTTGGTATAATGTCTCATTATTATTGTTTTCTTGGGTGAAGTTATTAATTATGTCTATGATTTGCTGTTTCACCCAATCATTCTTTAATATGAGATTATTTAGTTTGCAATTATTTTTTGGTCTACTTCCCCCTGGCTTTTTGTTGAATGTAATTTTCATTGCATCATGGTCTGAAAAGGATGCATTTACTATTTCTGCCTTACTGCATTTGAGTTTGAGGTTTTTATGTCCTAATATATGGTCAGTTTTTGTATAGGTTCGATGAACTACTGAAAAGAAAGTGTACTCCTTTCTGTCTCCATTTAGTTTTCTCCAGAGATCTATCATATCTAACTTTTCTAGTATTCTATTTACCTCTTTGACTTTTTTCTTATTTATTTTGTGGTTTGATTTATCTAATTCTAAGAGTGCAAGGTTGAGCTCTCCTACTATTATAGTTTTGCTATCTATTTCTTCTTGCATCTCTCTTAATTTCTCTTTTAAGAATTTAGATGCTACACCACTTGGTGCATATATATTTAATATTGATATTGCTTCATTATTTATGCTACCCTTTAGCAAGATATAGTGCCCTTCCTTAAATCTTTTAATTAGATCAATTTTTGCTTTTGCTTGATCTGAGATCAGGATGGCTACCCCTGCTTTTTTGACTTCACCTGAAGCATAGTAGATTTTGCTCCAACCTTTTACCTGTACTCTGTATGTATCTCTCTGCTTCAGATGTGTTTCCTGTAAACAACATATTGTAGAATTCTGGCTTTTAATCTATTCTGCTATCTGCTTCATCTTTATGGGGGAGTTTACCCCATTCACATATATGATTAAAATCACCAATTCTGTATTATTTGCCATCTTGTTAACCCCTGTTTATCCTTTTCTCCCTTCTTTTCTCCTTTCCCCCTTCCCAGTATTAAGCTTGTGAGTACCACTTGCTTCTCATAGCCCTCCCTTTTTAGTATCCCTTCCCCAACCTTAAAGTTCCTCCCCCTATCTTACTCCTTTCTCTCAGAGTTTCCGTATTTCTTTCTGCTTAGTTATTCCTTCCCTTTTCACTTTTCCCTTCTCACTTTTTAATGAGGTAGGAGAAGTTTCACCATAAATTGAATATGTCTAAATTTTTTCTCTTAAAGCCAATTCTGATGGCAGTAAGATACCCACTATATTCATCCCCCTCCATTCTTTTTCTCAGATATAATAGGTTTCCTTTGCCTCTTCATGAGATGTAGTACCCCCACTTTACCCTTTTTTGGGAACAATGTCCTTTCCACATCTAGTTTCTAGAACAAGGCATTCATATATTCTTTATACATCTTTATAGCAGAAATATAGTTTCCAAGATTTCTTTTTACATTTTTAGGTTTCTCTTGAGTTCTATATTTGTAAATCAAACTTTTTGTTAAGTTCTGTTTTTTTTCATCAAAAATAGGTGAAATTTGCTTATTTTGTTGAATGTCCATCTTTTTCCCTGGAAAAAGATGCTCATTCTGGCTGGGCAAGTTATTTTTGGTTGCATACCAAGTTCTTTAGCCTTTTGGAATACCATATTCCAGGCCCTTCGATCTTTTATGTGGATGCTGCTAGATCCTGGGTAATCCTTATTGTGACTCCTCTATATTTGAATTGCATTTTTCTAGCCGCTTGCAGTATTATTTCCTTCCTTCGTCTGTGCTTTTGGCCACTATATTTCTTGGTGTTTTGATTTTAGGATCTCTTTCAGTAGGTGATCAATGAATTCTTTCAATGTCTATTTTATCCTCTGTTTCTATGACTTCTGGGCAGTTCTCTTTGATAATTTCCTGGAAAATAGTGTCCAGACTCTTTTTTTCATCATATTTTTCTGGGAGTCCAATAATTCTCAGATTGTCTCTCCTGGATCTATTTTCCAGGTCTGTTGTTTTCCCAAGAAGGTATTTCACATTTTTTTCCATTGTTTGATTTTTTTGGTTTTGCTTGACTGATTCTTGTTGTTTCCTCAAGTCATTCAATTCCATTTGTTCGATTCTGATTTTCAATGAAGTATTTTCTTCACTCATTTTTTAAATCTCTTTTTCTAATTGTCCAATTGATTTCTTTTGTTCTATGGAATTTTTTCCCATTTTGCCAGTTTTAGTTTTTAGAAAGCTATTTTTTGTTTCCAGTTCACTCTCCTATTTTTCAAGGATTTGATTTCTTTATCCACTCTGTCTTTAAATGAGTGGGATGACTTCTCCAGACTCTCTTGCCAAGCCTCCCTCTCCTTTTTCCATTTTTCTTCTAGCTCTCTTGTGAGAGCCTTTTTAATTTCTTCTATGAGATTCATCTGTGCTGAGGAACAGATGATCTTCTCCTTTGGGGATTCACCTGGCAACAGTCTGTTTTTAGTCTCCTCAGGGTTTAGAGTCTGCTCTCTATCCATATAGAAGCTGTCAATGGTTAAGGTCCTTTTCAATTTTTTGCTCATTTTGTCAGAGAAGAATCAAAGACAAACTAGCAAAGAAAAAAAAAAAACCTAAATGGAATCTGTTTTTTTTTTTTTTTTTTTTTCTTTGAGGGAAGGGCTGGGTGGTGTTTCCGAGCTTCCTCTACAGACTGCAGGGGCAGTGATGGCTGTGCTGCACCTGTGCTCTGAGACTCCAAGAACATGCTGAGACACTGTGGGGGAGGGATGGCCAGCTCCCAAGAGACTCCAGCTGTTCCGGGTTGTATTCTTCACCCCCAGTGTTTTTAGCTTCTCTGCTGGGCTACTGACTTGCTGCTGGGGCAAAGTATCCAATCCTGTAGCAAAGCTCTTCCCGCAGGGATGGCTGAGATCACACCCCATTCCCCTCTGGTCTGCTCGGCTGTGAGCTGCCTGCCGTGCTCTTGCTGCCACTGCCTGCCCTCAACCTGTACCCGATCTAAAACCTTCCCCACTCTCGAGCAAAAACAGACCTTTCCTGGAGAATTTCAAGGATGTCTTTTCTTGGTAACAATTTGTGGGGTTTTTTTTTTCAGTCAAGCATTAATTCAGAGGCTTGTAATGAAATGGATTCTGAGGGGAAATGTGGAGCTTACACAAAAAGCTGTGTGCCTCCTCTCCACCATTTTGGCCAGAAGTACTACTAGTTTTTCTGTTGATTTTTAAGCATACCATTATATCTTCTACCAAGAGTAATGATTTTGCTTTCTCATTGCCTCCTCTGATTCTTTCAATTTCATATTCTTCTCTTATTTTTATAACTAGTATTTCTATTATAATATTGAATAATAGTATGTATAATAGTGGTGAAAATAAGCATCCTTGCTTCACCTATGATCTTATTAGGAATGCTTCTAACTTATCTCCATTAAAGATAAAGCTTCCTGATGGTTTTAGATAGATTTCACTTATCATTTTAAGAAAAGCTCTGTTTATTCCACTGGTTTCTTGTATTTTTAATCATAATGAGTGTTGTATTTTGTTGAAAGCTTTTTCTGCATTTTTTTTTCTAAAATCCTATTCATCTCTTTAATTTCTTTTTTGTTTGTTTATATGATAGTTAGATTTATTTAACAGGGGAAAGTTGATGTCCCCAGAATGTGGATATGAAGCCATTTGGTGTATATAAGTTTATTATTGAAGTAACCCCATTGTCTATGAGGTATCAAAATATAGTTTTTTGTAATTAAGTCAATTTTTTATTCAATCAGTAAGTAATCAAAAAATAACAACTTACTTTTACTCTGCCTTTTTCAAATTTATTTCTTTCAGACAACATATTGTTGGATTCTGGTTTTCAACATTTTGCATCTTTTTTTGCTTTGTGATTTGTGTGCTTTTATGATTACTAATTGTGCATTTTCTTCCATCTATTTTTTTTCTCTTTTAATCCTTCTATCTCCTTTTTTCCTGTTCCTCCTCAGAAGTAAACTGGTCACTGCCTTTTTAAATCCATTTTTCCTCTATCAGCACCCTGTCCATACTTTTTCTTTCTTACTTCCTTATAGGTAACATAGATTTCTATACCCAATTGAGTGTGTATGTTAATCCCTCTTTGAATCAATTACAATGAGAGTAGGGTTCAAGCACTACCTGTCACTCTTCTTATAATTCCCCTTCCCCCAAATATAAAATGTTCTTCCTTTTAAGCCTCTTTTAAGGTGAGATAATTTCCCTGTTCTTCTTCTTCTTTTTTTCTTCTCCCAAAACATCCCTCTTTCTCATTCTTTAATCTTATTTTTTAAAAAAAATATCCTTTCATATTCAATTGATTTATATTCCCTTTAGGTATGTATATTCCTTTTTGCCCTAATAATGATAAAATTGTTAAAAAGTTCCAAGTATCAGTTTCCCATGTAGCAACAAAACAATAATTTCTCTTTCATGTTTACTCTTTTATGCTTCCTTTGATTCTTGTATTTGAAAGTCAAATTATCTGTTTAGCTCTTTTCATCAAGAGTTCTTGAAAGTCTTCTATTTCATCAAATTTCCATTTTTTCTTTTATGGATTATACTCAGTTTTTTGGTTATGTTATTTTCCTGTTGTAATCCTAGCTGCTTTTCTTTCTGGAATATCATAGTTTAAACCCTCTAATCTTAATTATAATTTTTAAATTAAAAATATAAATTATATGTAAATATGAATATATATTCATATACATATATCAATATATTGTAAGACTCAGAGGGAGACTGGTTGAGATTGACAGTCTGCCGGACTGTCAGACTCCTGGAGAAGACTGGGTCAGATTGAGACTATGACAGACACAGATTGTGTAAAAGACAATAAAGACTTTAGACTCTATTTTTGTCCATTCTCGTGGTATCTATCCTGCTGAGAGCAAGGCCCTTCTGGAGCACCTCTAGAAAGCTAGCCCAAACATTACAACTGATCTCTCTATTGAGAGTCTGTCACATTGTTTGATCTTGCTCCTCTTCCCTTGGCCTCCAATTTATTTCATTCCCAGTCTACAAGCAACACCTTTGTCAGTAAAGGCTGCTTTGTAGCTCCTTCAGATATTATGATTCACAGCTGTGGCGACTCTCAAAGAATTGACTTGCCCCTTCACCTAGGCACATTCCTCAACAAATTCCCCATTTTTTTTTTTTTTGTTTTATGGATATTTTCTCCCCACACCATGGTCAGTAAGTTTGTGCATTTGCTGTTATCTGAGTCTGCACACTGAGGAATGCAATCAGCATTATCACCTCTGAATGGTTGTAGGATGAAATACTATAGCAGGTGTTAAATCTTGCGAGATGTCATGGAGGCAAACTTTCAAATGGCGAAGAAGCCATATAGAAGCTGTTTTCATAGAAGCTGTCAATGGTTAGTCAGGACAAGCAGTTTTCATAAGTCTGTCATCAGTCTCCTGGCTTGGCTCTTTGATGTGTTGGCCCATTTAATTACCCTGACTAGAAAAGTATTACTGGATCTCTTCTTCCTTTCCTTCCCCTACTGAAAGAACTCTGGGAGGATCTTACTCATGAACCGCTCTGAGCACTGCTTCTTTGTTTATTGTGTTTCTTATGCCCCACGTTTGGGCGCCATGTGTTGCAATATAGGAGCCACCTGCCAGGGGCTGCTGGAGGTCTAACTCAGATCTATGAAATGGATCTCTTCATGTGAGAGGATGATGATGATATAAGGAGACTGAGAGGCAGTTGCTATTCTCTGATCTCTCCACTGAGAGGCAGTTGTATTGTCTGACTTCTCTCCTCTTCCCTCTTGTCTACAATTTATTTCATTTCCAATCCACAAGGAACATCTGTGAAGGCTGATTTGCAACTCCTTATTAACCTTATAATCTATTTCTGATCAGTTATTTGACCCCATTATTGTTTATAGATTGAGAGTTCCCAAAGCTGCTGCTGCCCCTGTTGGAGCTACTTGAAAAACCTGTTTTTGTCCTTTTCTTAATGTGGCATATGCTATGCTATGGGCTTGACCACACCCCAGTGAAACAGACTTTGCCTGCTAACTTCAAAAGTTGAATTGGACCAGAAATCTGTTTCACCTCAAACTTTAGTTGACTTTACTGCTCCAGAATTCAATTTGAGGCATTATCTTTGTTTGGAGGGGAATTTAGAAAAGTTTCTTTGAGTTCCTGTCTCTGCTCCAGCATATGTTCTCCACTTCTATTAGAGTTCTTATATATGATATTATATATGTTATATTATATTATTATTATTATATTATTATAATTATACTGTATATATACATATAAACATGCATAATAATATTGCTAATACAGTTTTACTTTTAAATATTGTTTATTTATAATTATAATTAAATTACATTACAATATATTGATAAAAATATATTTATATTTACAATTTTAAAATTATAATTAAGTTTACATGTATAAATATAAATATATTTATATAAATTATAATTAAAATTATAATAAATTATACTATTTATAATATTATATTATGATGTTAATATAATATTAGTAATAAATTATATATTAAAATATAGAAATAATTACATAAATATATGATTATAGGATACATTATTATAATAAATAATATTATATATTATAATATACTATAAGCATGTTCTTATACATGATTAACAAGAAGGATAAAAATGGGAAAGGGCAATTGAAGTTAGGAAAAAAAGACAGAGAAAAAAGAGCCAGAGAGCCAGACAAAGAGACAGAGAGATACAAAGAGAGAGCCAGAGAGAGAGAGAGAGAGAGAGAGAAGAATGAGAGAGAGAGAAGGAGATTGAGATTGAGATTATTGGTGACCTTGGAAGAAGGCGTGTCGCAAAGTATTGAAAAGTGAATGGAAAGCAAAAAATAGAGTTGAGGAGATTATGTAACTTTTAGTCCAAGAATTTGGCTATGAAAGGAGATGAGATATATGACAATTGCTCAAGGAAATTGTAAAGTCAAGAGATTTATTTTTAGTAAGAGGGAAGATATAGGCATGTGTATAGATATCAGGGAAATAATTAAACCTCAAAGAATGATTTAAAATTAGGAAAAGAAGAGAAGGCTGATGGAATTGATTGAATGAAGAGAAGAGAGTATAGGGTGAAGGCTAAAGGTAGTAATCCTGGCCTTAACAAGAAGGAGGGCTCTTCATTTTTTTCATACTGGAATAAAAGAAGAGTAGATAGGGAAATGCTGTAGAAGTGATTTGAAATGTGGAATTTGAGAAGAAAAGGATCTCTCTCTCTCTCTCTCTCTCTCTCTCTCTCTCTCTCTCTCTTAATTTATGGAATAAAACATGCATTTCTATAATATTGTATAATAAAAAAGATGATTGCACATGAAGTGTAAAACTTGGTATGTCTTTTAAATATATAAAAATTATCATGTGTTTTTTTCTTTTTTTCTCTCCACTTCCTCCTAGAGATGGCTACCATTAAACATATATATATATATATATATAAAATATATATATATATACACACATACATATACATATATCATAAACATATACACACATATACATACACATGCATATATATGTATACATAGGTATATATACACATGCACATGTTCATGTAAAATTATTCCCTTTATCATACTTCTATTTATTAGTTCTCTCTCTCTGGATATAGATAACATGTTACTTCATACATTTTTTATAGTTTATTTGGGATATTTATAATAGTCAAAATGCATTTTTTGCTAAAAGTTGTTTTTAAAGTAATATTGCCATTATTATATATAGTATTCTCTTGGTCTTGCTCATTTTAGTCTTCATTATTTTGTGCAAGTCTTTTCATGTTTTTCTAAGATAATTGAGTTCATCATTTCTTCAAGCATAATATTCATTTATCACCACTTGTTTAGACATTCCTCAATTGATGGGCAATTTCTAATTCTTTGTCACCACAAAGGAAGAAGATATAATACAGTTTCTTTTCCTTTTTTGCTGCTCATTTTTGAGTATAGTTTTGAAAAACTGCTCTAAAGCATTATTGGTTAGAGAAATGCAAATTTAAAAAATCTTGAGATATCATTTTATACCTACTAGGAGAAGGGACTCGAGAACATTTTTTTTTTTTTTGTGGAATCAAGGTGATATGGGGGGTGGAAACTATCATTTCCACTTGGAAGAAAAGAGAAGATAATATTTTTACCTGTTTATTTAACACACATTCTTTTTTTTTTTTAAATACCTTTTTATTGATAGAACTCATGCCAGGGTAATTTTTTACAACATTATCTCTTGCATTCACTTCTGTTCCAATTTTTCCCCTCCCTCCCTCTACCCCCTCCCCCAGATGGCAAGCAATCCTTTATATGTTGAATAGGTTACAGTATATCCTGGATACAATATACATGTGCAGAACCGAACAGTTTTCTTGTTGAACAGGGAGAATTGGATTCAGAAGGTATAAATAATCCGGGAAGAAAAACAAAAATGCAAGCAGTTTATATTCATCTCCCAGTGTTCTTTCTTTGGGAACACACATTCCTTTATGAATTATGTTGGGAGAGAATCAGAACAAAAGGGAAAAACCATGCATGAGATTAAAAAAATCAGAAAACAAAACAAAACAAAACAAGTGAATGTAGAATATGTTGATTTGCATTCAATCTCCTTAGTTCTTTTTCTGGAGACAGATGGCTTTTTCTGACCAGTCTATTGGAATTGCTTTGAATAACTGAACCACTGAGAAGAACCAAGTCTTTCATAGTTGACCAATGCATCTTTTTGCTGTTATTGTGTACAATGCATTTCTGGTTCTGCTTGTTTTGCTCAGCATCCGTCTATATAAATCTTTCCAGGCCTTTCTATAATCAGCTTGTCCATTTTTTATAGAACAATATATTCCATTAGCTTTCTATACCACAACTTATTCAGCTATTCCTCAATTGATGGGCATCTATTCATTTTCCAGTTCTTTGCTACCACAAAAAGAGCTGCTACAAACATTTTTGCACATGTGGGTCTTTTTCCCTCCTTTAAGATTTCCTTCAGATACAGATCCAATAATGGCACTGCTGGGTTAAAGGGTATACACAGTTTTATAACCCTTTGGACATAGTTTCAGATTGCTCTCCAAAATGGTTGGATCATTTCCCACTAATTCCAATTCCACCAACAATGCATTAGTGTTCCTGGTTTCCCACTTTCCCTCCAACATTTATCATTATCTTTTCATGTCATCTTAGCCAATCTGAGAAATGTGTTGGAGTATCTCAGAGTTGTATTAATTTGAATTTCTCTAAACAATAATGATTCAGAACACTTTTTTTCATATGACTATATAGATGGCTTTAATTTCATCATCTGAAAATTGTTCATGTCTTTTGACCTTTTATCAATTGGGGAATGACTTGTATTTTTATAAATTTGACAAAGTTCCTTATATATTTTAGAAATTAGATCTTTATCAAGGATACTGGCTGTTAAGATTTTTCCCAGCTTTATATTTCTCTGTTAATCTTGGTTCTATTGGTTTTATGTGTTCAAAAACTTCTAGTTTAATGTAATTAAAATTATGTATTTTACTTTTTATAATGTTATCTCATTCTTCTTTGGTCATAAATTCCTCCCTTTCCCAAAGATCTGAAAATTAATTATCCCTTCTAATTTGTTTATGATATCATATTTTATGCCTATGTCATGTATCCATTTTGATATGGAGTGTAAGGTGTAGGCCTATGCTGAATTTCTGATATATTAATTTCCAGTTTTCCCAGAAATTTTTGCCAAATACTGAATTATTATTACAGAAACTGGAGTTTGGGAGTTTATCAAATACTAATTGCTATAGGCCTTGATATATAGGCCTTGTCACATGTATCTAATCTATTCCATTGATTTGCCACTCTATTTCTCAGTCAGTATTTTGATGACTGCTACTTTATAATATAATTTTAATTTTGGTACTGCTAAGCCACCATTCTTTGTATTTTTTCATTAATTCCCTTGATAGTCTCGACTCTTTGTTTTTCCAGATGAATTTTATTATTATTTTTTCCAGTTCTATAAAATAATGTTTTGGCAGTTTGAATGGTATGACACTGAACAAGTAGACTAATTTAGATAGAATTGTCATTTTTGTTATATTAGCTCAGCCTAGCCATAACAGTTGATATTTTTCCAATTGTTTAGATCTTACTTTATTTGTGTGAAATGTGTTTTATAATTGTGTTCATATAGTTCTTTGGTTTGTCTTGAAAGGTAGACCCCCAAATATTTTATGTTGTCTATTGTAATTATAAATGGAATTTCTCTTTCTATCTTTTGCTGATGGGCTTTGTCAGAAATATATATAAAAAACGGATTGTTAGTGTGGGTTTATTTCATTTCCTGCAACTTTGCTAAAGCTGTAAATTGTTTCCAGTAGGATAGAAGAGAAGATTTTTAATGTGTGCTGTGTAGAGTGTGATAATCAAAGAGTAAAAGAATATCATGAAACAGTGATTCAGTTGAGTTTGGGAAAAAGTTTGTTTTGAATCCAGTCAGTAGTTATATGATATCCTCTGAAAGTGTTATATAGCATGTGGCTCAGAACAGTGAAGAAGGTGAAGAAAGAAGAAGAAGAAGAAGAAGAAGAAGAAGACGACGACGACGACGACGACGACGACGACGACGAAGAAGAAGAAGAAGAAGAAAAAGACGACGATGATGACGACGACGAAGAAGAAGAAGAAGAAGAAGAAGAAGACGACGATGACGAAGAAGAAGAAGAAAAAGAAGAATAAGAAGAAGACGACGACGACGACGACGACGACGACGACGACGAAGAAGAAGAAGAAGAAGAAGAAGAAGAAGAAGAAGAAGAAGATGACGACGACGATGAAGAAGAAGAAAAACAACAACAACAACAACAAGAACAACAACAACAAGAACAGCAACAAGAAGAAGAAGAAGAACAACAACAACAACAACAAGAATAGTAATAATAATAATAAGAAGAAGAACAACAACAACAACAACAAGAACAACAACAAGAAGAAGAACAACACCAACAAGAAGAAGAAGAAGAAGAAAAAGAAGAAGAAGAAGAAGAAGAACAACAACAACAACAAGAACAAGAAGAAGGAGAACAAGAAGAAGAAGAAGAAGAAGAAGAACAACAACAACAACAACAACAACAAAAAGAAGAACAAGAAGAAGAAGAACAACAACAACAAGAAGAACAACAACAACAACAAAAAGAAGAAGAACAACAACAGGAACAAGAAGAAGAAGAACAACAACAAGAACAACAACAAGAAGAAGAACAACACCAAGAAGAAGAAGAAGAAGAAGAAGAAGAAGAAGAAGAAGAAGAAGAAGAAGAAGAAGAAAAAGAAGAAGAAGAAGAAGAACAACAACAACAATAACAACCACAACAACCACAACCACAACCACAACAACAACAACCACAACCACCACAACTACAACCACAAGAATGAGAAGAACAAGAAGAAACCCTAACTTTTGAAAAGTTTTTGCTTTTTAGGGTTTTTGAAAAGGATGCTCCATGATAGGACAAGAGGGCAAGAGTTTCCAGGACTTATGGTAGTTGAACTAGCTAACTAAAAGGTCAAAATATTAAAGAAGGCATAGGGGAATTGAGGCATGACAAGAATGATATTCACAAAAAGTAAAAGGAATGCAGTTAATGGAGGTTTCAGTGAGAATACACAAGGGTTAGTTAGAAGGGAGCAAGCATAGAAAGAGATAGGAAGGCAGGAGATTATGGCATTTATTCATCTATGTATATATTATTTTCTGCCTAATACCAGTAGTCTTCTTAAGAGAAAGGAATGTTTTTGACTTTTATCTTTTTATTTCCTCCATCTTACATGGTATTTAGTACATAGTAAGCTCTTAATAAATAAACATCAAATGGACTTGAATTGAATTCCAGCTTTTCCTTTCCTGATAGGTGCTCAGTAAATATAAGTTGATTTGAGTTGAAGGCAAGGATTTTAAGGCAACCATATTTTGTACTTTCTCACTCAAAGCTTAGACCAATTTCTTCCCAAATTTAAACCTATCCACAAACTTAAGTTGGTTTTATTAATTAAGAAAAAAAACAATGCTCGCTGGAGGTATTTTACTACTGGCAATAGTAAAAAGAAAATTGGCTCTGGAATAACAGGATCTACATTCAAGTCTTACTTTTGCTATTTAATATGTATGTGATCTTGTACTCCAGTTTCCTCCTAAATAAAACAAGATGGACTAGTCCAATGTAGACTATGGAATCCTTTACAGATCTAAGTATCCTGCTACGCTATTCTGAGGGAACACAAAAACTGAAGTCTCCCTTTTCACAAAGCAAAATTCCCCTTTACCTCCAAAACAATTAATTTTAACTGATGAGACATAGTAAGTCAGTCTAATGTAACTTATGGAAAATTTATAAACTGGTCCTTTTTTAGGCTGGTTTGATGAGCATTTTACCTTCTTTTCCATGGTACTTAGCATAAAAGAAGATGACATCCAGGGTTCCCAGTTCATAGATCCTAACAGTCCTTGTTGGGCCCAATTCTGCTAGATGAGAGGTTTCTAGAATCTCTATGTAGCATTCTTCTGTTTAAGAGATGCTTCAAAGACTGTTAAAATGATAATTTGCAAAAAAAAAAAAAAAAAAACTCAATAAACTTCCAATTCTATATGATAGCCTAAAAAGAAATAAAAAAATTCAACATTAACACAGACTCCCTGGCCCTATTACCTGAACACTGGATTTATTATATTTCATCCTTCCTCCAAGATTCTCTAATACCCTTAAGGAACTTTGCTCAAGTTTATTGAATGGATTCTCCACATTCCAGTTTATTTAAGACTGGATTTGATTCTAAGCTTGGTGCTCTATCTATTGTGCTACCTAGCTACTTCATTATTACAACAACAAATGATGAACAAGAGTAAATATCTCGAAGTTTACAAAGGTTTTTTTTTTCTTTTTTTAAAGAATTCTATACATATATTTCTGATGCCATATTGTAGAAGAAGAGCAAAGAGGCAAAAGAGGTATTTTTTTTTTTTTTGGCAATTGAGGTTAAGTAACTTGTCCAGGGTCACACAACTAGGAAATGTTAAATGTCTGAAATCAGATTTGAACTCAGGTCTTCCTGACTTCAGGGCTGGTGCTCTATCTATGCAAAGAGCCATCTTTTAGCAAAAAAAAAATTTACTCCCTGTGATATGGATACCTATGTGACAGAGAAACTGGCCCACTTAAAATCGGTTGACATTGGATTAGAATAAGAGGAGGGGGACCAAAATGTTGGGGTGGAGACTCATCTAGGGGATTTAAGTACTCTGAATAGGCTGTAAACATTGCTATACCCAGCCAATGTTGGAAGCAAGGGAGGGAAGTTTAAATTAGAAATAGGGAATAATAGACTGTGTATATTCTTAACTGGTGTGCCCTTTTGATTTTTTGGTGAGGACACTAGCTCTTCCAAGAACATTAATAAAAATCCTTCCCAATTCATCAGGGGCACCCTGGAGTTCTTGGTAGAACACTTGTTTCTTACAGCTGATTTCCTTTATCAACACTTGGACAAAAGTCACATAGAAATAGGGCAAACACAGACAAGCTGAAATATTTTATTGCTGGAAGCAGTATATAGGAATGTCAGTTGTATGCTTGGGTTTCATAAGACCCCAAACCTGTGCAGGATATAAAATAAACCCACATAAGTAATCAGCATTCTTACACATCATAACAAAATCCAATAGTTAGAGTTACAAAGAGAAATTCCATTTAAAGTAACTACTGATAGTATAAAATATTTAGGAATCTATCAGCCAAGAGAAAATCAGAAACTATATGAGCAAAACTATAAAATACTTTCCACACAAATGAAGTCAGATCTAACTAATTGGAAAAAATATTAAATGCTCTTGGATTGGGCGAGCAAATATAACAAAGATGACAATACTACCTAAACTAATCTATTTATTTACCGCTATACCAATCAGACTCCCCCAAAAATTATTTTAATGACTTAGAAAAATAACAAAGTTCATATAGAAAAACAAAAGGTCAAGAATTTCAAGGGAATTAATTATAAAGCAGCAATTACCAAAACCATTTGGTATTGGCTAAGAAATAGACTAGTTGATCAGTGGAATAGGTTAAATTTAAAGAACAAAACAGCCAATAACTTTAATAATCTAGTGTTTGACAAACCCAAAGATCCCAGCTTTTGAACTCACTGTTTGACAAAAATTGCTGGTAAAATTGGAAATTAGTATGGCAGAAACTAGGCATTGACCCACACTTAACACAGTACACCAAGATAAGGTCAAAATGGGTTCATGACCTAGGCATAAAGAATGAGATTATAAACAAATTGAAAGAGCATAAGATAGTTTACCTCTCAGACCTGTGGAAGAGGAAGGAATTTATGATCAAAGAAGAACTAGAGATCATTATTGATCACAAAATAGAAAATGTTGATTATATCAAATTGAAAAGTTTTTGTACAAAAAAAACTCATGCAGACAAGATTAGAAGGGAAGCAATAAACTGGGAAAACATTTTTACAATCAAAGGTTCTAATAAAGGTCTCATTTCCAAAATATATAGAAAATTTCTTCTAATTTATAAGAAATCAAGTCATTCTCCAATTGATAAATGGTCAAAGGATATGAATAGACAATTTTTTAGATGAAGAAATGAAAACAATTTCTAATCATCTGAAAAAATGTTATAAATTACTATTGATCAGAGAAATGCAAATTAAGACAACTCTGAGATACCACTACATACCTATCAGATTGGCTAGAATGATAGGGAAAGATAATGTGGAATATTGGAAGGGATTTGGGAAAACAGGGACACTGATACATTTTCGTGGAATTGTAAATGCATGCAGCCATTCTGGAGAACAATTTGGAACTATGCTCAAAAAGTTATCAAACTGTGCATATCCTTTGACCCAGCAATGTTACTACTGGGCTTATATCCCAAAGAGAGTTTGAAGAAGGGAAAGGGACCTGTATGTGCACAAATGTTTGTGACAGGTCTCTTTGTAGTGGCCAGAAATTGGAAACTGAGTGAATGTCCATCATTTGGAGAATGGCTGAATAAATTGTAGTACATGCATATTATGGAATATTATTGTTCTATAAGAAATGACCAACAGGATGATTTCAGAAAGGCCTGGAGAGACTTACCTAAACTGATGCTGAGTGAAATGAGCAGGACCAGAAGATCATTATATACTTCAACAACAATACTATATGATGATCAATTCTGAGGGATGTGGTTCTCTTCAACAATGAGTGAACCAAATCAGTTCCAATAAAGCGGTAATGAATTGAACCAGTTACACCCAGCAAAAGAACTCTGGGATATGACTATGAACCACTACATAGAATTCCCAATCCCTCTATTTTTGTCCACCTGCATTTTTGATTTCCTTCACAGGCTAATTGTACACTATTTCAAAGTCTGACTCTTTTTGAATTTAGTGCTATACTTTTTGGACATGTATACATATATTGTTTTTAACTTATATTTTAACATATTTAACATGTATTGGTCAATCTGCCATCTGGGGGAATGGGTGAGGGGAAGGAGGGAAAAAGTTGGAACAAAAGGGTTTGCAACTGTGAATGCTGAAAATTTACCTATGCATATATCCTGTAAATAAAAAGCTATAATAATAATAATAATAATAAAAGATCCCAAACCTGATGAAAGATTTTGTTTTCTTAAGTCTGCTTTCAGCAAATTTCATAGGATTATAATTTTGAAAACAAAAAAGACATTAGAGATCATTCAGTTAAATCCATTTTACAGATGAGTGAACTGAGGCTTAGAGATTTTAAGTGACTTGCCCAATTTATTAAGGTAGTGTAAGTGACAGAGCAAGGATTCAGATATGAGTTTGATGAGCTCAAGATGATGAGATTAGGGTTCCTAGAGATGGTTAGGGAGTTAAATGATGAGTTTAATGGCAGGTTTTGGGTTCAGGGAACTAAATGAAGGGGTTTGGTTCTCCTAAATCTCCTTAGGACTTGGTGCATGACAGGGAGTTCTGGGAACCCCCCCTTTTGGTGGCAGAGGTCCTTTATAAAGGAATTTATTAACCTAAAAAGCGAGACTGATAAAAAGAAGTTTATTATTGACATTGGGAAGTCAGTCTTTGCTATACACGAATAGTGACTGAATTCCTTAGTAGTAGGGTCCTGGTAGAGAGATATAAAGTTTCAAGTGGAGAAATTCCTACAGAGAAGTATAAAGTCTTGTTAAGGAAATAGGTAAGAAAGATAAAGAGAGGGTAATGCTGAAAGAGAATATCATTTCAGTGGGCAGAGGTTGCTGCTATACATGACATGGCATGTTAGGTCCTCTGCAAGGACTAAGCCCCAAGTTTGCTCTTTTTATAATAGAAACCTTGGCTATAAGCAGGGGTTTGTTCTTGATGGGGATGAGTACAGCTTGAACTGGAATTTGAATAGAATTGAATGAGTCTTTCAATCAGGTTGGAATTTTTCAGCTCGGGACTCAACTAGCCACACCTAAATAAACCACTTTTATTTAAGTCTGACTTTATTTGTGTGAAAAGTTTTTTGTAATTTTGCTCATATAATTTCTGACTTTCCTTTGGTAGATAGATTCCTAAATATTTTATGCTGTCGACAGTTATTTTGAATGGAATTTCTCTTTGTATCTCTTGTTGTTGGATTTTGTTGATGATGTATAAACATGCTGAGAATTTATGGGGATTTATTTCGTATCCTGCAACTTTGCTAAAGTTATGAATTATTTCTAATAGCTTTTTAGTAGAATCTCTGGAGTTCTCTAAGTATACCATCATACCATCTGCAAAGAGTGATAGTTTGGTTTTCTCATTGCCTACTCTAATTCCTTTAATCTCTTTCTTGACTCTTTTTTGCAGAGGCTAGCATTTCTAATACAATATTGAATAATAATGGTGATAGTGGGCAACCTTGCTTCACTCCAGATCTTACTGGGAATTGTTCCAGTTTTTCCCCATTGCATATGATGCTTACTGATGATTTTAAATATATGCTCCTGACTATTTTAAGGAAAAGTCCATTTATTCCTACTAGATAAACCACTTTTATTTTGATTCCCTGGGGCAGGTCTCACAGAGGCAGAGTTCAAGGAGAATTTCTCCTTCAAGAACCTTCTCATGTGCTCTACCTCATGCTCATTCCTAAAGTCAGAGCAAGAGCAAGAGAAAGAATTTCAGGGTTCCCCTCATCAAAGATAGATCATCTTTCTACTGTATCACACTACCTTCCAACAGATCCATACACTTCATTTGGCTTAATATTCCCATGATCCTAAACTGGTTCCCTTCCAGTCAATTAACACAGATTAGGCACCTACTATGTGCCAGGTACTATGATAAATGTTGGTATAAGAGAATAAGGAAGAGAAAAAGAAAGTCTTTGTCTTTAAGGAGATTATAAATTTAATGGGGAAAGATAAGAAATAAAAGAAAGCTGAAGGGAATAAAGTGGTGTGAGGGCGGGAGACATGATGCAGTACAAAGATTGTAATTGGTAGGAAAGGAAGAATCAGCCTCTTTAAATGGAAACTTTGGATGCAGTCCTTTGCTGGGTCCTCTATTCCTCTCTTCAGAGGAGCAGAGAGTGCAGAAGAGGTGTGAGTATCAATGCTGATATTCTATGACATGTTGATTCAATTTTATTGCAGCAAAAAGTATTCCTTCCCCCATCCCTTACAATTAGAAGCCTGAGCAATAAAAGGCTTTTGTTTTCTTAATTAGATATTCATGGCATGCATTTGGTTATCCTCAATCCTATTATACTGGGTGAATTTCCAAGAAGATTCTTAACTGATGACTTAAGGGAGTACCCAGTAGCTGACAACTCAAAGCAAAGCTGTACCTGAAGAAATATTCACTTGAAACTTATTTTAATGAGGAACAGTGAATGTTTTGTGCTTTCTTACCAAGGGCAAAATCCTCACGGAAAATTTTTCTTAATTTCCTAAAACAATACTTGGCAAGAGCAGAAAGCCATTTTTTTTTTTTTTTTTGTGGGGAGAAGAAAGCAAGCTAAGCACTGCACTCTTTCATTAATTATTGTGAAAATAAACAACCAGAATAAAGATCCATGCAGTAAAGTCTGTGTGAAAATCCCACTTTAGTAGTGAAGAAAAAAAATTCTCATTACACCTAAAAATTCTTTCTCAGCAACACATACAGTAGAAAAAAATAAAGGATACAAATTATCAATGTTTTAAGTATAACATTTATCTATAGAAGGTGATTTTTTAAAACCATACCTTTCCTCATTAACAGAAGTATATTCTGAAGTTGATAGGGAATAGTTATTTTATTTCCCAGTTTTTTGGACTAGGATATTTAGTGATTTATTTCTTGCAATATATTAATCATTAATTACCTTCTCATTTCATATTTTTTCTCCTGTTTGAATACATCCCAGATATTCGTGTTTTCATGTTAATTTGAAATATATATATACTATTTCTATCTCCTTGAAAGGGTTTATAAAAAGATAAGAAAAAAGAATCACATAAGTTGGGAAAATAATGAGTTGCAATCTGGACATATGGAGGATTTATCTACATTAAAGAATTTCTGAAATTTCTTAAAATCTTGGTGGGCCTGGGGACAGGCATTATTGCAGACTTGAATGAATATCCTGGCACAGTGGGAAGTGTGTTGGATTTGGAATCAAGGAAGATTTGATTTGAATCCAATAGTGTGACCATAGGTAAAGCACTTAACTTCTTTGTGTTTCTGTCAATGATAATAATACTTGTATACCTAACAGAGTTGTAAATTTCACAGCACTTCATGAAAATGATTTATTATTTCTACAATAACAATGAATGGTGTGTTTATGTTTATTATATTGTCAGACACTGCCAGGTTGTTATTTTAATTGAATGAAGGCAGTCCTCTTCCACTTATCTTTTTCATATCTACTTTTGAAATTAATTGGCTGATTTCAACCAAATATCTTCTCTGCTAATCAGAATCAAAGTTTGCCATTTGATTTTAAGGTGAGAAACAAGTTTATTTTGTCTTCCACCTTGAAATCAAATAGCTTACTTTGCCACAAATCCATTTAAGTATCAATCTCATTGAGGTGATAATGTCCCAACCAGGGCAGATTGTGACTCATTCACGTTTTCACATTTTATGTGAATCTTGTTCATATGTTTTTGTAAATTCTTCTTGGAGATCTGTTCAATATGGTGGAAGACTTTTGGTTATTTCTTAATATTTTATATAGCAGTGGTGTGGTCTAGTGGTAGAGAATTGAGATGTGAGAATCAATGTGAGAATCCCCTCTGATCTTAGCACAGGTCCAACTTGATAGAATTCAGGAACCAGAAATCTGAATGGCAAAAGAAAGTTTTATTTTTCACTAGGAAGCTCTCTCTTGTGGGCAAATTTGCAATGATGAGAAAATTTGCAAAAGATGTGTTAACAGAAATGTATTTTATGAGCCAATCTTGGGGGGCTCGGGGCAGTTTGAGCTGATTATCTGACCAAGATTTCTAATTGAATGAAATTACTTTGAAGGCTCCCCCCCCCCCAGAGCCTGGAATTTCCTGAAAGGGGATCTCCCAAAAGAACAATAGGGGGTGATTTGCCCAAGATCTCCAATTGAATGACCCCACTTATCTTAGAAAAGGTTTGTCTGGAAAGTATGCCCCCTCCCAGACTCTTGAGTCTGAGACCCCAAAATTCCCTTCTTTTATGGATCAAAGGGGACACAGTTTCAGAATGATTATTTTACAGATTAAAGGGGACACTGTTTCAGAGCTTACCCCCTTTCTTTCCCCCCAACAGTCAAGGGAGACAGCTTCAGGGTTGACCCCTGTCAGCAGTACCACATTCAGGTTGCCCTTTATTATTATTCATGTTTAGTGAATAACTATTTTTCCTCCTTTATATAGGAATATGTTTTCTTAATATTTTGCAATTCCATTTCTTACATGCAAGTCTTCATTAATCTTGTGCTACACCAACTATTTATAGCTAACATATGCTTTTCCATTGCCCATTGGTTCAGCTGAAAATTTAGTTCCTTTGAGATAGAGATATTCTCTGATTCAGGGACATAAACATCACCCAGGGAATTATTGGTGTTAAAAAAAGATTAAACACTTTGGCATCATTGAAAGCCCTTCACAAATTATGAACTATGATTTAAGTTGATCTCATGTTGAATGAATCTTTGGTCTCTTTCTCTTAGCCAATTTTGAAATCAGATTTGAACTCAGGTCCTCCTGACTTCAGGGGTGGTGCTCTATCCACTGTACCAACTAGCTTTCCCCATTATCCATTTTTAGAATCTGTTCAAGATAGGTACATTGATTGCTCCCTAGTTTTCCTGCATACCTATATGCTATAATCAACTTGAGCAAAGACCCAGGGTTCCAGGACTTAATGCTATGAATACTATATATCATCCATAGACAATAAAACAAAGCACTTCAAGAATATCAACATTTTGAGGCCTTTAAGTGAATGCAAAGTGGCTCTAGAAACAAAAAGGCAAGTGACAAAAAAATTTTAGATAAATATGCTTTCTATAATTTTAACATAGTTAATTAAAAATCTTTATTAAACATTTGTTATATGCCAAGCACTATGCTAAATGCTGGGGATATAAATACAAGAGCAAAGAAATCTTTGCCTTCTAGGGGCTTATAATTGTTATAGTGAGAGATAAACAAACAAGGGTGCTGGCGATCAGACAAGGGAATTTGGGGAAGTTACCACAATGGTATTATAGGTGGCAGAGAGATGGCACAGTAGATAGAGTGTGGGGCCTACAGTCAAAAGTACTCATCTTTATGAGTTCAGATCTGGCCTCACATACTTGTGACTAGCTATGTGACTGGGTGAGTCACTTAACCCCTTTTTACTT
The DNA here is from genome assembly GCF_016432865.1 of Antechinus flavipes. Lineage (NCBI taxonomy): Eukaryota > Metazoa > Chordata > Mammalia > Dasyuromorphia > Dasyuridae > Antechinus > Antechinus flavipes. The sequence continues at coordinate 487,889,105 of NC_067399.1, read as the reverse complement.
CAATTTTTTTCTATAAAATGAGCTAGAAAAGGAAATGGCAAATCAGTTCAGTATCTCTGCCAAGAAAACCCCAAATGGGGGGGGAGAAGTTGGATATAATGAAACAATAGTGATGGACCATAAGGGAGTCAATTGTCATGTTCTTTTAAGAAACATTAGTAATGAGGTTGCCAAGAAGTTGATAGTTTGCTGAGATATGGAACATGTCCTCTAGACTGGGGTTGGTTAGATATGGTAAACCTCGTATATTTGTACTCACTGACTCCAAAATCAAGATAGCATGCCTTAGGGCAATAGTTTCAAAACTGAGTAGGTTTAAGTAACTAAGGGCATGGTCTCTGGAGTCCCAGTAGTACAGAAGATATAGCAGAAGAGTGAGTGCAGATATGCTTAAAAGTCTGGTCTGGCAGTTAGATTAGATGCAATTTCAGTGAATTTAGTAAATTTAGTAAAGGCTTAAAAAAAAGAATATCTTATAAGACAAATAGAACTTTAGAAATATCTTAAAATGTGTGTATCACATATTTGTTCATTTATTTATTTAGGTCTAAGCTTTTTTTTTTTTTTTTTTTTTTTTTTTAGTTTGCTTCTTTTCTCAACAAAAACTATAAAAAGGTATCTCCATATACAAAGTAGAAAAGAAAAAGAAAAAGGTGGCAATGAAATCACAGATATTTATAATGGGCAGCTTTTTCTTTTTAAATATATGATAAATTATTCAACATGTAATTTTCCAAACTGTGCTACCTATCTATGATTCTTCTGGCTTTTCTTCTGTTCTTTCTAATTTTTTTTAAACTACTTAAATTACTCCTCTTCCTTCCTTCCTTCCTTCCTTCCTTCCTTCCTTCCTTCCTTCCTTCCTTCCTTCCTTCCTTCCTTCTTCCTTCTTTATCTCTTTATCACTTTTTTTATCCCTCCCTTCTCTTCCTTCCTTCCTTCCTTCCTTCCTTCCTTCCTTCCTTCCTTCCTTCCTTCCTTCCTTCCTTTTTTCTTTCTTTCTTTCTTTCTTTCTTTCTTTCTTTCTTTCTTTCTTTCTTTCTTTCTTTCTTTCTTTCTTTCTTTCCTATGCAATTCCTCTTTCCCTTCTCTTTTGCCCTTTTTTATGGTTCAAATTGAAAGGAAGAATAGAGGAACAGAGAGGAGAGAGTGAAAAAAGAAAAAGACACACAAAAATGGAGAAGCAGAGAACTAACACAGAAAAAGGAAAAAAGAGAGAACTCTTGAAAAAATATGCATAATGAAGCACAATAAATCTTCACAATGTATCTGAAGATGTATGTCATATATCTTGTAACTATTGCCTCTCTATCAGTGGTTAAATAGCATACTTTCTTTTAAATTATGGTTGGTTATTGCATTTATCAAATTTCATATATCATTCAGAACTGTTTTTCTCTATAGTGTTTTTGTTAATGTATATATTATTTTCCTGGATCTGGTCATTTCAATTTCCATCAATTCACACAAATTTTCCAAACTTTTTTTCATAATCTTTTACACAAAGCCATAATTTTGTTTATTTTAGGTGATTTATATTTGACATCCAAGTAAGATTTAAATTCACAAAACTGGTAATTCTCCTAAAGATATACAAACTACAATACAACTCAAAGATGAGAGTCTCTTCTATTTGGAACTATACGTCAAAAGTTACTAAATTGCATATACCACTGATGATGTTATACCATTGCTAGGCCTATAACCCAAGGATATCCAAGAGAAGATTTATGTATATAGAATCAAAGAAGATTTAGGTATACGTTATTTATAGCAACTCTTTTTATTGTAGCAAAGAATAGAGAATTCATTAATTGGGAATCACTGTACGAGGTTTGGTTTATGAATATAATATATTCATAAACCAAACCTCGTACAGTGATGACCAAAAAGGGATGATTTCAGAGATACCCAAGAAGGATACCTTCCTTGTGACAGAGAAATGATAGATTCAAGGTGCAAAACAATACAAATGTGTATGTAAATGACAAATGTATGGATTTGGTTTTTTTATTATGCTTATTATTTTACAAGGATTATATAAGATTATTTTATGAAGATTTATAAAGATCGTAAATAGGAACTTATTTTTCATTTGAAGGGATTTGGGAAAGAGAAGGGAATTTATTGATAGTGTCAAAAAAAGAAAAAAAATGAAGCATCTTTTTAATTCAGAAAGAACAGAAGGAAATTCAGAAGCAAATGTAATTAAGACGGCTTTTAAAGTAACATGTTGAGTTTATTATACAGTTTTAAAAAGTAAAAAGTAACTAAATAAAGATTTATGATTTCATACATAATCCGGTTTTCTACTTATTATATAAAAATTGTAATTTAGGGGAATGTTTATTAAGTTCAGAATTTTAAAAAATCATCAAGAAAGAGACTCATTTACAAGAAATGCGTATGTGTAGCTTATTCAATATATAGTTCTTTAGAAGTAAAAGCTAACCAAGAGTCATCTTCAATGTTAGTTTCTAATTTAGTTTTAAGATCAGAGTAAGGGGGCCAGGGAAAAATTCATTATTCATCAATATTGGCTTCATTTTTTATAAGCATCACAAAAGTATCTTTGCCTGCTGGCCCCATGATAAAAGTCAAAATGTGGAAAGAATGATGAATTGAGAATCTAGAGAAATGGGTCCTACTTCCTAGATATAGTCATTGATAAGTCTCTCTCAGCCTCAGTGTCTTCATCTAAAAAATGGGGATGAAAACTTTTATTCTGCCTACCTCACAAGGTCATTCAGAGTATCAGATGAGATAATGGATGCATAAATGCTTTGGAATTAGTATTTAAAAAAAAAACCTATACAAACATGAGTGGTATTATCGCAGAATTAAGATGCTGTCTCTCTTTTGCCTATAATCTATAGCAATTGTATTCTTCTGAAACACCCAGCTGGATCTGACATGCCTAGTACAATTCAGAGTGAGCATGAAAGACACTCCAGCTAACAATTATTGCATCCATTTAATTCTGAGACTTGTCACTTTGTGAAATAAGTAAAAAAAAAAATAGTTTTAAGTTCTATAGTGGATCATGTTGGATCTAATATTTTTCTGGCTTGAACTCCCCTTAGCAACAGAGCTTCTTCTTCCTACATTAAATTAATTTGGTCCCATTGATAGGAATTCTGGGAAAAGGTTGACAGAAATTAACACAATGTTTTAGCCAGCTTGACACTGGGTGGGGGTGGGGAGAAGAGACTATTTTGGGAACTTATAATTTTGGTTCCCTCTCATTGCCCTGTGACTAGGGAATGACTTTGCCAACAAATGGGAGGACTAGATGAAGAGACTGATTATTTCTCTTCACAAAGAATTGTTGTTCCCTGCCTCCACCACATATATTATAAATTTGATGACTGAATGCAATATGTCCAAAAGTAATGTCATTAACTTTTCCCAGGGTACCTGCTCTTCTACCTGACTTCTTTCTCTCTATTAATGGTATCATCATCTTCCCATTCACTCAGACTCAAAACCTATACATCTTTACTCTTCCCTCTCCTTAATCTCCAACCATATCTAATTAGTTACCAAGTCTTATTTATTTCTCCCATCTTGTCCATCCCAACTGAAGTCCATTGGCCATATACAGGTAAGTTAGGTTTGAAAAGTTGGTGACTTCTAGAAATTTTATTGTTGTAACACATAAATACACTGAACTTATTCTCTTTACCTTAGTTCCACTGGTAGATCTTACCATATTTCCCCAGGAAATCTTTTCAGAAAAAGAACTAAAAGAAGTTCAGAAGCACATAATAATTCAACCAGCTATCATTTGTTCATTGTCTGATTGACATTGTTCTAGGCTTTGGAATACAAGACAAGTAGGAAACCATTCCTGCCCTTAAAGACTATATATTCTAACTGGGAAGAAATATGTACAGAGATAGGTAATAAAAATAAATAAAAGAGAAATTAGACTTTATCAATAACTTATGCGATATTCCCTAATATATTATAAATGTGTGTGACTTTAATATTATAGATCATATTATTTAAAAAATTAGAATAGAAACATATCATGAGTTATGAGTAGGAGATGTATTTTTAACTACACAAAGGACAGAGGCAATTAGAAAAATGAGTGCATATTGAGTGAATGAAAAACCAAATCAGAATAGCTTTCTACACACAAAGAAATTATATACATATGTGTACATGTATACATACATGTATGGATACAGAGGTAGATAGGTGTGTGTGTGTATGTGTGTGTGTGTATTTAAAGACCAAGGAAACAGAAGGGAACAAAGACCATTTTAATTTTAGAGGAACAAAAGTAGCAGTGGGAGGCCTTTGTTTCTACAAGTTGCTTTTCAAATTTCTATTTCCATTTTGGTGACTAGGGAAATGAAGTAAAAATAATTATAGCTTCTTGAAAGGTCTCTTAGGATAATGAATATATTTATCTTTTAATATAACCTAATTCAATAGAACATAAGCTCCTTGAAGTCAAAATCTAGTTTTGTTGCTGCTATTTTGTTTTTCTCCTTGCTCTTGTATCTATGCTGCCTGAAAGAGTGTTTTGCACAATTTGGCAGGCAAAGAAGGGACCCAAACTTGAAACTTTATCAGCATGGGAAACTACTAATGCAGAAATTCCACATATCCATGTAGTTTAGTAATCTGTCTGTAATTTAGTCATAGGACTTGCCCATGGTCAGTTAACTAGTATATATCAGAAGTAGATCTTGAATACAAGTACTAATGAACAGTCTGTTGTCTGCACCAGGTTATCTGTGCTTTGCAGATAAGTAAGCCCTCATTGGTCTGAATTAAATAAAATGTTATCCCTTTTGGCTAATTTGTAATCACTGTTAAAGTTTCTGAATTTTTTCCATCTGGGTTACCATGTAACTATAAAGACAAGGAACCTCTCTGTCTTTACGCTTATTCTTTCTTGATATTAGGTGAATAACTATCAAATAGGATTGAAATAGGTTTTAACTTTGTGAGATTTGAAAGGTTGGTGGTCTATTCACACATATCTATTTATATCTAAATATATCCAGACATATCTGTATATATGATTTGGTTTTTCATTCACTCACCATTCATTCACTTTTGTAATTAGCTCTATCCTTTGTGTGGTTAAAAATACTTCTCCTACTCATGACTCATGAATAACCGTCCTCATTTTGGTATTTCAAAAAGAAATAGAAGGAATTTCTACTTGCTTCATGCTAAGTGACAGGGGTGAACCCTAAAACTGTTCCTCTTGACTTTTGGGGGAAAGTAATGGGAGTAAACTCTGAAATTCTCCTCTGATAGAGACCCATCGTCTAGAGGAGTTAAGTGGTTTCTGTTGGAAATCTTGATGGGGAGTCGCTGTACCCTCTATTGAGTTGAAAATTAGCCCAGGACCACTCCCAGTAGCTCGAACTTAAGTGGTCTCATTCAGTTGGAGATCTCAACCTGATCTTCCTATTGAGTGGCTTGAAACTCCAAGATAAGTGATCTCTTTTCAACTGGAAATCTAGGCCTGGGGGCATTGACAACATTGAGGGATTCTCATTCAATTTTGAATGGAAGTTGTAGCCTTAGACTACGATAAAGAACAATTTTGAATTCCAAATCTCTGTAGACATCTAAAGTAGGATTATGCTTTGCCAACAAAGCTCTCTTGGCAAAGCTACCTGGAAGGACTCTTGCTCACTGTGAAGACATTCTTTTCTCAGTGTTAACCTTTATTTCCCTAATAGGACCTCTTACTGCTAAGAAGTCTGTCTTCCTAACAAAGCTGGCCTCTCCATGCCACTAAAAATCACCTTTCTTGCCACACTCAGATTTCAGGTTTGTGAATTCTTTCACATTGGACCTGTCACATTGGACAGTGGGGATTCTTACACCCCAATTCTCTACTACTGGAACCGTATCACTAAAGACTCCATTCTTCTGGCAACCTAGGATCTTAATATTTGGGCCTAAACATTGCCAGATAGAAAGGCTATCAGAAATGTGTTATATTGAAAACTTGGTTTCTTTCTTCTACATGCAATAAATGAGACCTAGGTTCTGGTACTATTCTACTATTAATTGATATTCTAATTACAAGATGAGTGCAGTAGAAATAACAATGGCTTTGCTCCAGAGGTATGCTAGAACTAGCTCTAACCAGCTTACTGAGCTAATTGTTACACTTTCATTGTATTTATACTTCAATATCTGCTTCATATCAGTGTTTTATTGCTTTGTTGATTATCTTGATTTAAAAAACTGTTGATAATGCAAATTAAATCTAAAAAATGTAGGTATTGTTTAAATTTACAATATTCTTAATATTTGTGATTTGGAGGATTTTTTTATATGATTGTTAATAGTTTACAAATCTTTTAGAGAATTATATCTTCATGTCCTTTGACCATTTGCGTTTGAATGACTTTGGCCTTAAATATTTGATGAGCACTCTAACAACTTAATTTGGATTTTAAATTCTTATCAAGGATATTTGAAACAAAGAGTTTCTTTTCTTATCCAATTGAGTTAATAACATTTGTATAAAAGCTTTTCAATTTCAAATAATCAAAATTTTTGTAATTAAAAATTTACTCCCCTTTCCTTCTACTGTAACTGTGAAAGGCCTATAATCTGTTTATTTTTAAATAATTTATGGTTAATGTTAAATGCCAATGCAAATTTGGCTATAAGTCAAAACTAAAATGGAAGGAATGTTGTGCATGACTTTTTCTTTGCAGATGATTGGGCACCCACTTCAGCTTCCTAAGCCAAGATGTGACAAAGTATGGATCACTTCTCTGCTGCTTGTGCTAATTTTGACCTAACAATTAGCATCAAGAAAATACAAGTTCTCCATCAGCCAGCTCTACACCATCCATATGTGGAACGATCAGTTACAGCAAATGGTGAAGTTTTGAATGTTGTGAATGTTCTCTTATTTCAGCAGTATACTTTCCAGAGATGTCCATATTGATAATGAGTTTGACACACTAATTGCCAGAGCTAATTCTGTGTTTGGGAGGTTCTGAAGGAAAGCGTGGGAGAAGAGAGATATTAGACTAATACCATACTGATCTACAGAGCCATTGTGCTGACTTTATTGTTGTATACCTGTGAAACCTGGACAGTGTACCAGCACCATGCCAGAAAACTGAATCATTTTAATTTGAATTGTCAAAAAAGATTCTTTTTTTTTTAAATTTTTTAATAACTTTTTATTGATAGAACGCATGCCAGGGTAATTTTTTACAGCATTATCCCTTGCATTCACTTCTGTTCCGATTTTTCCCCTCCCTCCCTCCACCCCTTCCCCCAGATGGCAAGAGTCCTTTACATGTTGAATGGATTGCAGTATATCCTAGATACAATATATGTGTGCAGAACTGAACAGTTTTCTTGTTGTACAGGGAGAATTGAATTCAGAAGGTATAAATAACCCGGGAAGAAAAACAAAAATGCAAGCAGTTTATATTCATTTCCCAGTGTTCTTTCTCTGGGTGTAGCTGCTTCTGTCCATCTTTGATCAATTAAGGCTCTCTTTATCGAAGAGATCCACTTCCATCAGAATACATCCTCAAACAGTATCATTGTTGAGGTATATAATGATCTCCTGATTCTGCTCATTTCACTCAGCATCAGTTCATGTAAGTCTCGCCAGTCCTCTCTGTATTCATCCTGCTGGTCATTCTTTACAGAACAATAATATTCCATAACATTCATATACCACAATTTACTCAACCATTTTCCAGTTGATGGACATCCTTTCATTTTCCAACTTCTAGCCACTACAAACAGGGCTGCCACAAACATTTTGGCACATACAGGTCCCTTTCCTTTCTTTAGTATCTCTTTGGGGTATAAGCCCAGTAGAAACACTGCTGGATTAAAGGGTATGCACAGTTTGATAACTTTTTGAGCATAGTTCCAAATCGCTCTCCAGAATGGTTGGATGTGTTCACAATTCCACCAACAATGTATCAGTGTCCCTGTTTTCCCACATCCCCTCCAACATTCCCCATTATCTTTCCCTGTCATTGTAGCCAATCTGACAGGTATGTAGTGGTATCTCAGAGTTGTCTTAATTTGTATTTCTCTAATTAATAATGATTTGGAGTATATTTTCATATGAATTTAAATAGTTTCAATTTCTTCATCTGAGAATTGTCTGTTCATATCCTTTGACCATTTACCAATTGGAGAATGGTTTGATTTCTTATAGATTAGAGTCAATTCTCTATATATTTTGGAAATGAGGCCTTTATCACAACCTTTTATTGTAAAAATGTTTTCCCAGTTTATTGTTTCCCTTCTAATCTTGTTTGCATTTGTTTTGTTTGTACAAAAACTTTTCAATTTGATACAATCAAAATTTTCTATGTTGTGGTCAATAGTGATCTCTAGTTCTTCTTTGGTCATAAATTCCTCCCTCTTCCACATGTCTGAGAGGTAAACTATCCTATGCTCTTCCAATTTATTTATCATCTCATTCTTTATGCCTAGATCATGAACCCATTTTGACATTATCTTGGTGTACGGTGTTAAGTGTGGTCAATGCCTAGTTTCTGCCATACTGATTTCCAACTTTCCCAGCAATTTTTGTCAAATAATGCATTCTTATCCCAGAAACTGGTGTCTTTGGGTTTGTCAAACACTATATTATTAAAGTTATTGGCTGTTTTGTCCTTTGAACCTAACCTATTCCATTGATCAACTAGTCTATTTCTTAGCCAATACCAGATGGTTTTAGTAACTGCTGCTTTATAATATAATTTTAGATCTGGTACAGGTAGGCTACCTTCATTTGATTTTTTTCTCATTAATTCCCTTGAAATTCTTGACCTTTTGTTTTTCCATATGAACTTTGTTGTTATTTTTTCTAATTCATCAAAGTAGTTTTTTGGGAGTCTGATTGGTATAGCGCTAAATAAGTAGATTAATTTAGGTAGTATTGTCATCTTTATTATATTTGCTCACCCAATCCAAGAGCATTTATTATTTTTCCAGTTGGTTTGATCAGACTTAATTTGTGTGGAAAGTGTTTTGTAGTTTTGCTCATAAAGTTTCTGATTTTCCCTTGGCAGATAGATTCCTAAATATTTTATATAATCAGTAGTTACTTTAAATGGAATTTCTTTTTATAACTCTAACTGTTGGGTTTTGTTAGTGATATATAAGAATGCTGATGACTTATGTGGGTTTGTTTTATATCCTGCAACTTTGCTGAAGGTGTAGATTGTTTCTCATAACTTTTTGGTAGAATCTCTGGGGTTTTCTAAGTATACCATCATATCATCAGCAAAGAGTGATAATTTGGTTTCCTCATTGCCTATTCTTATTCCTTTAATCTCTTTCTCAACTCTTATTGCCAAAGCTAGCATTTCTAATACAATATTAAATAGTAACGGTGGTAGTGGGCAACCTTGTTTTACTCCTGATCTTATTGGGAATGGTTGCAGTTTGTCCCCGTTACATATAATGCTTACTACTGGTTTTAAATAGATGCTACTGATTATTTTAAGGAAAAGTCCATTTATTCCTATACTCTCAAGAGTTTTTAATAGGAATGGATGTTGGATTTTATCAAATGCTTTTTCTGCATCTATTGAGATGATCATATGGTTTTTGTTAATTTGATTATTAATATGGCCAATTATACTGATAGTTTTCCTAATATTGAACCAGCCCTGCATTCCTGGTATAAATCCTACTTGATCATGATGTATTATCCTGGGGATGATTATCTGTAGTCTTTTTGCTAATATCTTATTTAAGATTTTAGCATCAATGTTCATTAGGGAGATTGGTCTATAATTTTCTTTCTCTGTTTTCAACCTACCTGGTTTAGGTATCAGTACCATGTCTGTGTCATAAAAGGAGTTTGGTAGGACTCCTTCATTCCCTATTTTTTCAAATAGTTTATAAAGTATTGGGGCTAATTGTTCTTTGAATGTTTGGTAGAATTCACATGTAAATCTATCTGGTCCCGGGGATTTTTTTTTAGGGAGTTGATTAATAGCTTGTTCTATTTCTTTTTCTGAAATGGGACTATTTAAGCAATTTACTTCCTCCTCTGATAATCTGGGAAGCCTATATTTTTGGAGGTAGTCATCCATTTCGCTTAGGTTATCAAATTTATTGGCATAATCATAGAAAGATTCTGAAGATTACCTGACAGGATAAGATAGCAGATATTGAGGGTTTTTTTTTTTTTAACTAAACTGATAATTCTACTACAAAGAACATAGATCCATTGAGCTGACTACATTGTTTGAATGCCAAATGTACTCTTGTCAAAAAGATTGTCATTATCTTTTATGGAGAACTCACACATGGCAACCACTCAAGATCTCTCTTAAGAACTTTAGAAATGATTCTCTGACATAGGAGACACTGGCAAAAGACCGCCCATGATGGCATGCCCTCATCAGAGGGCTTTGCTCCACGAGGAAAGCAGAATTGAATTAGCTCAGAAGAAACATGAGATGTGTAAAGTGAGAGAAGCCCTCCAAAATGTTTTAGGGACTATTTGTATCCAACCTGTGGCAGAGCATTCCGAGCTCATATTGGTCTGCCACAGTTTAGCACAGTGTAACTTGATTCAAACATAGTGATGCCATTTTGTTCCTCTTTGAGAACAAAGGACAACAATCTACCCAATTATTTATGGTATAATTTTAGTTAGGCTCTATTTATCTTGTATTTATTTTGCATATAATAAGGCAGAAGATTTTGTTCTAAGCTAATTTCTATCAGGTCAATACCTACTTCTTTACAATTTTAAAAATAGTTCTTATCAAATAGATTATTTTAAAGCAATTTGTGCTTTCAGGTAATAAATAATTGAGTTAAACTTAACTCAATCTATAATATAATCAAACACATTATATATCATATAAATGATATAGTTTATTTAAAATAATTCTCAATAATATAATGTTCTACAAGAATGCACAAGAATATGATTAGCTTTCAGGAAAGGTAACAGTGAGGAACTCTGTCCAGCCAGTCAGTCAATATGCAATTTTAAAGTATGACATGGAATTAAGTAAAAAGTACCTATATTGATTCAACTACAAAATATTCCTTAAAGACATAAAGAACAATTTAGGTAGCTAGAAGAATGGGAAATACTCATGTGTTACAAAACAGTAGGTTACTGAATTAAATTATTTCACATTCTTTTTCTAGCCCATTAAATTGGCTATCTAGCCATTAAATTGACCTATCTTTCTATTTTCAATTCTATACAAAAAGCTTTTAATAATATCTGCTTTATAATATAATTTAATGTTTCAAAATGTTTTACACCTTTCATTCCTACCTTTTCCCATTCCATTCACTGATGTTGCATATTGCCTGTCTTTGGCTGTACTGAGTCCTCTTTTATTATTTCCCCTGGATAGTGCTTTACTCTAGAATAGAAGTTCTTATTCTTTTTTTTTTTTCTTTCTTTTTTTTTTTTTTTTGCTACAGGTACCTTTTTCAATTTGACAAAGCCTACAGATCCCTTCCCAAATAATAATTTTTAAATGTATAAAATAAGATGCAAACCATTACAAAGGAAATTAATTTATTGAAATATGGTTATCAAAACATATATTTTAAAAGTTCTTGGATTCCCTAAGGAAGATCCTGGCTCTAGACACTCCTCCTATTCACTTTCCCTAATTAAAATACATTCTAATGTTCTGTTAACTCATGGGTTTGATAGGGAAAAAGAAACTATGGAGAACTAAACTGAATTAAAGTATTAATAACTGATAATGGTATTTGAGAAGACAGACTACATTAGCAATAGAGAGGATGAAGGGAGGCTTCTTAGGGAAGAGGACACTTGAGATGTCCCCTATTCCCTAGTTGTATAAGATGAATGCCAAATGAAATTTACAAACCAAGGAATAATCAAAACTCAGCTTCATATAAAAAGTGTTTTAGCAGCCACAAATTTTCTAAGTAACATATGTAAGATTATCCCTTCTTAGAAACTTAGTGCTAGATCTCAGTTTTGGGAGAAATATACAATGTAATAGGAATCTTTGACTTTTGTTTCTGAATCCCAAATTCCTTCTCTCCTCAAAATTTGAAAAATGTAAACTCTTAGAAAGATAGGGAATTAGAAGATAGGGATTCCAACTAGCACAACGTGGATTAATTATCCAAGTATTAGTTTGTTATTCTTAATTATAATTCAATACTTCATTGATGATAATACCAGCATATCATACATATAGAACATATGTAATAATGGAGATAGAGATGAATTTGTGTGATTCATTCCCATTCCCTAGCCTGGTCCTTGTTTGAGAACCAATAAGACCTATTACTAGTTAGTTTTGTAGGTAGGGGGGGAAATCAATTTATTGGTCTAGATTATGATCATATCCCTTAAATTCAGCTTTCTTAGTCTGATATTCTAAACACATGAATTTACTGACCACAGGAAATAATTTATGATATATAAAATAATCTTCACCAAAGTCTTCTCTTCTTGCCTTCTTGTACCAGGGAAGACAGTGTGGTCAGTGAGTCTTTAGAGAAGCATAAGACTTGACTAGTCTAATTGTGTATTTCTCATTTATGGACTTATATACAATTGGAGAGAGTCATAAGTCAAAAGTTGGCTCCAGGCAGTGAACCATTTTCAGCCACAGCAAGTTAGAAACACTATATACTTAGGCTAGGAGGGGTTGCAATATGCTCCCTGGGTGAGGTATCCACACTGACAAAATAACACATCTTTTGCAGAATAAACTATTGAAACCATCCCACTAGTGGTCTTAACATGTAAGTCATGTTTGATTCCCTAGCTTTGCAATGAAACCTCACACCACATTTCCTATCATGCGGGAAGAGGGAGTTGGTTTTGTAAAGGGCCCCTCGAACAGCCCTTGCTGTGCCTGCCATCTGAATTCCAATAATTATCGGGAAAAGTAAATTATGCAATTGGTGAAGTACAATCAGCTACTTGTACCCTGAAAATGACGGGGGAAAACAACTTCTTGAATGTTCAAATGGCCAGTTTCCTCATAGAAGTCCAATTGCAAGGCCAATTATTTTGGGGCCCAGGGAGTTGTAGATACAAAAACTGTACAGTTAAAGGGGTAGATCATTTTCCCCCTGTGAGTCTTTTTATCAAATAATTATTTGAAACACTAAACATTGCACAAAAGTCAGTTGAATATCCATCATACCTTATATTTTTTCTTTTCTTATGCCATTCAGAAAAAAAAAATGGTCTTCTAAATAGGGTTGTTGTACTAACTGACAGAACAAACTAAGTGGCCATGTGTTATTGACATGATTCTTACCCGTCACCCAGAATGATTGTACTTTTCTCCTTTATTTGTGCCTATCTTAATAAACGAATTGCAACTACCCTTTACAAGATTCAACAAAACCATTTACAATAGAAAGCAGAGTCCCTAAAAATAAAGTCAGAGCACAGCCAACAGTTTCCTAACAAGTTTCCCCGCTGCATGATGAAAACATTCAGTGTGATTTATGAGGTCTGCAAATGGTACTTCATGTGATAGGCAGTTTGTGACTGTATGTTAACACTTGGTGACTTGTGGACCTGGCCCCCTTTGACAGAAGAAGGAAAAGTACTAAGACTAGAACTAGAATCAGCCTTTGTATATTTTCTTTACTGTCCTTAGTTCCCTGTGCACAGTTTAGTGATTTGTTGACAGCAGGAGGTAAATCCATGATAAAACTTGAGGACTTCTGAAGAGTAAATATTTGGTAATATATAATAGGGGATTTTTGTGCATTAATCCAGTGATAAAATATGGCCCTGGAGAAGGAGAGGGTTGAGTATTTGCTAATTCTCTAAATTGCTGTAGGTCGCAGAAGCTTTTCATTGGTTTGGAAAATATTTTCTTTGCAGAGAAGAAAAATTCAGGACTGGGCACTGTCTCTTGGCAATAATACCACAGGCAGCATCCTGGCGCCAAGATCATGTGCCCTACTAGCCACTAGGTCTGAGGGAGGAAAACGAATGCTCCCTCAGGCAGAATGAATGAAGCCCTCATTGAAGACAACCTACATGTGGTAGACTTGCTGGGAGAGTTGGCTAATGGTCCAAAGTGGTTTTGCCAAACAAGAAACTGAATGGACATTTAAGCATTCTATTAAGGATAAAAACTTTATGAAGATATAAGATGGTTAGTGTCATGATTCTATAATCTGATGTAAATCTCTATTATTGCTGGTCAGTAGAGTATCTGACTCTTCTTGGCATTATTTTAGGTTTTCTTGACTAAGATATTGGGGTGGCCTGCCATTTTCTTTTTCAACTCATTTTACAGATGGTGAAACTGAGACAGGATTAAGTAATTTGCCCAGAGTCACATAATTAGGAAGTATCTGAGGCTAGATTTGAACTCCTGAAGATGTGTTCTTCTGACTCTAGACCCAACATTCTATTCCCTGTGTCCATTGAGTCATTCTATTTTCTACACTGCTTCCACATTAATTCTCTCTCTGCCCTTTGCTGATTCTCTAGACCTCCTTTCCCCCTTTCAGTCAGTCAATAAATAAGAATTCACTGTGTACATTCTGTGAAACCTATATATGGAATATATTCAAAATGGTCTTTGTCCTCAAGGAACTCACATTCTTATAACCTTCTTTTCTCCTTAGCTAAATCATCATCCATGTCAATAAAATTTTATCTGTGCCATGAAACTTTTTTCTAAACTACTCTAGACTGTATATATTTCTCCTTTCTCTGAACTTCCATAACACTTGTAGTGTGGAAAATACATTCTAGGTCTAAATGAGAATAAATGAAGTCATATGTGTGTGTAAAGCATTTTATAACATTTTAAAGCACCATGAGAATGTAAATTATTTTTGTTATTATTACAACTACTAGTTTATTTACTGCCTAATATTATTCTCTAGTTTGTCAAGTTTCCAAATTGAATTTATGCCTTAAGATAAATTTCTTTTTATCTGTAATAACTGAAGCATATAGTATTAATATAATCATATGATAATTAGTTAACAAATACATGCTGCCCTAAGGTTTCACTTAATTCCCTGCAAAATGGCAAAGATGACAAAAGATGGGAAAATTCCATGTTGAAGGAATTTGGGGAAAATAGGCAACTTAATGCATTGTTGCTACAAGTATGAATTGGTACAATCATTTTGAAAAAACAATTTGGACTTATGCAGATAAAATGACCAAACTATTCATAATCATTTTTGACTCAGAGATTTCCTTATGTTTATATTCCATGCCATTAATAAGTAATAAGGCTTCAGAAGCACCAAAATATTTATAACAGCCCTTTTTTTTGCAATAGTAAAGAATTGGAGACAAAGTCGATCCCTAGAAAATAGGGATTAGTTAAGAATATTTTGGTATAGGAAGATAATGTAATATTAAATGACAAATATGTTGAATATAGAGAAACATTAAGAAACTTACATTAAATAATGCAGTGAAGTAAGAAGATTCAAGGAAACAATATAAACAATAATTACAATGTAAATTTAAAAACCCACAAAAATCAACTCTTAATATTTCAAAATTACAAAAAAACAAGCAAGCCTGGCCCAAAAGAAGAGAAAAGGGAAGATTTTTTTGTAGAAATAGGAAGTCCATAACTGTACAACAATGTACATTTTTTCATACTTTTTAAAATATATTTACCAGTTTCGTATATTTTTCTCTTTCATTTTTGTCTTTAAAAAAATATTGTTTGTCTCTGGGAAGGGTCAAGTGCAGTGAAGCTAGGGAAAGTTTATGACATAAAACCCAAAATTTATGAAGAAAAATTTATTTGAAACTTAGTTTTAAATTTATTTTAAAATAAATGATAGCTTAGTTCTAAGTGGTTAAATCATCAAAGTAAATAACCAGACAATTCATAAAAGAAGAAACATAAAATACAAATAATCACTTGAAAAGGTTCAGCCTTATTAAAATAAAAAATTTTAATAACTGCTGCACACCCATCAAATTTGTGAAAAGAATAGAGGAACAAAACTCAATCCTAACAAATATGTTGAAAAATGAATAAAATTGGAGTTGTAACTAGTGTAGACAGCAAGAGTATTTCCCAGGTATTGCCATTTGGTGTTCACTGAAATGCTTGCACTCTTACAGCAATATAGAAAGAACCAAGCTTGGCACTTACACAACAAGAATGATTAATTTGCTTACCCTGACTGTCTTATTCTAGAAAAATTTTGGTATTTTCAAGAATCTGTCCCCTCATTCCTGACTGAATTTGGCTTAAAATTGAGTTGGGGATACGTTTATGTGTTTTGCCAATATACTTTATGACATTTGCTGTGGATACAGAAAAAAAAAAAAAAAAGAAACCTCCAATTAGCTCCTTGGGTCCAGTGACATATTTTTGGTAGAACCCGGGGGAATCTGGAAAGCAATCTGGAAGTATTTTGAAAATTCTACAAAAATAAGCAAACTCTTTGATTCAACAATTACGTTGTTGGGAATATTGTTCCCCCAAAAAAATGACAGGGAAGAGCTATTAAAATATTTATAGCAGCAATTGAATTTCTTTATTACAAAATGAAAACAACCCAAATATCCATAATAAAGGAATGGATAAACAATTTGATATTTATTAATGTAATTGTTGTTATTCTCTCCCCACCCCCCTTTTCTTGGCAAAGATAACTAGAATGATTTGCTATTTCCTTCTTCATTTTATTTTACAGATGAGGAAACTGAGGCAAACAGGATTAAATGACTTGCCCAGGATCATATCATCAGAAATTGGCTAGAGTCATATTAGCCCTTAGAAAGCTGAATCTTTCTGATTTCAGGTTCAGCACTCTGCTCACTGTGACATCTTGCCCCATTGATTATACATCAATGCGATTGAATAATACAATGCAATTATTAGGTCCTGATCCAAGCTATCAGATCACTTACTAATTTTTTTTTATTATAGCTATTTATTTACTAGTAATATGCATGGATGATTTTAAAGCACTGACAATTGCCAAGCCTTTTTTTCCTATTTTTCCCCTCCTTCCCCCCCACCCCTTCCCCCAGATGGCAGGTTGACCAATACATGTTAAATATGTTAAAGTATAAATTAAATACAACATTAGTATACATGTCCAAACAGTTATTTTGCTGTATAAAAAGAATTGGACTTTGAAATAGTGTACAATTAGCCTGTGAAGAAAATCAAAAATGCAGGGGCAAAAATAGAGGGATTGGGAATTCTGTGTAGTGGTTCATGGTCATATCTCAGAGTTCTTTTGCTGGGTGTAGCTGGTTCAATTCATTACTGCTGTATTGGAACTGATTTGTTTCATCTCATTGTTGAAGATGGGCATGTCCATCAGAACTGATCATCATATAGTATTGTTGTTGAAGTATACAATGATCTCCTAGTCCTGTCCATTTCACTCAGCATAAGTTCATTTAAGTCTCTCCAGGCCTTTCTGAAATCATCCTGTTGATCATTTCTTACAGAACAATAATATTTCATAATATTCATATACCACAATTTATTCAGCCATTCTCCAATTGATGGGCATCCATTCAGTTTCCAGTTTCTGGCCACTACAAAGAGGGCTGCTACAAACATTCATGCACATACAGGTCCCTTTCCCTTCTTTAAGATCTCTTTGGGATATAAGCCCAGTATTAACGTTGCTGAATCAAAGGGTATGCACAGTTTGATAACTTTTTGAACATAGTTCTAAATCACTCTCCAGAATGGCTGGATGTATTCACAATTCTATCAACAATATATCAGTGTCCCTATTTTCCCATATCCCCTCCAACATTGAGCATTATCTTTCCCTGTCATTCAAGCCAATCTGACAGGTGTGTAGTGGTGTCTGAGAGTTGTCTTAATTTGCATTTCTGTGATTAATAATGACTTAGAGCATCTTTTCATATGGCTAGAAATAGTTTCAATTTCTTCGTCTGAGAATTGTCTGTTCATATCCTTTGACCATTTATCAATTGGAGAATGGTTTGATTTCTTATAAATTAGAGTCAATTCTCTATATATTTTGGAAATGAGGACTTTATCAAAACCTTTGACTGTAAAAATGTTTTCCCAGTTTATTGTTTCTCTTCTAATCTTGTTTGCATTAGTTTTTTTTTTTTGTACAAAAACTTTTCAATTTGATATAAGCAAAATTTTCTATTTTGTGATCAATAATGATCTCTAGTTTTTCTTTGGTCATAAATTCCTTCCTTTTCCACAGGTCTGAGAGGTAAGCTATCCTATGTTCCTCTAATTTGTTTATAATCTCATTCTTTATGCTTAGGTCATGAACCCATTTTGACTTTATCTTGATGTATGGTATTAAGTGTGGGTCAATGCCTAGTTTCTGCCATACTAATTTCCAATTTCCCCAGCAATTTTTGTCAAACAGTTCTTATCCCAAAAGCTGGGGTCTTTGGGTTTGTCAAATACTAGATTATTAAAGTTATTGACTGTTTTGTCCTTTGAACCTAACCTATTCCACTGATCAACTAGTCTATTTCTTAGCCAATACCAAATGGTTTTGGTAATTGCTGCTTTATAATATAATTTTAGATCTGGTATAGCAAGGCCACCTTCATTTGATTTTTTTTTCATTAATTCCCTTGAAATTCTTGACTTTTTGTTTTTCCATATGAACTTTGTTTTTAAGATCACTTACTATTTTAAAGCATGCTGCCAGAACTCTGGCCCTTCTGATTTTCTTCTTATCAGTATTCAGACTTTGGTCCTAGAACCTTGAACTCTGATAAGTAATCTTTTACCTTATCTTGTACAGCAGGGAATCATTCAGCCATTTATAAACCATGTTGCTTGCATTTTGGTCCTCTTCTTCTTTCTCCTCCTTTTCTTCCTCCTTTCCTTCTCTTCCTCCTCCTTCTCTTCCTCCCCCTCCTGTTTCTGCTTCAACTTCTGCTTTTTTTTCCTTTCTTTTTCCTCCTTCTTCCTTCCTTCTTCTTTCTTTTTCTTTTGTTTTTCTTAGGATATATGTAGCATCTACATACCAGGCACTGCACAATACCTCCACGTCCTCACAACCTTTTATTTTAAAAATCTCATTAAGTCCTTCAAGCCTTTGAAGTAAGTGCTATTGTTATCCCCATTTTTAAGATTAAAAAAAAAAAAACTGAGACAAACAGAAGTTAAGTAACACACCCAGAATCTAGTAAATGTCTGAGACTCAACTTGAATTCAGGTCTTCTTGATCATAGATCCAACACTATCCACCAAGATACCAACTACTTTTAATAGAACATAAATTCCTTAAAGGCAAAGACTGTCTTACTCTTGAATTTGTGTTCCCAACTCTTGGTGCTTTGCCTGGCATATGATATTTGTTCTTCATTCTCAAACAAAACCAACAGATAAATAGGTAATACAATGGATAGAGTACTGACCTGGGAATCAGGAACACCTGAGTTCAAAATCAAGACCCTTGATGCTTACTAGCTGTGTGATGCTGGGCAAGTCATTTAACCCTGGCTGCTTCAAATCTCCCCCTCCCCCCAATTTTTCTTTTGATACATGGTAAGTACTAAAGAAATGTATTTTTATTTATTTGATTAAGATCAATAACTGTAAGGAATATGAAGAAAATTTATGAAATAGTTCAACACAAAAAAAAGCAGAAAGAACATAGAATAGACTAAATGTTACCATGTAAGTGGAAAACTATGCAAAATTGTACATAATTGGCACATAAAAAAGCATAGTAGAAACTCAGGGGAAGTTATTATGGAATGTATGTGTTGACATTCACATGTAAATAATTGAAAGCAAGTTTAATTGGTATTGTTGATGGGTAAAGCAAATTCGTAACAAATCATTTAAAATGAATGAATGAGTGAATACACACATAATTACATGTTGACAATTTTTCTTTCCTCCAAATTGTGACCAATTTCAGTAGAAAAATAAAATTTCATTAAAAAAAAGGTGTCATCATTACCAGCATCATTACATTGAATTTCAACTGCCATGTATAGGGAACTTCCCATGAATAGGGAAAGTCAAGAGGACCTGAGTTTAAATCTCAGCTATCACACATACTGTGTGATTTTGAGTTTAGTCTCTTTTTGTCCTAGCTAATTGTTTAAACTTGAAGTGCGGAAAAGGTGTTAGCCTAAAATTCAGAGGCAGTTTCTTATATGAGATTGAAAGGTAATTCCAGGTCCAGTCCCTTTCGCCATAGTAAAGATTCTCTGTATGTGTATGTGTGTGTGATGGAACCTTTGGCAGTTTGGAAAACTCTACTATGACTGTGGTTTAATTTCCTACATTCATAACTGAAAGAAATTCTGCTTTAATTGGAGTATCATGAAAATAAAGATTTTTTTTTTCCTATGCAAATTCACAGATTCCCCCATGGAGCCAATCCCATATTCAAATACCACTTCCCTATAGGAAAAAGTCTATATAGAGTAACATACTTAATAAACCTGAGAGATACTTTACTAATAGCTCTTTTAATTTTACATATATATATGTGTATATATATATATGTATATATATATATATATATATACATATATATATATGTATATATATATATATATAGAGAGAGAGAGAGAGAGAGAGAGAGAGAGAGAGGTAGATAGATAGATGATAGACAGACAGATATGAAAGTTTTTTTGAGAGACCAGTCACATTAGATTTTGTGTCATTCTGGCTACCTTCAAAGTGACTTCAGAGACTCCATAGTTGGCCCAAAATATGCCTGACTGAGCATAACTGAAAAAAAGGATTTTATTTTCCCTATTTAAATATTAAGACTGTTTAATCTCCTCAAAGGTGAACATTTTAGAAACTACAAATGAAAAACATTATGGAGTATTTGTGGGGGGAGAATATATATCTCTAGATATAGGTGATAAACATGAATATGCATATACTGCATACATATTTTGCACATATATGTACATGTGTGAATATATGCAAAATATGTATAATAAAAGGTAATAGGCGATAAATTCAAAATCAGTAATAGAGACAACACAAAAATCAGTATGGTCAAGAGGAAGGAGGAAATTGGAGAAAGGAGAAGTTGCTTCCTACTGGGGCAGAGAAGAAAGTGCCTAAGGAAGGCTTTGGCTGGACTGTGAAAGGGTGGCAGGGTTTTGATAAGGAGGAATAGGATCACTGCACACAAATTCCTCAGAATCTTATGCCTTCTCTAAGGGAGAAAGGGATTCTCAAAATGTCAATAGGCTTACTCTCTTATTTTGTAGATGAAAATCCTGAGAACCTTATTCATTTCTTCCCACAAGTGTCCAGGGGAAGAGTCAGCTTAAACTTTGACCATAAAATAGACATATGTGTAAAAATTAGGTGTAACAAAAAGCTAATTCACAATATTAGTTCTGGAAGTCCTTTTCTATACGTGGAGACCTCATGTCAATCACAATCTTTTCAAATCCAGATTACAGAATCAGGGGATCATAAATTTAGTGCTAAAAGGGATTTAGTGACCATAATATATTTTGCAAATAAGGAAACTTAGAAAAGTTGCAGATTAAATAGTGAAAGGAGCAGTGGACTCAGTAAGACCTGAGCCTGAATCCTAATGCATATACTATTTACTGGTTGAATAAGTTCACCCTCTCTCAGACTCATTTTCCTTATCTATAAATGGGTCCTTATGGAAAACAAAATGAAAATCTTAAAACACTACATCACTGCTAGCTCTTATTAAATGTCTTGTTTAGGATCATATACTAAGTGCTTGAGGGGAAATTTGTTTTGCTTTTTTATTAATTTTTATTTTTGTCAATTTTAATGAAAATTTACTTCCTTACTTCCTACCTCCTATTCTCTCATAGAAAAAATATTGTAACCCCCCCAAAATACAATCAAATGAGTTGTCCAATGGCTATAATGCCCAATAAAAGTGAAGAAGGAGTACTTTTAAGTCCAAAATATGATAATTATTAGTTCATATCCTTTTGAATATTTTGCTATTCTGAATTTATTTACAACTGAATATAAGATAATTAATTGTTCAATGATGGGGAAAAAATCAGTTAAACTATTCTGATTTTTTTTTTTTTTTGAGATAGGTCAACAAAGGTAGTGCAGGATGGTGGATAGAACTTGGAGTCAGGAAAAACAGAGTTCCAAATCTGCCTTTGACATTTATTAGATACTGCTCTTGCCCTAGTTTGCTCATCTCTACAGTGGGAGTGGGGGGGAAGTGGGGGGATGTTGCACTTGACCTTTCAGTTGCCTGATAACTCTAAATCTATGATTTTGTTATCCTAAGTAAAAGCAAGTACTTAGGATGTAAATACTACTTACTTACTACAACTAAGTAAAACTTAGGATGCATCTGATAAATGCGTTCTAATTTTGGGAGTTGGAAAAATCTAAATTTGAAACAGGGATGCTAGGTGGTGCCATAGTACACTAATCACTGGACCAGCAGTCAGGAAGACTCATTTTCCAAGTTCAAATCTGACCTAAGACCCTTACTAGATGTATGAGCCTAGGCAAATCACTTATTCTATTTGCCTCAGTTTCTTCATCTGTAAAATAAACTGGGAAAGGAGATGCCAAACCACTCCAGTATCTTTGCCAAGTAAATCCCAAGAAGGGTCACCAAGAGTTGGACATGACTGAAATATCTGAACAACAAAAGATTTCAAACATGGAGAGGGGGAAAGGCAATGAAAGACAAGCTATTTTAATTGGGGCTTTCGATGGTTCTATTTCTTGGTTCCTGTCCTCTTCCTTTTGCAAAAAATTTCTGGCAAAGGCTCTCATTGTTCCCACCCAGGTTCCTTTATTCTAGAAAGTAATTAGTTGCATGAAAAATTGCATCCTGATAGTAAAAGGCCAGATGCTGTGTCTTATAATTTTTTTTAAAAAAGTATACAACACAACCAGCTGTACCATATAAACTTGGGGTTTTATTCTGAGATGTTGTGTTGTGTAACCAACATCTGTTCAGTTCTGTCCTTTCTTTAGCTATAATAGATTTAATTATATACATGACACTTATTTATAGAAATGTGGAACTGACCCAACAACAAAGGTGCACTTCCCACCTGTTGTAGAAAGGATTGCTTTGGTTCATCTGCTTTGAGTCAAGCTTAGGCTAGTGTGCTATGGAGAACAAGGGCAAACACAAGTATGTGTGAAAGTTTCCTGGGGCGCAACTTTCACTTGGGATTTTTACCAATTTCACATAGGACTTGTACTAAGCCTTTGCTTATGACCATCTCTATGCCTTAATGTCTCCCAATCCAATCAAATTTCTACCCATTTTTAAAAGTCCAACTTAATTCCTACTTCTACTTTGAAATGATCATTGATTTTCTCTTCCCTCCCTGGTTCTAGTGTAATAGGGATATTAGGTTAGGCCAAGACTTCTTAAATTTTTTCATTCACAGTTTTTCTTCCCGGGTTATTTATACCTTCT
Source organism: Antechinus flavipes (assembly GCF_016432865.1). Taxonomy (NCBI): domain Eukaryota; kingdom Metazoa; phylum Chordata; class Mammalia; order Dasyuromorphia; family Dasyuridae; genus Antechinus; species Antechinus flavipes. The sequence continues at coordinate 487,865,729 of NC_067399.1, read as the reverse complement.
GAATCCAATTCTCCCTATGCAACAAGAGAACTGTTCAGTTCTGCAAACATATATTGTATCTAGGATATACTGCAACATATCCAACATATAAAGGACTGCTTGCCATCTAGGGGCGGGAGTGGAGGGAGGGAGGGGGAAAAAATCGGAACAGAAACGAGTGTCAATATAAAGTAATTATTAAATAAAAATTAAAAAAAAATTTTTTTCATTCACAACACCTTTTCACCTGAGAAATTTTTATACAACCCCAAATATGCTGGTATATAAAATAGGTATACAAGGCAAACATTGATAATAAATCATAATTTCATATCCCTCACTTTAATTACATGACTTTATATGAGATCTGACCTACATTTTAAGAAGCTTTAGATTAGGACAATCTCATTTGATGGTACTTTTCAATGTCTGTTCTACTGGTGACCCAATCTTTCACCCCAGCCTGTGGTTTAACTCCCTTCTCCCTGGGTTTAACTCATTCATTCTAAACTACTCTCATTTTAGTAGATCTAAGTAATCAGAGATAGACCACCTAAGTAGTCAGGGTACACTCAAAATCTTTTTATTTCTCCTGAGGTAATTGGGACCAAGTGACTTGCCTAAAATCACCCAGTTTGTGAGTGTTAAATATCTGAGATCAAATTTGAACTCAGGTCCTCCTGACTCTAAGATCAGTGCTCTAGCTACTGTGCCATCAGCTTACTCCATTATCTCAAAGGAGTAATCCTTTTGAGGGAAAATAGACTTCCCAAACTTAGCACTAAAAAGTTTGACCTTCAATCTCCTGTGTTTTCTATTTGTACAATTAACTGCCCCGATATTGTACTTTTACATAGTAAACATAGCCATTTACTCAATAAGACAAATATGTAATATTATAGACATTAATATGGTAAATCAAATGAATAAAAAATAGAGCTTACTAATATATAAATCTAAATCACACTCTCACACCAATGAACTTAATATTTCTGGTAATGAATAGGCACATACTTAAAGGAACCCACCAGGAAAATTCATGAGAAAGGAAAATTAATGTGCTTGTGGAGACTCACAGCAAATAATACATTTCATGTTATTCTAATTTTCTTGTAATTTCTCTATATCTAGGTCACCTATGCATTTTGACTTTATGTTGGTAAATGGTAAGATATTGTTATATGCCTAGTATGGCAAAAACTGTTTTCCAATTTTCCCAAAAAAATTTACCAAATAATGAATTCTTATCCTAAAATCTTTACACTTGTCAAATACAAAGTTATTATATTTAATTGCTGCTGTAAATTGTGTCTCTTCTGCTCCATTGATCAATTTTACTATTTCTTAGTCAATACCAGAAAGTTTTGATAATTGTTGCCTTATGATGTAGTTTAAATTCTGGTACTGGACCTTTTAAGAACTACTCATTGCTTGATTGTTGTTTATCAGTGCTCAACTAGGGAAATCTCTAGTCAATCATAGCCTTTAAAAGCTCTTTAAATTAGCCATCACAAGGAAATTGGTAACTCAATATAAACAGAAGTTCTCTTTAATTTAGACAACTGTAAAGCTCATCAAACTGGTTATCTATGGACTATACAGAACAGTTAATTTTTACACTAGTGATTTCCTCACCTGGATGCTCTGTTGTCTAATTGGAATGAAGCTCACAGAAAGCATCTTACCATAACATAGCTAATGGACAATTGTTGCTGATCATCTGCTTCAGTTATGTCTCTCTCTTCGTGACTCCATTTGGGATTTTCTTGGCAGAGTGGTTTGCCATTTCTTTCTCCAACTGAGGAAGCTGAGGCAAACAGGATTAAGTGGCTTGCCCAGGCTCACACAGCTTGTTAGGCCAGAATTGAACTTGAGAAAAAGTCTTTGTAACTATAGGGCCTAGCACTCCATCAATTGAATCACCTAGATTCCCCTTCAAAATGGAAAATCCCCTCTACCTTTTCTTTCAATCCAGAATCAGTAACAGAGAGGAATAAACTCTAAGGGAAAGAGATGGAGCCAAGATGGCACAGAGAAGATAGGGATTTGCCTGTGCTCTTCCCCAAATCCTTCCAAAGACCACTAAACAATGCCTTAAAACAAATCCTGAAGTCTCAGCTCATGAAAGAACAGAGTAAAACAATTTTCTAGCCCAAGACAACTTAAAACTTTGGCAGGAAAAATCTGTTGTATCTGAGAGTGGAGTGCACTCCATTACAGGCTATGACAACACAGACCAGGCCAAAGCAAACCAGAATCAGGTTTAGGGAGTGAATGAATCAGCAGAGCAATTACTTCTGGAGCTCTCAGCCCACAGATGGTAAGGGGGTCAACCAAAAGATCAGAAGGAAATTACAGGGGTCTCTTTGGCAGCACTGGTGGTAGGACTCTGTGCTTTGCCCATATTCAGATCCAGGTTGAAGCCCTGGGTGGTAGTACCAGGGCGAAGAATACTAGTTCATCAAAACTTGTAGTGGAGCAGGGATCCTCCTTACTGTTTCAGGGCAGAAAAAAGATAGCTTGTGATTATTCATAGACCTGAGCACAGTCTGGGAAAGGAGTAAATATGCCTTTCCATAGACCGTATTACCTTGGAAAAATTGAAAACTTACAAATTCTTAAAAGTATCTCTGGAAACAGATGCATAAAATCCCTGAAGCTTGGGACAATGTTCTCTCTACTTTGGAAGCAGAGCCCCATTTTAGCAAAAAGTTAAAAGCCAAGAAATAGACTGGAAAAATGAGCAAATAACAGAAAAAAATTATGACCATAGAAAGTTACTATGGTGACAAAAAAGATCAAAATACACACGCAGAAAACACCCTAGAGGAAAAATATGAATGGCATAGCTATTATGAGCAATGAAATGCAATAATCCAGGACAACTGGACAACTCTGAAAAACTTACCAGAAAGTTTGCTATCATTGCCCTGAAAAAGGGTTGATGAAGTATGAGTGCAGATCGTGACATGGTTTTTTTTTTTAACTTTATTTTCATTGGGGTTTTATTTTAATCTGTGTTTTCTTTTATAGCATGATTAGTTTGCATGATTGTGTATATATATATAACCTATATTGAATGCTTACCTTCTCAATGGGGGTGGGGTGGGAATGAAACTGAATTTTAAAATGAATGTTAAAAATTATTTTTGTATGTAATTAGGGAAAATGTTTTTTTAATTTAAAAGCTTAAAAAACCCTCTAATGTGGAGATGGTAAGTAACAATTGTCAATGGAATACTTGGCTGAATTTAATTCTTACTCTATTGAACCAGGAATTGCTCAGCTGAAGCCTTTTCTCAGCCACTATAGCTCCAAGAATCAGCTTTTGAGCCTTCCTCCTATTTCATTGGCACTTTTGGGGTTCTTTGTCTGATATTGTCTTATATACTTCCCCTTGCCTTTTTCTCTTAATGTCCTCAGATGTTTGAATGGAGCTTCCTGACACTCAAAGACTTATACTTAATAATATCATCACTCGATGTCCATTACTTGGAGAATGGCTGAATAAGTGATGGTATATGAATGTTATGGAATATTATTGCTATATAAGAAATGATCAGGAGAATGATTTTAGAGATGTCTGCAGAGACTTACATACATGAACTGATCCTAAGTGAAATGAACAAAATCAGGAGATCATTGTACACAGCAACAAGAAGATTATGTGACGATCAATTCTGATGGATGTGGATCTTTTCAACAATGAGATGGTTCAGGCCAGTTCCAATGATCTTGTGATGAAGAGAGCCATTTGCACCCAGAGAAAGAAGTGTGGGAACTAGTGTAGATAGCATTTTCACTCTTTTTGTTGTTTGCTTGCATTTTATTTTCTTTCTTATTTTTTTCTTTTTTGATTTGATTTTTCTTGTGCAACAAGATAATTATACAAATATATGCATATATTAGATTTAACACATATTTTTACAATGTTTAACATATATTGGATTACTTGCCATTTAGGAGGGGGGTTGGGGAAGGAGGGAAAAAATTAGAATACAAGATTTTGCAAGGGTTAATGTTGAAAATTATCTATGCATATGTTTTGAAAATAAGATGCTTAAAAAATGTCATCACTCCCCAATTTTCTTTTATCAAATCATCAGTCTTTTTTCAAAGAATTTGCAATCTACAAATGTTTTCATGAGTACTGTTTCTTAATTTTATTTTCTTTAGTTATAATTACTTTATTTCTAAAGTCTTTAACAAAAGTGTCTATAGCTCTTGAAATTGTGTGTCTTAATACTCACATTTCTCTCATTTTAATAAATGAAAAATATTTTTCCTCTTTATATTAAACCATTTCCACACAAATGAATCATAATTCACCATTGTTTTGATACCTAAAACAAGCAAAAACAAAAGAGGTAAAGAGAGTTAATATCCCTAAAGAATATTGGTACAAAAATGTTAAAGAAAACATTAGGAAGTTGTGTACAACAACATATTAGAAAGATTATGTACTATGATCCCATTCAGTTATAGTTGGAATGCACAGTTATACTTAGAATGAAATACATGAGGAAGATTAAACATACAATATAAAATACGTTAGTAAAATAAATAACAAAAACCATACCATTATGTCAATAGATATTGAAAAAATTTCTGACAAAATCTAATATTCATTTCTATAAAAATTCTAGAATTTATATAAATAAATGGATCCTTTCTAATATAGTAAATAATATTTGTCAAAATCTAAAAGCAAAATTATATTTACTGGAGAAAAAATAAAGGCTTTTTCAATAATGTCAGAATTAAAGCATTATAACTATACAATTTAAGATAAGGGTAGAAATGTAGCTGTCATAAAAGAAAAAAAAATGGAATTATAGACCTAAGAAAAGAGAAAATAAAATCATCCAAGTTTATATATGATATAATGTTGTGGAGAGTTCTAAAATCTACTACAAATTAATTGAAATACTTCACCAATGTTTTAAAACATAAAACAAATCTACATAAATTATCAACTTGCCTATACATATAACCCAGAACCCAACAAGAAGAGTTAGAAAGAGAAATCCCATCCATAATAATTGTAGAAGATATGAAAAAAAACTTGGGAATGTATGATTTACTTGGGTACCATGTGATTTCAATGATAAAACATTCTTTGCAGAAATGAAGACAGGTCAAGTATAATAGTTATAACAACAGCAAATATTCCTATAATGCATCAAGGTTTGGAAAATGCTTTATACTTTTTATTATTTGTAATATCTAGCATATATAACTAAGTTTTGTAAAGTGCTTTATAAAATATTTAATTTTATAAGCCAAATACTTGTGTAAGGGCTATCATTATTTTTAATTGAGGAAACTGAGGAAAAGGTAGACCTACTTAGCACCATACTACTAGTAAATTATCTTCAAATTTTTCTTCAGGTATTCATGATACCAGGTACATGGATATATCTTTGTCCCGCCAACTACAGTGTAATGAAGATTACAATATTAGCCAAGTTAATTCATTTATTCATTATTGAATCAAACACCTAAAGGAGTATAACTTGGATATATTTTAAAAATCACATCATAAAAATTTAGAAGTACAAAGAAGAGATAACTTTTCAGATCTAAAAAAGGGAGAGTTATAACTTAAAAGAGAGGAGAATCACAGAAGTAAAATGGACAATCAATCAAAGCAATCAACAATTATATTAAAATGCTTAAAATCATCAGTAATTAAAAATGCTAATTAATATAATTCTGAGGTTCTACCTCATACCTATCAGATTTGACAAGATGAGAAAACTAGGAAAATTATGTATGTTATAAAGCTATGGGAAAACAGGTGTGCTATGAATTAGTCTAAGCATTCAGGGAAGTAATTTGGAATTATGCCCAGAAAATTTCCAAACTTTCCATACTCTTAACTCAGCTATACCACAATTTAATCTGTACCTCAAATAAAATAAAGAGGGAAGGAATCTATATAGTAAATAAATGTAATGGAGGGAGAGCTAGATGGCATAGTGCATAGAGCACTGGCCCTGAAGTCAGGAGGGCTTGAGCTCAAAGCCGGCCTCAGACACTTAATATTTCTTAACTGTGTGACCCTGGGCAAGTCACTTAACTCCAATTACCTCAGCAAAAAAAAAAAAAAAATATATATATATATATATATATATATATATATAATGGCATATTACTATATCATAAGAAATCATAAATAGATAATTTCAGAAGAAATTCCATTATTTCACAAACCAAAAATATGTTTCCCTTTTTGATCACACAAATCAATTTTATGTCTTTCCAAATCACAATTATGCTATACTCCTACAACTTCTCCTTTTCTTCCCTTTCTTCCTCTTTCTCCCATTTTCTCATACTATTGCTGACTACTATTGCTATTAAGTAGCTAACATTTATAACATCTTCATTGCCTTCAGATAATCGTTAACCTTTAGGAACCAATGAAAAGTAGAATTGGAAAAACAATTTACACAATGATAACAACTGTGGAGGAAAATACCTTTAAAATATTTTAAACTATGGTCAACACAGCAATAAAACATTCTAAAACAATAAAGATTAAACATACCATTCATTTAATTTCTGACATAGAGGTGAAGGACTGTACAAAAAAATACATATTTTTAATATAGGATAATTTTATTTTTCCATGATGTGGATATTTAACTGAGTGATTTTTTTTCCCTCAAAACTTCTAAATGGAGAGAGGGAAAGGAGGGACAGGGGCAGATTAATTTAATTAATACTTGTTGCTTGACAAACCATCAACCATTTTTTCCAGTCAAAAAAGAAGTTTTTTCATATACATGTTAGCAATTTTTTTTAAAAAGAAAGTTCTTTTTTCACTCATATTAAGTATTACAATACTCATCTAATATTTTATGGTGGCAATATCTTATATTCTTTGGCAAAGTAATATAAACTTTTTGTTGTCATACCTATGAACAAGCTCCATTTTTTATGTTGTTCATTGTTAATTGCTTCATATAAAAAAAGAACTTAAGAGATAATGTACTACCCTTTCTCATTCACTTTCCCCTAAGTAATTTTTTTTTATATTCCTCTGCAAATTAAAAACCCAAGTTAGGAATGGTTTGCTACAATATATAGATGCCAAAACTTGTTAAATATCAACATGTTTTACATTAGATCAGTAGAGCATAAACTTTTCTCTTTTTTAGATATTTAATATATAGGCAAATGTAAATATATCTCTTCCTGATCAGGACATAAGCAAATAAATTCAAAATTCTTATATAACATTCTGAGTATGCAAATATATAATAACATTTTACAAAACATTTTAACATCAGAAAATACACAGCTTGAAAATATCATAAAATATAGCATTATAAGACAAAGTACATGCACATGATATACTTTACAAATTTTCCATTAAAGACATATGTTTGGCTATCTGAATAATTAACTACACTTTTAGATTTACCTAGTCTATCAATGAAAGCCTGCTCATTTATTTCTTTACTTTTATTCTTAGTACAAAATTATAATATATGACAGTTCATCACTTCTTATCTTGATGGTAATGTTCTTATATCAATGGTGAATTAATAACATTAAGTAACTATTGGGTGATACAGTCCAGGATGAACTTTTTTTTTTCTGTGTTCAGAAAAATCCAAGATGACTTCCACTCTTGGCTCTATTTCTATTTTCTGAAGATAAATTTCTGGACTTCATTATTTCACAAATCCAAAGTATGTTTCTCTTTTTAATCACCTAAATCAATTTTATGTCTTTCCAAATCATAACTACTACAACTTTTCCTTTTCTTCCCCTTCTTCTTCCTCCTCCCTCTTCTGCTATTGCTGACTACTACTGCTACTACTGCTATTGGATAGCTAACATTTGTAACATGTTCAAAAATTTGTAAAGTGTTTTATATGTGAGTTCATTTGATACAATGCTTGGAGGTACTATAAGAGTTATAACCAAAGATATCTCTGTTCATTTTATTGTTTATATTGGGTTACTATTCTTCCATCAAAGATATTAGATCTTTGGTACCTTGTTCTCTTATTATCCCAAATGGAACCAAGTCCTATGTTATTTTATTTATTGTCAAAATGTTCATGCAATTCTTTCTTCTGAATATTCATAATCTAAAACTATTTTTTCTTAAATTACAAAAAACACAGCTTGTTAACTGTTATTATCTTGTGGGTAGAGAATGATCATTTTGGAACTCTTTTTCCCCCCATGATTTCTAGCTGTAGGGAATTTTTCTGGGAATTTCTTTAAAGCATGACCTTTGCATTGGCAGGGACTCATTGGAGAGATTCATTATCTGTGATTTATTAGATACTTAATGTGACAAGGATCCATTATATAGAAAAAATAGTTTTTCCAGTGTGTTTTCCTTTTACCAACCATATCATTTCTGTGATGCAAATTTGATTACTTGACTATTTAAGCATTAATACTTATGAATCTTGTACCTATATTTAAATATGTGGCAGTTTAGAATATCTAAACAATGCAGAAAGAATCATATTTTTAGTAATTCTACAATCCAGCCATATTTGCCTACTTCTGCTCCTCAAAGTCTCTCTCTCCTTTTCATAAGCTATTCCCCAGGCCTGAAATGCTCTCTCTCCTTACCTCTGTCTCTCAGAATCCTTGATTTCCTTCCTGTTTGCTTTCTGGTCTCCCTCATTGGATCATGTGCTTTTTGAGAGTAAGAAGTGGTGTTCTTTTTGCCTTCTTTATACCCACTATGATTAATACATGGCATAGAAGCTAATAGATGCTTATAAATATTAGTTAAATGTTTAACTGATTAAAGTCAAACATCAGTTCCTCTAGGAAGTCTTTCCTATTCCTTTCAACTATCCACCCCTCCCACCAACTATTACTGCCTTTCTGTATGACTGATTTGCTTCTCCTTTGTATCTCTCTTTTATATGATAGTTTATAAATATGCTATAAGCCCTCTTACAACTCCTTGACAGTAAAAACCATTTTTGCTCTTTTCTTTATCCTTGGCACTTTGTAAATTGTCAGACATATATATATATATATATATATATGACAATTTACAATACATGCATGCATGCATATATACATATATATATATATATATACTTAAACAGATTTATGTAGATATATACCATATATATGTGTATATGTTTGTATTAATATACATATATTATCAAGAGTTGGTTCTTAACTCAGGATTGGTGATTTTAAAATATTTTTATAATTGAATTTTACTGCTGATTTCCTTTATAATTCAATTTTTATTTCATGCATTAAAACATAATCCTGAGAGGTCAAAAGGCTTTATTAAACAGACAAACAAATCCTTTTTATAAGAAAAGTTTAAGAAGTCACAAGCAAGTACTTAAGAAATACATATGAAGCACTTGAGCCTAACTTTTTATACCTGTTCCTACCATTTTGTACTTAGCAAGTAGTTACAGAACTGATTTGAATGATCATATTTCTCTGATTCATTATTTTGGTTCTATTCATGTATTATCTCCCCAATCTGAACCTGAGCTTCTGGAGAAATGATTAGTCTTGGACTTAACGCATAGTTTATGCTCAACAATAAGGAGAATTGAGCAGAATTCCAGATATAGGTCTGTAGTTTTTATCCATGGGTCACCTAAAGATTAGCAGATTTCACTTTATCCAGGTTCCACAGTGGATAGAATGCCAGATTTGAAGTCAGGAATACTCATCTCTTAACTTCAAATCTGACCTCAGACACTACCTAGCATAAAGAGCCTGGACAAGTCACTTAATCCTGTTTTCCTCAGTTTCCTCATCTGTTAAATGAGCTAGAGAAGGAAATAGCAAACTGTTTTAGTATCTTTGCCAAAAAACTCCCAAATTGGGTAAAAAGAAAAAGTTGAACATGACTGAAATGACTGAATAACAAGAACAATAATGTCCCTCTGAGATTCATGATTCTATGATATGATGTGATATGACATATCCTTACCCATTTTCATTGTCTATGGACAAATCTCAGCTTTAGCTTGTCTTTATGGCATATTTCTCCAATTTCTTCAAAGATTGTTGCCTGACCTAAATATAATCACACTATTGACAGTAGCTCAGGTATTGGGGTTGGTCACCATCTTCGGATTGGAATGGAAAAAAAAAAAAAAAAACAGAGTGACTTATTTTCAAGACTTCCAAGGACATCTTCATGAACTATGCTGGTAATAAATTTATATGAAAAAGACCATTTCATTTTTATTGTTTTTTTATAAAATTTTTCTTTCAATAAGGTGTTTTTCTATGGTGGCATTTTCTTTCTATTGGTTGAGTAGTAGCTTTAAGGCTTTAAGAAGCAGAAAATTTGGTAAAAGAGTCAAGTAAATTATCTTTTTAAAATTACTCCTGAAGAGGCATCTGGGTAATGGTAGTGTTGGGATAAACAAAGACGTGAGGGTTTGCAACACAATGTAAGACAAGAACTCTAGAAAATTGGAGGCACGGGGGAAATAAAGTGGTATGATAAATCATCAGGCAGTGGAAAAATCTCAGGTCAGTGGATTGGTTTTTAGAAAAAGTTTGAATGTTTTAATCCTACTTCTATCATTTAATATCTGTATGAATTTGTACAATTCATTGCATCTTTCTGGGGCTCAGTTTCCTTTGAAGTTTGTGAAATTGTTGGACTAAATGGTCTTTATGACCTCCTCCAGCTCTAAAACTATTTAATCCTATAAATCCCATTTATATTAGCGTAGACAAGGCCTAATCTTTTTTTTTTTTTTTTTTTTTTTTGAATCTCAAATTCCCCAGCTATGAAATGCAGATAATAAGATCTGTGGTACTAGCTTCCTGGAGTATTTAGAAGATAGGAAATTAAATAAATTGAGTGCATAAAAATGTGTTAATCTTAAAACACTACATCCTTGTTATGTAAAGCTTTGTTTCATGGGAATTTCAGAAGAAAAGTCATATCCCCAGAGAACTAGATGATTCAGGGACTCCCATGAAGGGTCAAAAAAGATGATGTCTGAGAAGTATATGTGCTCTGCTTTAAAATATATTTGCATACCTTATAACAATAAATAAACTAATATTATTGTTCTATTGTGCCTTGAATACCACTCTGTGGTTCAGAATAGTGTGGTCAGGAAAGGATTAGGTGAGCAACCTACTCTATCTTTCATTATTCACATAGATGTTAAATTAATTATTAAGGAAATATTGATTTGATTGATATTATAATCAAATAAATAACGAAAACAACCTGATCATTTTCTAGTCATGGGTATTTCTCACAATCAAAAATAAATAACAAAGAAAATTGACCAACAGATCATGGCACCTGAGGCAGATAATGGTAATTATAATAACAGTAATAGTAATAAAAATAATAACTGTCATTATTATAGCATTTTAAAGTTTGTAGAGCACTCTGTAAAATTATTTTATTTTCACAATCATTTTGAAAAATAGATGCTATTATTAGATCCATTTTACAGATGAAGAAACTGAGGCAAATAGAGCTTAAGTGACTTGCCCGAGAATTCTATGCTATGTGTCTGTGGCCAAATTTAAACTTAGATTGTCCTGTTTCCAGGTTCACCACTCTATTCACTAAACTACTTAGCTATCTCAGGAAATTTAATGGGAAATGGATCTTAGTCCCACTTTTTCTAGGATTTAGTCTATTGGACTCTGACTATGTAGGATGGCAGAATTTCTATTTACTCAGCAGCCCCACATTCTTGTTACTACATCATACAGTCTCTGTCTCTCTGTCTCTGTCTCTGTCTCTGTCTGTCTCTGTCTCTCTGTCTGCCCACCCTCTCTCTGCCTCTATCTCTGCCTCTCTCTCTCACACACACACACACACACACACACACACACACACACACACACACACAAAACCCTATATTTCTACTCCCTAGCCACACAAACCCTGCTATATATATAGGCAAGTAACAGTCCTCATATTCCCTCTAAGTTATCATTAAGGATTGTTTGTGTAGAAAATGATTTGGTGAAAAGTAAGTTTGTAAGAGAGTTCAGTTAAAGACTCAGTTACAGCTAAGTTTTCTTGCTAAGGTAGTTTTATAGTTAAGATACTGGAAAGAGTGCAATAGTAAGGTTAGTGTATATGAATACATTGGCAAATTTAAGTACTTTCCATTAAATGATTTTAGCCAAAGGTTCCTGACCTTCATGACAGGTGGTTTGGATAGTTATATACTTGGGGAAGCTAATTTCTCTGCTTTCTGCAGCCTCAGAAAACGCTGTTAGCACTCAATTAAATAATTATATTTAATATATATTTAAAATACAAGTTTATCATTTTAATATAGTTTAATATATAAACTAAATACTAAGGAATATATATTATGTAGCATAATATAATATGATGTAAAATAATATAACATATGTTATATAATATATGATATACATATATATATATATATATACATTTATGGATATACAAAATTTTTAAATAGGAAACTCTTATTCCTGTTCTTAAGGCCCAGCCCTTACTTTGTATAGGGAAATCTCCTGCTCTCTTGTCAACCAGTATTATCAATGAGATTTAGATGACTGACTTTTAATGATTACAAGCTTTTTTTAACTTGACCTTAAAAGAGTTCTAGCATAACACCTTTGCAAAATACATAAATAAACAAATGGGAACAAAACAAATGGTAAAGACATTTTCACACAGCAAAGGTTTAAGGAAGATGATTTTCTCCCAAGTGATTTACTTTCCTTCCTATATCTTCTATTCTGGTACCCAGGGAAAGAAGAAATGAAGAAATGTTGAGTTTATAACTGCTCAGAATGGCTTTGTAAACGTTCAGAGAAATTTGGGTCTAAATATTGAAGACTGGAATTTCATCTCTTTCCATTTCAACATAGTTCCATTTTTCTGTGGTAACTTGTAGTCCAGTTCAGTCTCTCTTTGAAGTCGTTTCTCTTGCAGTGTCAGCTTTCTGCTGTAACCACGGTAGCTCTCCAAGATCTGCTCAGGCTCATTTGTCTCTCTGATCAGCTCATTGCTACTTGCATGCTTGTACTGTGCATTAGGTGACTTTTGCATGCTCCCAAGCTCAGACTCATTTCTGCTTTCATCTACACGGAAGAAATAGTATGAAACACTAGCCCAGAAATCCTTTTAAAGCTAAAGCAAAGAAAGAAGATTGTAATGTGATATAATGTTAAAAATATTAGTAGTCAGCAAATATTAGTTTAAATTCCAGCTCTAATTTTAATAGCATCTCTATCATTGGGTACTCTGCTCTTCAGATTGCTCTTCTTTCAATTGAGGAGTCAATTAGACTATTCGCTATCTATGTTGCCTATCATCTCTAACTATGACTCATCATCAATGTTGTTGGGAAATGTAAGTCTCTATATACTTCCTATGTCCCTCAGTTTTGAGGTATCATTGCAAGGACTTGAATTCTAATCCTGCCACTGCAGTTTACCATTTGTAGTCATAAATTCCACATAGGCAAAATGGGGCAGTTGTTCTAAATGAATTTTGAGGTTTATCTATCTAAATTACAATTCTGAACACTGAAAATATAGAAAATTCATTAAAATGTTAGGCGAACAACCCTTCCCCACCCTGAGAGGAACAAGGTAGTAAAAGTTTGTAGGAATTTAAGATGGATATGATCTTTGCTATGAATCACAGCTAACACTCCATCTGTTCTCCCATGGAGGTTTTAGATTTATGTCAACAACTTGCCTTATGACCCAGGATCACCACTAAGCAATGCTGTTTGCTTCAGAAAAAAATCCAAAGTATCTTTTTTTTTTTTTTTGAAAGTTTCAATCTCTTCTATGAAGACTAAGAGATTCACCCCTGTTATACCTTTCTCCAATCCCTATGAGGCCCATTCAACACACACATATCATGTGAGTTCAGGTAAATCTTATCTATTTTATTGCTCAAGTTACAAAGCTGAAAATGAGATTGACTTCAAGGACCTGTAACTGTCCAAAGTAGCAATGGGAAATTGAAAAAGAAGGATGCTGGATTTACTTTCATAATGGTTCAATAATTCTTGGCACACTTTAGTGTAATCTCAAGCCTTATCTTTGCTATTACATTATAATTATGTGACAGATGAGTGAGGAAGTAGTTAGCTATACAAATATTAAAACATGGATGTTCCTTATCTTACCATAGTTTAGATAACTTACAGGGCCTGAGAGAGGGAAAGTTTTCATGGATTTGAAAGTGAGTTGTATCTAATATTGGATTAGTGGACTGTTACTCAGACATAGTTAAAGGGTAAATATTGGCCCAGTCAAATTCAACTTGTACAGTGAGCTATTTCTGCTGCTGAAACAGCTGAAGTGTGTTTGTTTTCTCATGTCTCAGGTCTTGGGCTTTCACCTCATTTGGGCACCGTGAAAAATTGGGGAAAAGGATCAGTAAATAACATTTCTTTTTCAAGCAATTTTCCAGGGTTTGCTTATTTCCACTTTCACTGTAGCCCAGCATGAGCTTATCCTAAAGTTTCTCTCAAGTGATCTAAGATGTTGGCTCTCCAGTTTTATGAGTGACCCCTTGGTATAGAAAATAATCATAAGCATCAGCCATCTCTGAATTATCCCCCCATAGGCTGTCTCTGATTAATCCTGATTGAGTCTGTAATAACTACACAAATGTAAACTATTCATTTATTTCAAATCTCTGGATGCCGTAGGGAAGATATCACATATAATCTAGTGTTAGTCTATTCACTGCATCATAAAAATTAATTTGTCTAATTAATGACATTAGTACTTTTATACATGCATAATTCATATTAATTGATAGGTCTGCCTAAAAAGAATACCTTTTGGAAGAAAAATGATCCCATTAGCACAAGTTTAATCCAAATCAGGACTGACAAAGCATGGTGCTTTCAAGGCTTATCTCCAGCTTTGTTAATTGTCATAAGCATTCTAAATTGATTATTCTTACATTAGCATGGGACATTCCATTCATCAATGCTTTGCTGTAAAGGAAATTTGTCTAATGGATTTGGGTAGCTCAACTAAATCAGTAGTATTTTTTTTCCAGTGTAGCTAGAGGGGCATTCAGAGCATATTAATTCTCTAATACTGGAGGGAAAAAATTAACAGCTAAAATATATAGAAATATCATACAAAATTAGATTTCTGACACTGAATAATTTTTGTGATATTTATTTCAATGGTAATTGAGTGAGTATGCCTGTACTTTTATTGCTTTTGGGTTTCACCGACTCCATGATAAACAGCTAATGTTAATATTTCTTATGAGTTATGTCACTGCACCTGGTAGGGCCACAGGGGCAAAAACGTGGAGGATGAATTAGCTAAATATGCATTTTAAAAAGTGACTGCTTAGAGCGACCATGATTATAATGCAGCTGACAGGGGCATAGGAAACTTTAGGCTTCTGGCTAAGTTGTTCCCATGGTTCTTCTCTTCATGAAGCAGGAGAAAGAGAGGGCAAAACAGTTATTGGAAAACTAGCCCAATGAGGGATGACCTTGTTCTGTTAAGCAGCCAACACTTAGAGTACATTTAAAGGGATTTGATTTTTTTAAGAAAAAAGGAAAAGAAAATGTTTCATGCACATCTTGACTGGAACTTCCATCTACTGAATAAACCAAGGTACATAGGTGCTGCCAAGTAAAGCAAAAAGTTGAAAAAAATTATTAGTTTGATCAGAAAATAACAATGTCTCCATAAGACAGAAGATCTCTGTTGAGATCTGGGTTCTGATGTTTATGTGACTTTGGATAAATCTCAGTCTTTTAGAACTTAGTTTTCTCATTCATTAAGAGGAGAGGATTGAATTAGATAGCCTTAAAGGTTTCTTTTGTCCTAAATCTATGATCCTTTGATCCTATGACATCTCCGAACTTCAGTTTTCACATCTCTAAATTGTGGGGAAGAGATGGTCTCTTAGTTGTCTTTGTAGTTCTAGACTGAGTTATGAATCTATGATAGTCTCATTATTTAGACTGAACAATGAGTAAATGTGTTCTCTGCTTTGCAGATAGAAGCAACCATGCAACTGCTAGATTTCAGTACTGCTTAAATCAGAGATTCTCAATCTGGGGCCTTTCAACTTAAAAAAAATGTAATATTTCAACATAATTTAGTTTTCTTTTTGATCCTATGTATTTTATTTCATGCATTTAAAAACATTGTTCTAAGGAGTACTTAAGCTTTACCAGACTGACTGCCTAAGGGATCCATGCCACCAAAGAGGTTAAGGAAGGAATACATTCCCCCTTTGTGTCAGTCCCATCTCTTGGAGCCTGTGCAGTTTAATCTGGTTTTCACCGGTTGTGACTGCCTTAAGAAGAGAGAGAGAGAAAAGGTCTCTTAAATTCATCTTCTTTTCTGATTTCTGTTTCAATATTCCCTTTGAAAGGCAGGGTCACACCATGGGGCTTTGCTCTCTGTTGTCCCTTTTTCTCCAAGGGGAAAGAAATGATCACAACTTGGGAAACACTAAAGTCTGATTCAAATTTGCTACACTTACATTCCATCTATCTAGTAACTCAGGATTGACTCATTTTCCCTATTGTTATAAATTTCTCACAACTGAAACTAACAATCGGAATCTCAATTCACCTCAACTGAAACAGGGAAGTGCTTGTGATGCTCATGATACTAGAAATACAAAAATAAAAATCTGGGACCTCAAAGAGTTTCCATTTTCCTTGAGGCATAAGTGATGTGGAGGTTCATTGATACATACACTGATAATTAAATATAATTAAGGTGCAGAATTTGAAGAGGGAGAGGACACTAGTAACAGGATTGGAAAGGGATCCGGAAGTTTGGGAAAAATATTCTGAAGGAAGTGGGCAGTACCTGAACTAACTCTTGAAAGAAGCTAAGGATTGCAGATGACTGAAACAAAGGAAGAATGTGTCCCAGATCTCGGGGATAGGCTGTACAAATGAAGGGAGATGGGAGATGGAATCCCAATACTAGGGAAGAGCTAAATGGAGTAGTTTTGCTGAAACATAATGTGTATGAAGTGGAATGATATTAAGTTTGTGAAGGTATTCAAGTTTGGTGTCCCATTGTGTTGGTCCTTAATAGCTAAGGTAAAGATTTTGTATTGGATCCTTCACACAATAAATACCTCTGATGATTTCAGATCTTGAACTTTTTGAGTCCTGAGATTTTGCCAAATCAGAGAAAAGTTCATCATTAAATTCAGGATCCTGTATATGTAGTAGAGAGTCTGATATCCAAATGTATAATATTATTTAAATCCATTGAGTTATCTAGTAGGGATGATTAAAACATTTTTGAGGAAAGAAGGAAGATATTCACAGTTGTAAATTTATAAACTACTTAAATAGTCACATATTTAATTATCTTCTTTCATTGACTTAAATATATTATTAAGGGCTTTATCAAAAAGACATTTCTTATTCTCCATACATGTTTATATAATCAGTGAAATAGAGAAACAAACCAAGAGACTCTCTTTATTTGGCTTCATTCTGTTCAAGAAAGATTTATTAAATGCTTACTGAATTCCAGGCACTATTCTAAGCACTAGGGATACAAAGAAGGGTGAAAACAAATTATTTGCCCTCAAGGAGATCAGAGTGGGCATTCAGCTATCAACCAACAATAAAATGATCAAATCAACAACTTATCGAACTCAGAGATGATTAATTAGTATGTTGAGGGAAAACTATAAAGTTGGAACATCTTCTCAGGTTAGAATGATGGACTGAATTCTAAAAAGATCAAATTCATTAGAGGTTCATATGATGTTCTGCATAAACTTTGGCAAAAATGAAAGAAACAAACCAACAACTATGTCAGTGCAAGTATGGAGAAAGCATGCCTTAAAAATATTAAAGAGAAAAATGACAGATTTTTAATCAATGTTGGGATGAATAAAAAGTTCCGTCTTCGAGGACATAAAAGTATAGTTTCCACAAAAAGAAAGATTATTTTCTCCCCTGCAGTAATTGTCACCCCTAGAATATGATGCTCAATTTTAAGAATATTATTTTGAAGTTTGGACTATGTTTGATTAGGGAAATTCTCCATTCAGTTTTTTTAGTTATAATTCACAACTGTTGAAAAGGACTTTGAAGTGTATCAAGGATGTAAAAGAATTGGTTGTCACCTTCACCCTCGATAGGGTGGCTGTCTTCTAGGTTCTGGCTACAGATTGAGCCAACTTCAATTTCTTAGACCTTAACTGGAGGACTACTTGCTTATAAGCTCCCCTTTTAAGCTTTTTTCATATGAAGCACAAACTTTTCCTAGTTCCCCTAAATGCCATGTTGTTTTCACCAGCTCTAACACATTATTTCAGCTTTCTAACCTTATGTGGTCTCAAGAAGGGAGTCTTTTTGTTTCAATATCTATCAATTTTCCCATCCATTTTTAATCTATACACAAAACATTGTCTTTAAGCTTCAGGCTTCAGTTGGAAGGGCACACTTCCTAAAGTTATTCATTTGGGTTTTCAGTAGACAGCATTTAAGAAAGACAGAGATATTACATATCCCAAAACTAAAATATACCAGATGTGCAGCTTTATTCTGTTTTTTTTTTAATTAGGAAAAAACATGTAATAGTCTTTGTTTCCTAAATGTAACTTAATATTAGTTTCAGCATGGAATGTGATACTCTAATTATACCATACACTAGAAATGCCACTCCCCAAATATGTATAATGAAGGAAGAGACAAGGACAAATGAGCCATGCTTTACATTTCAGGGGGGAAAATTTTAAGCGTGAATGTGTGTGTGTGTGTGTGTGTGGTGTGGAAAATGAATAAATATTTTTTGGGGGCAAGCAGTTATATAATAATGTCAGTGTTGAAAAGTAATGTCAGATGTCATTATTGGCATTTACATTTTAATTAACTTGACATATGATTCTAGTATATTATATCTCCTCCCCTTTTGCTATTTTGAAAAGAAATGGAACTAACAGGTTTTTACTAAGAATTCAATGAAACATTATTAAGTTGCACTATTCTGTTCATGTGCTCATAGTTTAAAGGATAGAAAATACGGGTCATTTTTCACATTAAAGCACAGCACTGAAATAAGATATTCCTCTCCCTATTCCTATACTGAATAAGAATCAGAAAACAATATTTTCCACTAAAGGGCTTTGTTTTGTTTGCTAGAGGTTTCTTGTTGTTTAGATAGAATTGTTTTTCATTTAAAAACAGAGATATGGAGGCCACTGGAAGATTCCTAATAATGTGACCTTGTTTACCATAGGAGATGAAAGATGAGATGTCTCCTTTCTCAGAATTGCTGGAGGTTTTTGTGTATACTCTTGTCTGTGTGAGACTGTCACGGAAATGTTCAAGAGGTTTTATATGGTATAGTGAATAAGACATACAATTTGGTATAGTGAATCAAGTCCCAGATTTAGAATTAAGATGACCTAGGTTCAAAATTAATAGAGGGTTATAATTAGACTTAGGAAATCTGAATTCAAATCCTGCTGCCAACACTAAAAGCACAACACTAGGTAACTTCTTTCAGCCTCATTTCCCTCATCTGTAAAATGAGGGTGATAATAATAATAATACCTATTTCATGAAGGTATTGTGAAGATAAAATGAAACAACAGATCTGTAAACACAAGATAAATATCATAATTATTATTGTTGTTATTGTTGCTGCTGTTCTTATTATTATAATTATCATTCAAAAACCAACTTCAATAATTATTAGGTGTGGGACCATGGGGAAGTTAATAGATCTCTCTGGTATATTTTCTTATCTATAAAAAAGGGTTATTGGATTACAGCTTTAAATCTATGATTTTATGATTTGGATTTGGAGATTTCAGGTTTGAATCCTAGCTCTGAAATTTACTACTTGTGTTATTTGGACCAAACAATTTTACTTTCTTTAGTATTTACCTTCTGCATGTGTGAAATGGGACTAGGTAGTGTTCAATTATATGACTTCGAAGGTGTATATATATATATATATATATATATATATATATATATATATATATATATGTATATATATATAGTCTATGTATAATCTTCATCTTATTCTGTGTTCTTCATTATTAAAGTGAAAATGTCACCCAAAGTAGCCAAATTCCACTTACCTATGGGAATTTTCCTAAACTCAATATCCTCTCTTATCCCTCATACTCTTATGCCAGGACATAACCAAGGAACATTATCAAAAGTTCATAATATCACAAAATCCAAGAAATCAAAGTGACCTTAGTACTCATTTAGTCTTATCTATTCCTACACAAGGACCTGTTTTATGGCAATCCTAGATAGCAGACATTTAGAGTCTCCATGAAGTTTTTTTTTTTTTTTAAGTGATAGAGAAACTATTATTTTCCCAAATTTTTCCATTATTTATTTATTGCATTTTCATGCAGTTTTGATTGTTGGGAAACTTTTTTTCATGTTGATTTGAATTCTGGCCCACGATAGCATCTACTCATTGCTCTTACACCTTTCTTCTTCTGCTATAAACTATGTTATTCCCCTTAAGCTTTCTATTCTCTAAGTTAAACATCCCCAGATATATAAACCAACTATGGTCATTCTCTTCTGGATATGTCCCTTCTTGATTACAACCTTTCTACTCAGAAACAAATATAATACTCCAGATGTGGTCTGACCATGGAGGAAAGGATGTTTTCTTCATTGTAGATGCTATTACTGACATGGACCAAACAAAAATAGGAAGATGTTCCTAATAGAAGATGCTATCCTTTAATATCCTTAGAAATAATTGTGAGGAGGAGAAAAATTTGAGCTATTGGTGTTAAACTTGAAAAAATAATACAATGAAAACAAGATCTAAAAATCAGAAGAACTAAGTTCTGGTTCCATATTTGACACTAGTTGTACATAATTAATATTTGACCTTAAATACATTATTTCTCTTTAGTTGGACTTGTTTCCCATTTGCAAAATGAAGTACTTAGATTAGATCATCTTTAAGATTCCTTCCAGATTTACATAACCACAAACCATAGATATTTTTTGCAACAAACTCTTTTCACATTTCCATCAGTTGAAGTCTTTCTCTTCCTCCAAGACCTAGAATGGGGTTTCCATTCTTCCCAGCCAAAAGCAAATCACCCAGCTCATTCTGTTGTATCTCTCCTATGGACACAGGATCCAATATTTAGGGCTGGTTGGTTTTGTAAAGAGTATTTTTACAGAAGAAAATGAGGCACAGAGAAGAAGAATAAGCATCTATGAAGTACCTAACACAAGTCAGACATGTTTTTAAGTGCTTTTTAAAAATATTGTTTCATTTGATTTTCACAGCTCTGGAAGAAAGAAGCTATTATTTTTACTATTTCACAGATGAATATACTGAAACAGATATTAAATTATTCACAAGCTAGTAAAGATTTGATGCTAGATTTGAACTCAGGTCTTTTTATCTCCAGGCCCAGAGCACTAGTTACTCTGCCATCTAGCTACTTTAAATCCTCTGATTATTCCAAACTCATCTCTCTTCACTTCACCATGTTGCTATTTTCTAACTTGCCTTATAGTTATTGGCATATATTGATTATTTCCCCTACTAGGTTTCAAATTCCTGAGGGCAGGAACTGTATCCATTACTTCTCTCTACTCCATTCCCATACTTGTATTCCTCCTGGCTCATACAGCACAGTTTACATAGCAGGTATTTAAAAAAAATATATTTCTTGATTTGGATAGAATTGCCTAGAATTGGGTTTTTCATGTTTCCTGTGGAATCAGGAACTACTTATACTTTTTGCAAATATTCCCCTCGAAGGAAGGTGCTGTGGGGAACTGAAAATGCATGAAATAGTCCTCATTTTATGGATAATCATTGAAAGTCAGAAGAAAGATCATTGAATAGAGAAGATGTGGATTCTTGTGCTGACTCTACTACATGCTACCAGCATGACTTTGAGCAGATCACTTGCTCTGCTTTCTAATCTATCCAATCTAAAATCTAATCCATAGATTAGATGATCACGAAGGTATTTTCTAGCCTAAATTCTGTGATTTTCAGAGGACAAATATAGGGAGATTCAAGTTTCTTCACTGTCCTTCATGGTACTGGGGATTAAAATTGTATTCTTGGATTTTTCTTTCTGAAGTTGCCCTATCCTTTGGGAATGGGAGAATATAGAGGGATATCTGATTATAGAAAAGAATCAATGCGGCCTGGTCTTAGATAAGTTAGGGGCTTAGCACCAGGTAGAGACTTCCTTTAAGCAGACAGGGACCCATGCCATATGCCAACCTCACAAAATCAGATTTCCTCCATCGAAGTCATAAACCCCAAATCTTAACTTTTAACATGCTTTGAAAAGATTATCTTTTTTCCATGTTCTCATGCCTGCCCCTCGGCCTTTGTGAAGCAATTTCCAAAGAAACAATGGGTCTGCCACCAAATAAGAGTTTACCAAGAATAAAAATTGAATTTAGTTGGTCTGTTGACAAGCTGATTGATCTGGGAGCTCTCGTGACTGAATCCTCTCCTGAGCGCATTCTCATTTATCACGGGTAAGATTGTTTCAGAATCAATACCAGCCCCAGCCTGCACAGAGGCATTTCTGCCATGGACATTTCAGAAACAACCAGCCTTCCTCAATAATGCTGCTAATTTTTTTCGACAGAATTATTTGAACAGTTTAATTGCCCCTTGCCAGTTGCTGTCGGTTTCTACTGGAGTCAGCATTGAAATTGTAATTTTTCCTATCACTCTTATGCTTGTTTTCTTTATGGAGACAAGAAAAAATTTTTTTCCTGTTTTGAAATTTCAGATTCTTTCCATCCCCATTTACTTAATCTTTAAATTTGAATTTGAAAACTAGTTTATTTTAGAAAATTAAACTGTTTATTTATCTCTATTAGGCAAAATTTATTGTTCAAAGTGGATTTAAAAGATGAAATAATGAAATTTTGTTTACCTTAAAGTTATACTCAGCTAGGATGATAATAATTGACCATATCACTCATCTGCTCAAAAAACTTTAATGGCTCCCTGCTGTCTCTCAAATAAAATAAAAATTCTAGTTCCTTTACAATCTGCCTCCTACAAACCTTACTCACAATATGCATTTTTCTAAAAAATTCATATTCTAATATTCTAAAAATAATTTCTAATAATTTCTAATTCATTTCAGTCCAGACAAACAGACAATTCCTATTCCTCAAAAATGGCACTGTATTTTTCTTCTCTATACTTGAGCATTGGCTATGACCTGTGTCTGAAATGCTTTCGCTCCTCATTTTTGCTTCTCAGAATCCCTAGTTTCTTTCAAATTCAGCTCAAACACCATATTCTACATGAAACCTTTTCTCATTCTCCCATATGTAAGTACTTTCTTCCACAAATTATTGTTTTTGTTTTACATATATTTAGGATTATCTAATGATTATGTAACATACAAATATATCTATTTATACATATATGCAAATATATGTACATACATACAAACATACATATACATATGGATATAGTTATACAATCTTTCCAGTTAGAATTTAAACTCCTTGAGAGAAGGAATTGTTTTGTTTTTGTCTTTTATTCCAAGCATCTAGTCTGATACATAGAAGTAGTTCTGTAAATGCTTGATACTTGTTGATTGATTGATAAGTTGCTTGATTGAGAAAGAGGAGGAAGTGATGCTTCTTTTAAAGGTGAGTTTGTTTCCAAGAAATGTGATATAGTAGAAAATACATATAAGACCTAGGTTTTATTTTTCCCTCTACCATTAGAGAGCTATGCCATCTTAGTAAAATTGTTTAATTTTCCTATGTCTCATCTGTACAATGAATGAGTCCTTAGCCTGAGGTCTGGGAATTTTTTCTTAAATATTTTGAAACCCAAATTTCAATATAATTGGTTTCCTTCTCAATAACATGCAAGTTTTTTTTTTTTTTGTTCAACCTTATGATTCTGAAACAGATATAGACTTCACCAGACATCTAAAAGGGGTCAATATGACATGCAGAAAAATTAAGGACCTTGACTTATATAAGTCTGAAACTCCTTTCCAGATTTAGTACTATGATTCTAAGCTATCATCCCTCTACAATCCTGCCCACAACCATGTCTGACTTCCAACAGTTGCTTAGAAATTCATTGTCATAAAGTCTTTCTGTTAGTAACCTTAAAGAGGTATTACAGGGACTTGTTCCTGTGAGAAAAAAGAATCTTGGTATGGATTTGAGTCCTCCAGAAGTTATATCCTAGGCTTTCTCTATTTTGCTACTCAGTTTGTAATCAATGAGGACATGGCTCTTGATTGTGGTAAAAAATAGTTTTGAATAAGACATCCAAAGAACAAAATTTTAGCACTTACATTAAATATGTATGTGACTTCAAATAAAACACTACCTCCTTTAGATCATAGCTTTCTTCTTTTAAAAATGAGGAGAATTAGACTGGAAAATCTCAAAAAAATTTTATCTTCAAATACATAATTATATTTTTGTATTTATTCTGCTCTAGGTATTGAATTTCTAATATTACAACTATACCTTTGTTTCCTCTAGGACCTCTCCTTGTTAGTAGGGAAGAATGATATGTTTTTCCTGATTATTTCCTTTTATTAAAGTCATAATTGTGCCCTATATAACACCAATACCCTAAAACAGAGTACACTGAAAAGAAAATCTGATAGTGTTCATGATTTATCTTAGAGTTATGCATCCAACCTTAAGCAGCTGAGTTTAATCCCCCTCCCCATGCTTTCTGAAACTCCTGGAAGTAGACACAAATATCTGACATCTTTAACTGTCCTTTATCAATATCAATCAAGTAAAAACAACAGACTCAAACATGATTAATCAGCTAAAAATACAAGAATAGTCAAGGCAGCACTAAAGTCACTCTCTCTTCTAATTAACTTTCTATAATGCTTTCTTTTTCATTGGCAGAAAATGAAGTTATATTTTCTTTCTATTTCAGAATTTCAATTTGTAAGAGAAATAAGCCTGTCCAAAATTCAAGAAAAATATTTCCTGTTTAGTAGTTTCCTCTAAAATAAATCATTCCAAACATTCAAGAATATCCTAACTTAATTTGAGTTGCAATGAGCCAACGGGCTAAAGATAACTTTATTTACTCTTTTAGTGCTGAAGGATGTCCTGGGCCCCCACAGAAGGTCAATGGCACCTAAGTAAATGAAAACAGTCTAAGCTGAGCATTAAAAGTTAAAATACATTTACATTGAGGAAAAAAATGTGCATATATACACAGACAGAGACATAGACACACACAAAAGCACAGACACACACACACACACACACACACACACAAAACACCATATACACACTTCTCCCTGAGAATACATGCTAGATATAGAGAAAACGTAAAGCTCTGCTAATGTTTTCCTTGGCTAAGTCAGAAGCTCAACTATTACTCAGTGCTTAAGACTCATTTGCTTCATGGCATTATCGTTGGTCATAAAGGGAAAGTATCCTTGAAGCAAGGAAGGAAAGGTCATCTCATAAATATAATAAGTGAGCTATTTGTTCATAGGATGCTTAGCAGAGGTGAGAGGAAAATAGATAAAGTAAATAAGGGAGCCGACTATAAACAATGAGATTTTGACGTCTGAACACGTAAAGCAGGCAATTCTGTATTAATCCAAAGGAGAATGTTCCCAGGTAGAAGCAATATGTAGTGATTTCTATTAAATCCTCATATCTTATTATTTTTATAACATAAATTGCCGTTAGGCCTTCCTGCGAATAGAAAATGGTGATAATTTACACATGCTGGACAGATAAATGATTCAATTCTTAGTTACAAGAAACTGTTGACAGTGATTACTGATCTCATTTCTTTTATGCACATTACGTGGGGCAGGAAACTCCAGGTTTAGTGGCCTTTTGTGTTTTTTCAAAGTAAATCCGTCACTAACATAATAATTATTTATTATTCAAGGTTGGTGGATGGCTGTGTGCATTTATGACAGTTAAGAGCTTTAGACAAAATACTGCAAAATGCTGCAACTGATAAAATACTTTACAGTGCCTCAGATAGCACTGATAATTAGCAGCACCTGGTAAACAAGGAGAAAAGCAAAATTGAATTGTTTGCCAGGAAGTCTTAGCTTCTCCTCAGTCATATCTTTCTTTTGCTGGGCTAAAAAGCTTTTGGAGTCCATCCAGGTTATGGACTCAGTTTGGAAGATATTTCTCAGTCTCCAAATTATAGCTTTCCTATGAATATCTAAGAACTCACATGTGTAAATAGTTTACACAAGAAATAAACAAAAATAGTATGTGGATAGCTGATCTCTGGTAGATGAATTGGGACTCTACTGTATAGAATTGAGCATCTCAAGGAGTCAGTCATTTCCGACAAAGACTGCTAAGTTTTTATACTGAATACATCATTTCGAATATCCATCTAATTTTAAAAAATCAATAGAAATTTATTGAGTTCTTACTGTGTACTTGACTATAATTTAGATATAAGGAAAGGATAAGAAAAAATATTATGTATAATTCTTTCACTCATTATCAAATACAGCACAAAGTATTGAAAAAATGGAACATAAATCGAGATCTTAGATTAGAGTGATTAGAGAAGGCTTTATGGAAATGATAACATTTTAGTTGAGCCTCCAGGAATGGATAAGATGCACACAGCAGAAAGGAATATTTGGTCTAATAGAGAAAAGAATATTAGGAGAATACTCAGCATAGGAGACTTTTTGCTATATTGTTTCTTTTATCCCTTCATGAGTACAGTATAACTTAGCCTCTCATTTATCTCCCTGCCCTGCCATATTCTAAGAGAACTTCTCAAAAATTTGTTTGATGACAAACAGGATATTAATTTTTAATATTTTTGTTTTTCATATAGTTATCTTTTCATATAGTTATATAAAATTCCTTTTCTCCTCCCTTCCTCCCTTCCTCTTTTCTTCCATTCTCGATTCCTTCCTTTCTCCCTGCCTTCTTTCATTTCTTCTTTTCTTGCTTCTTTGCTTTCTGCTCTAAAATTATACAAACCAAGCCTAGTTGAAAGAAAAATAGTATCCATCTCTTTCCTCTTTGCATAGGCAAGGAATTGCAGGAAAATCACACATATACTGTCAGATTTGGTTGAAGTGTTGTTTAATTTTGTTTTAATGCAGATTTTTCCCTTCTTTTTTCTTTTCTGTTATAACAAATAACTTTTAAGGATAGGAAATATTATGTTGGGAAATTAATTGAAAAAAACTGCTAAACCTTTTTTATGTGCCACATACAGTGCTAAGTGCTAAGGACACACACACACACACAAAACAAATGAAAAAACAGATTCCAACCTTAAGCATTTTACATTCAGATGGAAGAGTTAACAGTAAAGGAAAAGTTGTGGTCAGTTGCAGGGATGGTGATTGAGGTCTTAGGCAAGCAGATTGACACACCCCACATAGGAAAAATGGCAGAGTTTGAAAGGATTGTGTTTCCAGCATTTAAAAATGGGGAGGTGTGGTGTGGATAATGGCACTATGGCGAGATGATGGCAAGGCTGTGGAAGAGGTTGTAACCATTCAGAACATTCCCTAGGGTAACTAATGACCCAAGAGTAGGAAGTAAACACATTAAAAGGATGTAAAATAAAAGAAGCCAACAAAAATTTAATTTTAAAAGAATATTTTTTTCCCAAAGTTGCAACCAACAGAAACTACTTTGGAACTCTTGTGGTTCTGAGGTAACGAGTGAGAAAAACTCAAAGTCATTTTGAGATTTCTGATTTCTTAATTTAATCTATGCTTAATTAATGCCAATTAATTAATTAATTAAACTAAAAATTTAATTAATTGATTGAATTAAATTAATTAATTAAAATGCTAATTGATCTGGCTTAATGATGATCCTTCTGTAGAGGTGACTTCAGTAGGAATCTCTCATTGGCCATCAAGTTTTTGGACCAGCAAACATGTCAATTCAGAGAATATGACAATTATGCAGTGAAGTGATATGCTAAAAATATGCTAGTAACAATCCTGCATGTCCTATCCTTGCTAGGTCATTAACAAAAAAAGTTAACAAACTGTGGTATATAACAATATCAACACTAGCTGATATTCATGCAGAGCTTTAAAGTTTGCAAGATATCTCACATATACTATATAATTTAGGCTTTGCAATGCTCCTATTACTTCCATTTTGTTCTTGGTGATATTGTTCTTGTTCAGTTATTTCAGATATGTCTGACTCTGTGTGACTTTATTTGGAGTTTTCTTGGCTGAGATGTTGGAGTGGTTTACCATTTCTTTCTCCTTTTACCAATGAGAAAACCGAAACAAACAGGGCTAAATAACTTATCCAAACTCATATAGCTAGCAAGTGTTTGAGGCTAGATTTAAACTCAGGATGGTGATAAGTCTTTCTGATATCATACGCAATGCTCTATCCACTGTGTCACCTTACTACTTGTTTAACAGAAAAGGAAATTGAGGCTGAGAGAGTTCAAATGATTTGCCTGGAGTCACACAGGATTTTAATTTGGGCTAAGACTTTTGGCCCTCACAGATGTCTCTATCATTTTGCTGCTTCCACCATTTTAATGTAATGCTATATCATTACATTATAAGTAATTATAAGTTTGAATAACTCAGGGAAACATGAGGCATATGTGAATTGATTAAAATATACAATGTATGTGATGATGTAAATAGAAAAAAGAAATGATTTTTTTTAATTTTTTATTTAATAATTACATTATATTGACACTCGTTTCTGTTCCGATTTTTTTTTCCCCTCCCTCCCTCCACCCCCTCCCCTAGATGGCAAGCAGTCCTTTATATGTTGGATATGTTGCAGTATATCCTAGATACAATATATGTTTGCAGAACCGAACAGTTCTCTTGTTGCGTAGGGAGAATTGGATTCAGAAGGTATAAATAATCCGGGAAGAAAAACAAAAATGCAGATAGTTTACATTCGTTTCCCAGTATTCTTTCTTTGGGTGTAGCTGCTTTTGTCCATCATTTATCAATTGAAACTCAGGTCTCTTTGTCAAAGAAATCCACTTCCATCAAAATATGTCCTCATACAATATCGTTGTCGAAGTGTATAATGATCTCCTGGTTCTGCTCATTTCACTTAGCATCAGTTCATGTAAGTCTCGCCAGTCCTCTCTGTATTCATCCTGTTGGTCATTTCTTACAGAACAATAATATTCCATAACATTCATATACCACAATTTACCCAGCCATTCTCCAATTGATGGGCATCCATTCATTTTCCAGTTTCTAGCCACTACAAACAGGGCTGCTACAAACATTTTGGCACATACAGGTCCCTTTCCCTTCTTTAGCATTTCTTTGGGATATAAGCCCAATAGAAACACTGCTGGATCAAAGGGTATGCACAATTTGATAATTTTTTGGCATAATTCCAGATTGCTCTCCAGAATGGTTGGATTCATTCACAACTCCACCAACAATGCATTAGTGTCCCAGTTTTCCCGCATCCCCTCCAACATTCATCATTATTTTTTCCTGTCATCTTAGCCAATCTGACAGGTGTGTAGTGGTATCTCAGAGTTGTCTTAATTTGCATTTCTCTGATCAATAATGATTTGGAACACTCTTTCATATGAGTGGTAATAGTTTCAATCTCATCCTCTGAAAATTGTCTGTTCATATCCTTTGACCATTTATCAATTGGAGAATGGCTTGATTTAAAAGAAATGATTTATTGTGAATTTATAATATCAAAGATTGAGTGTAGAAAAGAAATGAGACAATATATCTCTATCCTGTTGAAGAGAGGGTGTAACTGTATGTGAAATATTCCACATATACTTTGATGAGGTTAACTTGTTGATTGTTTTTGCAAAATAATTATTTCAAATTTTGTTATAAAAGGAAAGAAGAAATACTAATCACCTAATCAACTGGAATAAGTAAGGAAATATTCATAAATAGTTGTAATACAAAAGCAAAATTGGGCAGCCAGTTGACACAGTGGATAAGAATGCTAAATCTAAAATCAGGAAAACTACTGAATTTAAATCTAGCCTCAGACACTTATTTGTTTTGTGACACTGAGAAAGTCACTTAACCCTGTTTGCCTCAGTTTCTCATCTATAAAATAAACTGGGGAAGAAAATGGCAAACGTCTCCAATATCTTAGCCAAGAACATCCCAAAAAGGATCAATAAAGAGTCAGATACAATAAGAAAATTACTCAGTTGCTCAAAATTGTTATTGAAACTATATTGCTATTACTTTATACAACATTCTCATGTTTCTGTTCATTTCATTCATTATTTCCTACAAGAATATCATGTTTTTCTAAGATCATTCAGTTCATCATTTCTTATAGCATAGTTGTATACCACAACTTGTTCATCCATTCCCCAATATATGGGCAATTTCCAGTTCTATGCCACCAAAAAGGGAATTTCTATAAATATTTTAGAACATATAGGTTTTTTTATCCTAAGTAGAGTAAGTAGAACCAAGAAAACATTGTACACAACAACAACAAAATTATACAATGATCAATTCTGATGGATGTGGCTCTTTTCAATAGTGAGGTGATTCAGGCCAGTTTCAATGGTCTTGTGATAGAAAGAGCCATTAGCACCCAGAGAGAGTGGGGAATTGAATGTTTATCACAACAAAATATTTTCACTTTTTTGTAATTGCTTGCATTTTGTTTGCTTTTTCATTTTTTCCCTTTTTGATCTGATTTTTCTTGTACATTATGATAATTGTAGAAATATGTATAGAAAAATTGCATGTTGAACATATATTGGATACTTGCTGTCTAAGGGAGGAAGTGGGGGGAAAAGAGGGAGAAAAAATTTTGGAACACAAGGTTTTGCAAAAGTGACTATTGAAAATTATCTATGCCTATGTTTTTATTTAAAGTACATACAGGTTCTTTTCCTTTTCCCCTAATAATCTTTGAAAATATACCTTTATTGTTGGGTCAAAGACAGTTTAATAATTATGTAGGTATAAACCCAGATTACACTCCAAAATAGTTGGATCACTTCACAATTCACCAATAATGAATTAGTGTCCCAATTTTCTCACATCCAAGTACTAGTATCATATAAATTCTACTGCTTCTTTTTCATATTCACTTATCGAGCTAAATTCCTCAGCAAATATAGAAATCATGCAGTCCAAATGCCTTATTTTTATAGATGCTGATATTAAAATACTGAAGAGGTAAAAGTCATATAGATAATGAGTAGCAGGCCTTTAAGGGGAAAACAGGTCTCCAGAATTTAATCACAGAACCCCTTGAACTGTATTACATCTCACTGTTCAATCCCACAAGACCAGCGTGGGTTCAAATGAGTCCTGAAATTATGGTCTGAGATAGTCTGTTTTAGTTCTTCACCTGTATGAAGGAGCCCCGGTACCCACTGAAAAATTCAACAGACCTAAGTGATGAAAAAACCCTTTATCTTCCCTTCATGACTGATTCAGAGATGGGAAAGTATGGTCCTCTTGGAGAGATCTGTGATTTCTTGAGGATCTCTATTCTTAATATTTTTGTTGATTTCCATTTTTCTTATTCTTTAATTCAACATGGTTGGATTTCACCTACTTTTTTTTGAAGAATCATAAGCCAGAGTCCTGAGTTCACCCTATTATATGCTTATATTTCCCCAGGACTAGTGGAGACTGTGGTCAGTGGAATGCTGTGTATATCATCCAATGACTAGGGAAAATGTATTTCTGGGGTCACGAAAAGGCAAGTGTGTCAGAGTGGAGAGTAAAATGGAGTCTGTGTTATGTGAAAAGTATTTCATGCTGTCTCTCTCTCTCTCTTGAGGGTAGCATTGAGATCAGGAAGTTTATTCACTTGTAAACACACCTTCTTTTTAACATCTTAGTCATATTCAACTGAATTATCATTGTTTATGGTATGCAGATGAGTCATTTCCCTTTTCAGTCTACAAATCATACATCATATCCCATATCTGACTTTTTGCCCTGTCTCCCTGGAGACCATTCATTAGTTATTCAAAGCAGCAGTGTTAGAAAAGTGACTCCCAGGAATAGCTCACTAATTTCAGGAAGGGAAAGATGACTTTGAGGGAGCACAAAATTGGGAATGGGATTACAAAGTATGATCCGATTTATGATGTTTATAGAGAAATGACAACAGGGAAATATGATCCAAAGCAATGTCAAGCCAATCACTTAATGTACCTACCAAGTTTAAAATTTGTTAGATGATGGAGTGCCTTCAGAAAATACAATTCACTTTTAACCAGCATTTAAGATACTGAAAGCACACAAGTTACATGGAACACTGGTTTTGGGATCAGGAAAAAAAAATGCCTGACATATCACAAGAGATCAAAAAATGTTTGTTGACTAGATGATTATAATTTTGGCATTGTATACTAGTTAGCACAGCACTGGGCATATGAGGCACTCAAATAAATATTTGTCCATAAAGAATTTTCTGGAACTTCCAAAATAATGAAAAATATGCATAGATGAAGTGTACAAAAAGTGACTATGCAACTACTGGGACTTTTTTTCAGCAGCACAGAATGAATCTGCTATATTAGTTCATTTTCTAAAGTCCCTTCTCACTTTACTTCTCTCATTTAAATCAGCACTTATTGTGTAACTGCTGTATGCCTATAACAATAGAAAGTAATCTAGGTGAGTCAAAGACTTATTAGCCATGACTTCTGCCTACAGTGACCATAGGAATAATCTGGAAGGGGTCTTGTTGGTGATCTTTTCCAACCTCTTAGTTTTAAAAATGGGATAAAGAGAGTAGCCTAAAGTCAAAAGGTCATAAAAGACAGAGAATACTAATGAGAATCTTAGAGAAGGGTGAGAGAGATAATGGTAAGATGTAAAGTCACAAAGTCACAAATTTTCTGATGAAATAGATGTGTTCAGGGATCCCTAATTATCAGGGAATCCCATCACTTCATTTTTTACTCTAATATTATTAGAGGTAATAATAAGAGTATTTGGTAAGCTCTCCAAGGAAGACTTGAGAACATTTTTATTTGGAATAGAGTTTGTAAAATATATCTGCCATATTTTCTATAATTTTTCTAGATTAGTATTGAAGTGGGGCTGTTCTTCAAAAAGAATAATTTCTGGGCAAAGACATAATCTCTAAAAGCCTCAGAATAAGCTCATGGACTTTAGAGCTGGAAAGGACAGTTTTTTGTTGTTCAATTGTTTCAGTTATGTTTAACTTTTCATGACCCCATTTGGCATTTTTTTGATAAAGATATTGGAGTCAT
Organism: Antechinus flavipes; assembly: GCF_016432865.1. Taxonomy (NCBI): domain Eukaryota; kingdom Metazoa; phylum Chordata; class Mammalia; order Dasyuromorphia; family Dasyuridae; genus Antechinus; species Antechinus flavipes. Next base: position 487,832,570 of record NC_067399.1, on the reverse strand, counting down.
TTGCCATTTCCTTCTTTAGTTTATTTACAGATAAAGAAGTTGGGGCAAACAGAGCTAAGTGAATTGTCTAGGATCTAACATCTAGTAAAAGTATCTGAAGCTGCATTTAAAAAAGCTTAATAGTATTTCATTTTCCCCAATTACATGTAAAGATAGTTTTCAACATTCACTTTTGTGAGATTTTGAGTTCTGATTTTTTTCTCCCTCTCTTCCTTATCTCTCCACCAAGCCAAGATAGCAAGGACTCTGATATAGTTTATATACATATGTACAATTATTTAAACATATTTCTATATTAATCATAATGTGAAAGAAAAATCAGAAAAGAGAAAAACTATGAGGGGGGAGGAGAGAAAACAATTGTTTTTTATCTGCATTCATTTTCCATAGTTTTGTTTTTTTTTTTTCTGGATAAGGTTGGTATTTTGTATCTCAAGTCCTTTGGAATTGTCTTGGATTGTATTACTGAGAGCAGCTAAGTATGTCATAGTAGATCATCACACATTCTTGTTTTACTGTATACAATGTTTTCTAGGTTCTGCTCTTTACTCAGTATCAGTTCATATAAGTTAGTACAGGCTTTTCTGAACTCACTTCTTCATTGTTTGTTGTAGAATAGTATTTCATTACATTCAAATACCAACTTATTCAGTCATTCCCCAGTAGATGGGTATTCACTCAATTTCCAATTCCTTGTCTCTACAAAAAGAGCTGTTGCAAAGATTTTTGCACATGTTGGTTATTTCCCCTCTTTTATGATCTCTTTGGAATATAGACCCAGTTCTGATATTCATTATCTGTGTTACTTTAGAAAAGTTAGTTAACTTTTCTAAAGCTATTTCCTTATATTGCAAAAGGGAAATATTCATACTTATACCACATAATTCACAGGGTTTTTGTGAGAATCAAATGACAAATGGCATATAAATTGTAAATTATAAAGAACTATAGAAATACCAGTTAATGTGTTATTCATTATTAATGTTTAGTCTGTATTGCTTCCTCTGTTTATCTTACCTTTTTCCCTCCTAGCCTTTGATGGTATTTTCTACTGATAAGTGAACTTAACCAATAAACAAGTATTTATTAAGCACCTATTCTATCCCAGACACTGGACATGCTAAGACAAAAACAACAGTGAGACGGCATAATAGAATGTGGGAGCACTTGATTTGATACTTAAAGAAACTAGGTATTATAAGAAAAAAAGTATGTGTGACATGTACAAGGTTGGACACATGAAAAAAAGTTCAATGCATTATAATTTCATAATTAAAGGATCATAAATTCAGAGTTGGATGGACTTCAGAGGCAGTCTAGTCTATCTCCCTCATTAGGTCACACAAGTTGATTGCTTTGGTTGGGTAATTTCTCTTGACAAGAAAAAAAATATGAAAAAAAGAATCTGTAAAGTTTGAGAAACAAGTAAACCTTATACCATTGACTGCTTGACTTTTAGCAAAACTCTCAAATTATCCTGAGAAGATTCTGATATCTGTCCCAGAGAGGGAAAGAACTAAACATGCGTTGATGTCATTAAAAAATAGACAATATTTTATTGTTGTTATTGGATAATTTCAATTGTGTTCAAGTCTTTCTGACCCCATTTAGGGTTTTCTTGACAAAGATACTAGAGACATTTGCCATTTCCTTCTCAAAGCCTAATATTATGGAAAGAATTAGAGCCAAGTTCAAATCCCATCTTTGAGTTTGATCCTGTGTGAATTTGAAATTAATTAGTCAACCAATATAACATTCCTTCCCTTCCTCTTCCTTCAGTTCAGTTTCTTCACTGTGAATGGAGCTGCTTGAACAAAAGGTGTTCTGAGTATTCTTTTATTTTTAAATCCTCTTTAGAGGCTAAATTAAGTTTCTGAGATACTTTCATTTATTGGAGTTCACTAATTTTTTACTAGTAAATATTCTGTGTAGTTAATAATAATCATGGAAAGGAGAAAAGTGGCTTCTTTCATTATCATTGGACTTAATTGTAGAAAGTTAGTTGAGTCAAATCAAGCAAACTAGGAGTTTGCAAAAAAAGATAATCATTTTGAGATTGCCAATATTTCATGGCTTTTAAGTAATGCTTTTTATTCATGAAAGTATAATCATATCTGATTTGAACCTCATGTATGACATCAATAGGACAGATGGTAGTATCTCCATTGTAGAAGTGAGGAAATTGAGGCACAGACAACCTAAGGGAGTAACTGAAATTTGGCAGAACTGAAACTAGAACCCATTCTATTGGATTCAGTTCATTAAACTCCCTGAAAAGTCATAAGATACAATTGATAGGTATTCTTTTAAAGAAGATTGGTCCCAGAGCTTTTTGACTCTCATGTCTACTGCACAAAAGCAATAATAGCCATCAATTTAATTCCAGAAGTTGAGTCACAGAAAGAATCATTTTTATGGGCAAATGGCGCTATTTGGGTATCATAACAAAATGGTATTTGAGTTTTTCAGATTGTTTAGTTTCTGCATCTATGCATACTTGTGAAGTCAAGAGATTAGATAATATAGCTGAGGATAAAAAGCTGGTTATTTAGGGACCAGACATGTGATTTCCTTAGTATGGGCAATTCTAAGAGAAGAAAACACCTCCCAAAGTAAGTCATACTTCCTTTGCAAGGGCAAGAAGGTTGCCTATTCTAGAGCACTGAAAATGTAAGTAACTTGTCCTGGTTATACAACTAGGAGGTATTAAAAGCAGATCTTGAACCAAAATCTTCCTCTTTTCAAGACTAGCTATTTAGACAGTATGCCATGCTGCTTATCATGGGCAGCTCAGGAAGCATTTTTAATTAAAACATTCTACTAAGAAATATTTATTAAATTCTTACTATTACTAGGTTTTGTGCTACATGATGGGTAAAAGAGAGAAAGCAAGAGATATGGTATCAATTATACATGTAAAATCATGTTAAAACTATTCCATATTAGCCATACTTTTAAAAAGCAAAAAATAAAAGTGAAAAACAAATCATGCTTCAATTTGTGTTTAGAGTTTATCAATTGTCTCTCTGGATTTTTTTATCATGAGACCTTTGGAATTTTTTTTTGGATAACTGTACTAATTAGTGTAGCCTAGTCTTTCATAGTTGGTCATCATTATAACATTGCTGCTACTGTGCACAATGATTTCTCAGTTCTCACTTCACTTTACTTAGTTCATATAGGTCTTGCAATTTTTTTTTTTCAAACTACCTTCAATCATTTTTTAGAGTACTCCATCATAATTATGTTCCACAACTTATTCAAGTCATTCTCCAACTTATGAACATTCCCTAAATTTCTAATTCTTAGCCAACATAAAAAAGTACTGCTATAAATATTTTTATACATATAGGTCCTTTTTCTTCTTCTTTGATCTCTTTGAGATACAGAACTAGATATGGTATTGGTAGGTCAAAGGGTATGCACAGTTTTCTAGTCCTTTGGGTCTAGTTCCAAATTGTTTGTCAGAATGGTTGGACCAGTTTACTATGTATAACAGCTCATTAGTGCATCTGTTTTTCCCTTATCTCTTCTAGAATTCGTCATTTCTGATGCCTTTCTCTGATCATTTATGATTTAGAACACATTTTACATTATTATAATAACTTTTGATTTCTTCTTCTGAAAACTACCTATTCAAATTCTTCCACATTTTTGTCATTTTTAAATGGTTCTTATTTACGTAGATCTGGCCCAGTTTCTATAGATTTGAAAATTAGATCTTTACCAGAAAAATGCTGTAAATTTTTTTGATATTACTTCAGTTTCTATTATACCTCTCAGCAAAATATGGTTTTCCTGATTTATCTCTTTCATTTGGGTCTATTTTTGCTTTTGCTTTGTCTGAAATCAGGATTGTCACCCCTACCCTTTTAACTTTACATAGAACATAAGAGACTGTTTTAGTTCTTCATTTCAAATCTCATTTCTGTCCTGATTGCATCCTTATAAGCTAGAAATTTTTGGATTCCATTTTCCAATTCATTCTGCTCTCCATTTCCATTCTGTAGGTTAGATCATTTTGTATACATTCACAGTTATGGTTTTTAACCATTTCCCTTCATCCCTTTTACTTTCATTTATGTTTTTCTTTATCCTGTCCCTCTTCAAAAGTCTGTTTTGCTTTTGACTACTGCACATATACACAAATATGCACATACATATATTCACGCATATGTGTGAATATTTATGTTTATATGTACACATATATATGCACATGTATATATATATATATATTTCATATTTATATTCCCTTTGTGAACCAATTGAGATGTTAATGAGGATCAAGTGTTACTAATCTCTTTCACCATTTTCCTCTCTTTTGTAAAAGTTCTTCCTTGTGTACTTCTTTTATGTGAAATAATTTTATCATTCTTCCTCTCCCTTCCTCTTCTTTCTTGTTTATTCATCTTTATATCATCCCAGAAACTGATCTATTTCCTTTCCCTCTCTCTATGTAGAACCCTTCTAATTGCACTTATAATAATAAAGTTTTTAGATGATACCTCTGATCCTGAAACATCCACCTCCATCCTGGAATTGATCATTGGTAATAGATTTTCCAATCAGCACCAGCTATAGACAGTACCAACAAAGAATCCCTTGATTCTCTTTATGACCAGTTGTCTGTCTCTCTTACTCTGGGCTAAGAGCTCTCAAAGATGCTGCTGCTCCTTCTCCTGTGGTGGTTTCTTCTATGACCTACTACTGGTACTCCTGCCATTTTCCAATCTTGTGCTCACCCAAATGAGCCCAAGATTTTTTCAGACCTCGTTAATTTTCAGCCAGGAAAACTATCTCCTTCTGATCTTTTGTTAACACTACCTCTCCAAAATTCAATTTCAGGTTTTGTTTTAAAGTTATTTGGAGGGAAATTGTGGGAGAATTAAGCTAGATCCAGGTATGTACTCTGCCATCTTAGCTTGTTGTTCTTCACTAACTTTAAGATATAGCTGACAGTGCTACTTAACAATTATACCCACCTGCTCTTTTATTAACTGAGGGTATATAATGCAGCTGGGACAAATCACTGAAATTCAACAAGGGTAACTAGATGTCCTCTTGGACATCTTGGGGTTAACTTCTAGTCAATCATTTTTGTTCAGTGAATTTCCGTGCAAAAGATTTTTCTCATTGGAAAGAACCAACTAAGAAAAAAAGAAACAAAATAAAAATTCAGCAACTCTTATCAGTTATTAATGTTCCATCCACCCAATCTGCAGTCCTGCCCTTTCTTTGATTGTTTTTTCCTCCCAATAGAGTTTTTGAAAGGCCATTTGTTGTTTAAAGTTTTCTTCTATCAGCCTCATCTCATGCTGTATTACATTACAGTAATTATTATTATTATTATTATCTCTACAGTATTTTCACAAGACAATATCATCCTCATCCTCATCTTGTTACCTGTATTTGCTTGAATTTATCATACATTACTGCTTAAAATCCAAGTTTTAAATAACTCAGGCATAGTTGGTGCTTAAGAAATGCTTGTCCATTGGTGGATTACTTTCCTTGTTTATCTACTTAGTTCTTTTCAGACATCTACCATTTTTCCTATTCACGCTAATTATTTCTCTTTTTAACTTCAGAATGTCATTCATGAACATCCCTTAATCTTCCTGAGCTGTCTTATCTTATAAAACTTTAATCCTCTTTCACCTTTTGAAATCAGTTGACTCAAATTTAACGTATATACAAGAATATGTGTGAATTCCTTCCCATTTTTAAATCTTTTTTTTTTGCTTTTTATTTTCAAAACATATGCATGAATGATTTTTCAACATTGATCCCTGCAAAACCTTGTGTTCCAAATTTCTCTCTCTCTTCTCCCCACCTTCTCCCCATATGACAAGTAATCCAATATATGTTAAACATGTTAAAAATATAATTAAATCCAATATATGTATACATATTTATGCAACTATCTTGCTGCACATGAAAAATCAGATCAAAAAGGGAAAAATGAAAAAGATAACAAAATGCAAGCCAATAATAAAAAGAATAAAAATGCGATGTTGTGATCTACACTCAGTTCCCGCAGTCCTCTCTCTGGGTGCAGATGGCTCTCTTCATCATAAGATCATTGGAATTGGCCTCGGTCATCTCATTATTGAAAAGAGCCACATTCATCAGAATTGGTTTTTGTATAATCTTGTTGTTGCTGTGTACAATGATCTCCTGGTTCTGCTCATTCCACTGAGCATCAATTCATGTAAGTCTCTTCAGACCTCTCTGAAATCCTCCTGCTGGTCGTTTCTTATATAAGAATAATATTCCATGACATTTAGATATCATAATGTATTCAGCCATTCTCCAGCTGATGGGCATCCACTTAATACACAGTTTCTTGCCACTACAAAAAGGGCTACCACAAACATTTTTGCACCTACAGGTCCCTTTCTCTCCTTTATGATATCTTGGGGATGCAAGCTCAGTAGATACACTGCTGGATCAAAGGGTATGCACAGTTTGATAGCCCTTTGGCCATAGTTCCAAATTGTTCTACAGAATGGTTGGATCAGCTCACAATTCCACCAACAATGTATCCGTGTCCCAGATTTCCCAGATCCCCTCCAAAATTCGTCATTATCTTTTCCTGTCATTTTAGCCAATCTGACAGGTGTGAAGTAGTGTCTCAGAGTTGTCTTAATTTGCATTTCTCTGATCAATAGTGATTTAGAACATCTTTTTATATGACTAGAAATGGTTTCAATTTCTTCATCTGAAAATTGTTTGTACATATCCTTTGACCCTTTATCAGTTGGAGACATTCATTACCATTCTTTACTGCAAACTTTCATAGCACTATCCTATGAGTAGTCCCTTCCCCAAAGGGGAATGTGGCAACAATCAGTTCTTTTCTTCTCATTAGTGAGAATCAGAACAGAACCAAATGTCTCTCACTGCTCCATACACACACTAATCTTTGTCAGGTACCCTTTGGTTAGATAAAACTATCATTAGAGCAAATCAACATCTTATTATTAGCTCTTACTTATTCTATCATCCTCTCAAACTTAGAGCACTCTTCTCTCACATTTGTCTTGTATGACCACTGTTTTACATAAAAACTGATACAAAGTAGAAATTTAGTGATGTTCCTTATTTGAAGGAAGAAGATCTAGGTCTATTATGGTTGACCATTGCACAATGTTGCTATTACTGTATGCAGTGTTCTCCTTCACTTCATTTAGCATCAACTCATATAAGGCAAGACATTATCATCTTAACCAACTCTTTAATTCCTACATCTGTCTCTTCTTTCTGAAACTATTGCCTTTTACTGATAAAAAATGATAGGAGAATTCTCTGTCTTTGCCTCTTAGCCCCTCCTTGAATTTCCTGCACAGATTATATATATATATATATATATAAATATATATATATATCACTATATACTATATAGTAGTCATTACAATTTATTGTTCTTGAAGAGTTTTCTGTCACAGTCTGGGTACAAACCCTAGTAGGACAGCTTCCTTGCCCTTGCACATGGTTGCTTTAGTGTGTTTTATTAGGAAATCACCTGTTCTTCTGGGTACAGGTGAATAATGAATAACCTCTCCTCCTGCATGGACTTTTTGGATCATCATCCATTTTACTAAAAGCAGGTAATTCTTCTCAGAGGGACCTGTATTAATGTGATGAACTCCCACCATTTGTATTTTGGAAGCCTGAGCCACACAGTTCCCAGGGAAAATTATTCTAGATCAGGGAAATTCAGATCCAGCCAGGAAAGCTTTCATACTAGATCCTGTTGCCCACTGCTTTGGAATCTGCCATCGAAAAACTCAGCAAATGAGCACTTAAATTATATGTCTATCCATAACTATAATTTATATATGTATGTATGTGTGTCTTGTGATAGCCAAGTGAAACAGTGCATAGAGTACTAGGCTAAGAGTCGGGAAGATCTGAGTTCAAATCCAGCCTCCAGCAATTATTAGTTGTGTGACCCTGGGCATGTCTCACTTAAACCTTTTTGCCTCTGTTTCCTTATCTGTAAAATGAGTTAGAGAAGAAAATGGTGAAGCACTCCAGCATCTTTTTGTCAAGACAACTCTAAAAAGGGGTGACAAAAGGGACACAATTGAAATGACTGAACAAAATGTGTATGTCTTTTATATCTATCTATATAGGTAGGCATAGTTATTCATACAGATATGTATATGGATATATACATATATACACATATCTTTAACCTACATAGTCTTCTTTTCCTTTTTTTGGTCTTTGCTTTTTGTGTCCATCCTACTTTTGGTTAAAAATATTTGTGGGGTGGCAGTAGGACTAGGAGGTTGGGTAGGAAGCAAAGCCTCTGTTTATGACAAATGTCATATTCATGAGCTAAGTCTGGACCCCACCTGTCTCTTTAATCTCCCTAGAATGTATGTGTCCCCTAACATCCAATATTATTGTGAGGATTGAAATGCATGCTGTAGTTTCCAATTTGCTAACCTTTCTATTAAAATTAATATTTAGATTTTTATATCTTTAAAACTTGAAGAATGATGGTAAAGTTATCTGATGTTTATATCTTTCAGTCACGAAAATGCTGCTATTTAGGCTGTAGAAGGCCACACACATGTAATCACAATAAATAGCATTTAATATGTTTACAATACTGAAAGGATGAGGTTAACTTCTGTTTTTATATTGATGGACTCAGCTGGACTTGGAATACTATTGTTTACAATTAACTACATTTTTTTGTTGTTCTGATTTACCCTCAAATTAAATCTTTATTTCAGAAACTAACCCCAGGGATTCCCTGTAACAAGGGACTGTAATAAACAGCATTAGTCGACAGCCTATAGCTGCTGCTCATTTATAATTAGCCCCTATGTTTAAAGAATCATCATAGTTATCTGAATTTTACTGCAATAATTTGATCTCAGGTTTATTTATGGGAAACTAGATTAAATAGATTAAAAGTTTGTTTCACTCATCAATTTGTCTTGTTTCCATGATTCTTTGAAAAATGATGGGAAGGTTTCTGGGAGGTTGATGAGCTAGGTCATACAAGCTGCACTGTGACACAAACCATTTATCTATGCCCCTTGTTGGGGACACATGTGCCAGGGGATGATTTTACTTTTACATCTGTTTTTAAATTCAGAATTATTTTGAAATTTTATATATATATATATATATATATATATATATATACACACACACACACACACACACACACACACACACACACACACACATACACACACACATACACATATACACATAATACACCCACACAATAAGTCTGGTCTTTGTCTCAGAAAAATCAAAGGGGGGCGGAATAGATTCATTCCAGGACTAAGGATACAGAGGCATCCCCACCATAATGTATATATTCTGAGAAGCCTAGAAGGAGGGTATAATGTCACTAGAAAATGCTTGGTACCACAGAACAGTGGTGGGGGGCAGAATTGATGTTTTGGTCCCTATCCATGAGGCAGAATTCAGAGAGAAAACTGAGTCACAGATTGAGATAGGAACATTCTTTAGGTCTCAATGTTTCTCTGAGTTTCATAATATGTGAGATCTTTCTCTCTTTAAAATATATATATATATATAATTTATATATAACTTAACCTAGTGAGATAGATAGGCTTTAAACATAAAGGAAGAATTAGTTCTAGACACATCATATTTTTCCTCCCAATATTGTGCCATTTTTCCCTCAATGAAAATTGTTCAATCCATGGGGATTTATTGAGCTCTTGTTTAATTTGAGGTACATGAGGACATCATGGATCATTTAGGAGAATCAAATACTCTAATTAATAACTCTCTAGTAGTATTATCTCCTGTCAATCTCGTCTGTGCCATTTATTTGAATAATTAAATACTACCTTATATAATTATTAAATTGTTGTATTTTAATATTGAATATTGAACAAACATTCTTATATATAACACTTTAAAAAATGAGATTGTAATCCTCTTGAGAACAAGGGTATGTCTTCTTTTCTTTTTTTTTTTCCTTTTTTTATTTTTATTTTTATTTTTTTATTTTTTTTAATTTTTATTTAATAATTACTTTATATTGACACTTGTTTCTGTTCTGATTTTTTTTTCCTCCCTCCCTCCACCCATTCCCCTAGATGGCAAGCAGTCCTTTATATGTTGGATATGTTGCAATATATCCTAGATACAATATATGTTTGCAGAACTGAACAGTTCTCTTGTTGCATAGGAAGAATTGGATTCAGAAGGTATAAATAACCCAGGAAGAAAAACAAAAATGCAGATAGTTCACATTCGTTTCCCAGTGTTCTTTCTTTGGGTGTAGCTGCGTTGTCCGTCATTTATCAATTGAAACTCAGGTCTCTTTGTCAAAGAAATCCACTTCCATCAAAATATGTCCTCATACAATATCGTTGTCGAAGTGTATAATGATCTCCTGGTTCTGCTCATTTCACTTAGCATCAGTTCATGTAAGTCTCGCCAGTCCTCTCTGTATTCATCCTGTTGGTCATTTCTTACAGAACAATAATATTCCATAACATTCCTATACCACAATTTACCCAGCCATTCTCCAATTGATGGGCATCCATTCATTTTCCAGTTTCTAGCCACTACAAACAGGGCTGCTACAAACATTTTGGCACATACAGGTCCCTTTCCCTTCTTTAGTATTTCTTTGGGATATAAGCCCAATAGAAACACTGCTGGATCAAAGGGTATGCACAATTGGATAATTTTTTGGGCATAATTCCAGATTGCTCTCCAGAATGGTTGGATTCGTTCACAACTCCACCAACAATGCATTAGTGTCCCCGTTTTCCCGCATCCCCTCCAACATTCATCATTATTTTTTCCTGTCATCTTAGCCAATCTGACAGGTGTGTAGTGGTATCTCAGAGTTGTCTTAATTTGCATTTCTCTGATCAATAATGATTTGGAACACTCTTTCATATGAGTGGTAATAGTTTCAATTTCATCCTCTGAAAATTGTCTGTTCATATCCTTTGACCATTTATCAATTGGAGAATGGCTTGATTTCTTATAAATTTGAGTCAGTTCTCTATATATTTTGGAAATGAGGCCTTTATCAGAACCTTTAACTGTGAAAATGTTTTCCCAGTTTGTTGCTTCCCTTCTAATCTTGTTTGCATTAGTTTTATTTGTACAAAGGCTTTTTAATTTGATATAATCAAAATTTTCTATTTTGTGATCAGTAATGGTCTCTAGTTCATCTTTGGTCACAAATTTCTTTCTCCTCCACAAGTCTGAGAGATAAACTATTCTATGTTCCTCTAATTTATTTATAATCTCGTTCTTTATGCCTAGGTCATAGACCCATTTTGATCTTATCTTGGTATATGGTGTTAAGTGTGGGTCCATGCCTAATTTCTGCCATACTAATTTCCAATTATCCCAGCAGTTTTTATCAAATAATGAATTCTTTTCCCAGAAGTTAGGGGCTTTGGGTTTGTCAAACACTAGATTGCTATAGTTGACTATTCTGTCTTGTGAACCTAGCCTTTTCCACTGATCCACTAATCTATTTCTTAGCCAATACCAAATGGTTTTGGTGACTGCTGCTTTATAATATAATTTTAGATCAGGTATAGCTAGGCCACCTTCATTTGATTTTTTTTTTCATTAATTCCCTTGAGATTCTCGACTTTTTATTGTTCCATATGAATTTTGTTGTTATTTTTTCTAGATCAATGAAATATTTTCTTGGAAGTCTGATTGGTATAGCACTAAATAAATAGATTAGTTTAGGGAGTATTGTCATCTTTATTATGTTCGCTCGGCCTATCCAAGAGCACTTAATATTTTTCCAATTATTTAAGTCTGACTTTATTTGTGTGGAGACTTTTTTATAATTTTGCTCATATAATTCCTGACTTTCCTTTGGTAGATAGATTCCCAAATATTTTATGGTATCAACAGTTATTCTGAATGGAATTTCTCTTTGTATCTCTTGCTGTTGGGTTTTGTTGGTGATGTATAAAAATGCTGAGGATTTATGGGGATGTATTTTTTAGCAAGCTACTTTGCTAAAATTATGAATTATTTCCAATAGCTTTTTGGTAGAATCTCTGGGGTTCTCTAGGTATACCATCATATCATCTGCAAAGAGTGATAGTTTGGTTTCCTCATTGCCTACTCTAATTCCTTTAATATCTTTCTCGACTCTTATTGCCAAGGCTAGTGTTTCTAATACGATATTAAATAATAATGGTGATAGTGGGCAACCTTGCTTCACTCCAGATCATACTGGGAAAGGTTCCAGTTTTTCCCCATTGCATATGATGCTTACTGATGGTTTTAAATATATGCTCCTGACTATTTTAAGGAAAAGTCCATTTATTCCTATGCTCTCAAGTGTTTTTATTAGGAATGGATGTTGGATTTTATCAAATGCTTTTTCTGCATCTATTGAGATGATCATGTGGTTTTTGTTTGTTTGGTTATTGATATAGTCAATTATGCTAATAGTTTTCCTAATATTGAACCAGCCCTGCATTCCTGGTATAAATCCTACTTGGTCATAGTGTATTATCCTGGTGACGATTTTCTGTAATCTTTTTGCTAATATTTTATTTAAGATTTTAGCATCAATATTCATTAGGGAGATTGGTCTATAATTTTCTTTCTCTGTTTTCAGCCTACCTGGTTTAGGTATCAGTACCATGTCTGTGTCATAAAAGGAGTTTGGTAGGACTCCTTCAATCCCTATTTTTTCAAATAGTTTATATAACATTGGAGTTAATTGTTCTTTAAATGTTTGGTAGAATTCACATGTAAATCCATCTGGTCTTGGGTATTTTTTTTTAGGGAGTTGATTGATAGTTTGTTCTATTTCTTTTTCTGAGATGGGACTGTTTAGGATATTTACTTCTTCCTCTGTTAGTTTGGGCAAGCTATATTTTTGGAGGTATTTTTCTATCTCATTTAAGTTGTCGAATTTATTGGCATAAAGTTGGGCAAAGTAACTCCTAATTATTGCTCTAATTTCCTCTTCGTTAGTGGCGAGTTCTCCCTTTTCATTTTTAAGACTAACAATTTGATTTTCCTCTTTCCTTTTTTTAATCAGATTTACTAAGGGTTTGTCTATTTTGTTGGTTTTTTCATAGAACCAACTCTTAGTTTTATTAATCAATTCAATAGTTTTTTTACTTTCAATTTTATTGATCTCACCTTTTATTTTTAGAATTTCAAGTTTAGTGTTTGACTGGGGGTTTTTAATTTGTTCCTTTTCTAGCATTTTTAATTGCAAACCCAATTCATTGACCTTCTCTTTCTCTATTTTATACAAATAGGCCTCTAGAGATATGAAATTTCCCCTTATTACCGCTTTGGCTGCATCCCATACATTTTGGTATGATGTCTCATTATTATCGTTTTCTTGGGTGAAGTTATTAATTATGTCTATGATTTGCTGTTTCACCCAATCATTCTTTAGTATGAGATTATTTAGTTTCCAATTATTTTTGGTCTACTTCCCCCTGGTTTTTTGTTGAATGTGATTTTCATTGCATCATGGTCTGAAAAGGATGCATTTACTATTTCTGCCTTACTGCATTTGAGTTTGAGGTTTTTATGTCCTAATATATGGTCAATTTTTGTATAGGTTCCATGAACTGCTGAAAAGAAAGTGTATTCCTTTCTGTCTCCATTACATTTTCTCCAGAGATCTATCATATCTAACTTTTCTAGTATTCTATTTACCTCTTTGACTTCTTTCTTATTTATTTTGTGGTTTGATTTATCTAATTCTGAGAGTGCAAGTTTAAGATCTCCCACTATTATAGTTTTACTGTCTATTTCTTCTTGCAGCTCTCTTAGTTTCTCTTTCAAGAATTTAGATGCTACCCCACTTGGTGCATATATGTTTAATATAGATAGTGCTTCATTATCCATGCTACCCTTTAGCAAGATATAGTGCCCTTCCTTATCTCTTTTAATTAGATCAATTTTTGCTTTAGCTTGATCTGAGATCAGGATGGCTACCCCTGCTTTTTTGACTTCACCTGAAGCATAGTAGATTTTGCTCCAACCTTTTACCTTTAACCTGCATGTATCTCCCCGCTTCAGGTGTGTTTCCTGTAAACAACATATTGTAGGATTCTGGCTTTTAATCCATTCTGCTAACTGCTTCCTCTTTATGGGGGAGTTTACCCTGTTCACGTTTATGGTTAGAATGACCAATTCTGTATTACTTGCCATCTTGTTAACCCCGGTTTATGCTTTTCTCCCTTCTTTCCCCTTTCCCCCCCTTCCCAGTATTAAACTTGTGAGCACCACTTGCTTCTCACAGCCCTCCCTTTTTAGTATCCCTCCCCCCGCCTTAGAGTTCCTCCCCCTATCTTACCCCTTTCCCTCCCAGTTCCCATATTCCCTTCCGCTTAGCTTATTCCTTCCCTTTTCACTTTTCCCTTCTCACTTTTCAATGAGGTGGGAGAAGTTTCACCATAGATTGAATATGTCTTAAGATTTTTCACTTAAAGCCAATTCTGAAGGCAGTAAGATACCCACTATATTCATCCCCCTCCATTCTTTCTCTCAGATATAATAGGTTTCCTATGCCTCTTCATGAGATGTACTACCCCCACTTTACCCTTTTTCTGATACAATGTCCTTTCCACATCAATTTCTAGAACAAGGTATACATGTATTCTTTATACATCTATATAGTCAAAATATAGATCCCAAGATTAATCTTTTACCTTTTTAGATTTCTCTTGAGTTCTATATTTGTAGATCAAACTTTTTGTTAAGTTCTGTTTTTTTCATCAGAAATAGATGAAATTCACTTACTTCATTGAATGTCCATCTTCTTCCCTGGAAAAAAGATGCTCATTCTAGCTGGGTAAGTTATTTTTGGTTGCATACCAAGTTCCTTAGCCTTTCAGAATATCATATTCCAGGCCCTTTGATCTTTTAATGTGGATGCTGCCAGATCCTGGGTGATCCTTATTGTGGCTCCTTGATACTTGAATTGGGTTTTTCTAGCCGCTTGCAATATTTTTTCCTTCATCTGAGGGTTCTGGCATTTGGCCACTATATTCCTTGGTGTTTTGATTTTAGGATCCCTTTCAGTGGGTGATCGATGAATCCTTTCAATGTTTATTTTTTCCTCTGTTCCTATGACTTCTGGGCAGTTCTCTTTGATAATTTCCTGGAAAATAGTGTCCAGGCTCTTTTTTTCATCATGTTTTTCTGGAAGTCCAATGATTCTCAGATTGTCTCTCCTGGATCTGTTTTCCAGGTCTGTTGTCTTCCCCAAAAGATATTTCACATTTTTCTCCATTGTTTGATTTTTTTGGATTTGCTTGACTGATTCTTCTTGTCTCCTCGAGTCATTCAATTCCACTTGTTCAATTCTGATTTTCAGTGAAGTATTTTCTTCACTCACTTTTTTAAAATCTTTTTCTAATTGTCCCATTGAGTTCTTTTGTTCTGTGGAATTTTTTTCCATTTCGCCAATTTTGTTTTCCAGTTCACCAATCCTATTTTTCAAGGATTTTACTTCTTTATCCACTCTCTCTTTAACTTTCTCCAGGCTCTTTTGCCAAGCCTCCCTCTCCTTTTCCCAAGCTTCCCTCTCCTTTTGCCAAGCCTCTCTCTCCTTTTCCCAAGCCTCACTCTGCTTTCCCCATTTTTCTTCTAGCTCCCTTGTGAGAGCCTTTTTAATTACTTCTATGAGGTTCATCTGTGCTGAGGAACAGATGATCTCCTCCTTTGGGGATTCACCTGGGGACTGTCTGTTTTTAGTCTCCTCAGGATTTAGAGTCTGCTCTCTATCTGTGTAGAAGCTGTCAAGGGTTAAAGTCCTCTTCAGCTTCTTGCTCATTCTGTCTAATAATCAGAGACAAACTACCAAAGAAAAACAGAAAAAAACTGGAGTCTTTCTTTGGGAGAGGGGCTGGGTGTGTTACCGAGCTTCTCTCCAGCCTGGGGGGGGGCAGCAGTGAGGCACTAGCAGGACTGTGTTACGCCTGCGCTCTGAGATCCCAAAGCGTGCTGAGTCACTGTGGGGGGGGAATGGGAGGGGGCGGCCAGGTCCCGAGAGACTCCAGCTGTTTGGGGTTATATTCTTCAACCCCGGTGTTTTTAGCTTCTCTGCTGGGCTGCTGACTTGCTGCCGGAACAAAGTATCCAAACCTGTAGCGAAGCTCTCCCGGCAGAGACGGCTGCGATCACGCCCCACCCCCTCTCCAGTCTGCTCCTGTGCTCTCACTGCCGCTGCCCGCCGCCTGCGCCCGATCTAAAACCGTCCCAGCCCTCCAGTAAAGATAGACCTTTCTTGGCGAATCTCAAGGATGGCTTCTCTTGGTAACTTTTTGTGGGTTTTTTTGCAGTCAAGCATTAATTCAGAGGCTTGTAATGAAGTGGATAGTGAGAGAAAGTGTGGAGCTTATGCAGCTGTGTGCCTCCTCTCCACCATCTTAACCGGAAGTCCATGTCTTCTTTTCTATCCCACATAAGAACAGACTCAATGGAGGAATTTATTTGGTAACTTTTTAAATTTTGTTGGAAGAAATAAACACCACCTTTTCTCCCCAGGTACCTTGGGACACTTAAATGATTGTTTATATTCTAATGTGAGTGGAGTCCACAGATCTGAAAGAAGGAGCTATAGAAAGAGTCTTTGTTTCTTGAGGTTAAGCTAAGCAATAATGTTGGCTACCCAGGTGTATATTTGATTACTTACAATTTCAGATCAGATTTCCGCAATGATGGTGGGAGAGAAAGGAATGGCAACTTCATTCATTGCTCTGACTATGAATTCAGGATCCAAAAAAAGCCTTCTCATGTTAGACCTGGAAGGAATAAATTTAAATTTTTCTTTCAATTATCATAATTTTTATCTATGTTCTTTGATTGTCAGACTATATTCTCATGCGAAATTCTATTTCTGTAAAGTGCTTTGCAAAACTTAAAACATCATGTAATCATTAATTATGATCGATGATGATGATAATGTAGTTCAATTGATACCGTTAGAGGCTCAACAGGCTACTACAATAAGGAAGACATTTTGTTTTCTTTTCAAGTGGCATTGAGAGTCAAAAGTAAACATTAATGCAGCTTATCACTAACAGTTCAAATCAGCACAATTTTGAAGTGCTAATAGTGGTTGATGAAGGCAGGAGACATAAATCAATTATTTTGGTTAAAATCTAATGTTATGTAAGAGACAACCTGGGTAGAGAAGTGACAATCTTGGGTTCAGAGGGTACTTTTACCACTACCACTGATTGAAGTCTGAACATTCAGAAGATAAAAGTGAATTTATTTGGTAAATGAACAGCTGGCAAAGAAGACGATGTTTGAGAATGGATTTGGATTTCTGAGTGATGGCTTAAAACATAGCCATGGTAGATTCTTGGCCAGGGATAGAGTAAAATCTATCAGTGGACAGTAAAAAGTAGACATTTTTCGAGTGTCTTACACATTTAGTCAAGAAGATTTAAACTATAACAGAAGGGGATAGGGTGAAAATTGCCAACATATATCTACTGTAGAGAGTAGCCTCTACAACATAAGAAGGATAGGAGTGAAGAAGACCAATTATTCACAAGAGACAACACTCAAGAAGGGAGCCAGTAATGAAACTTATAGCATTAGATGTTTGAATAACAAAAAAGATAGAATAGAGATGAGCACAGAAAAAGGAAAATTTGATATCACTGTATTTGAGTGGTATAAGATAACTGAATGTACTTGGATTGTTTTATTATCTGCATCAGTGGAAGGAATGTTTATATGGATGAGATCATAGATACATTAAAGTATCAATGCCATCACTGCAATTTGCTAAATGAGACTCATGAATGATGCAAAACAGAAAAGAAAATTAGATAAACCGAGGGTACGGTCTTACATTTAAGACACAATCAGATGTGGAGATTTAGGATTTATAAATTTGACAGATGGTAGAGAATCTTTAGGTAAAGCTTAGTAAAGAGAAAAAAATAGAAAAAAATTCTTATACTATAAATCATCTCTACAGAAGAAGGAAACAGATATCAGAAAACAAATCACAAATCTGACATGGATATAATAATGAAAACCAGCCCTTGTGATCTGAAAAGCATGTCATCAATCCCCCCTCCCAAACAAACCTCAAACTCTCAGCTTATAAAAGCCAAGATCTCTCACTGCATTTGGGGTCATCTCCAGTCATTCTGACCTATGTCTTGCCCCTGAACTCAAATGACCCTAGAGGAGACAATGAAGTCTGCCATGCAGTCTTTTTATACAGCCCTGTCTCACTTAAATTCAATGCACTTGAAAGTGAAGCCATTACACTTCTGAAGTCACTGGTTTTTAAGAATGAATGACACCATTACCGATCACAAAATAGAAAATTTTGATTATATCAAATTAAAAAGCCTTTGTACAAACAGAACAAATGCAAACAAGATTAGTAGGGAAGCAACAAACTGGGAAAACATCTTTACAATTAAAGGTTCTGATAAAGGCCTCATTTCCAAAATATATAGAGAACTGACTCGAATTTATAAAAAATCAAGCCATTCTCCAATTGATAAATGGTCAAAGGATATGAACAGACAATTTTCAGATGAAGAAATTGAAACTATTACCACTCACATGAAAGAGTGTTCCAAATCACTATTGATCAGAGAAATGCAAATTAAGACAACTCTGAGATATCACTACACACCTGTCAGATTGGCTAAGATGACAGGAAAAAAATAATGATGAATGTTGGAGGGGATGCAGGAAAACGGGGACACTGATGCATTGTTGGTGGAGTTGTGAACGAATCCAGCCATTCTGGAGAGCAATCTGGAATTATGCCCCAAAAGTTATCAAACTGTGCATACCCTTTGATCCAGCAGTGTTTCTATTGGGCTTATACCCCCAAAGAGATACTAAAAAAGGGAAAGGGACCTGTATGTGCCAAAATGTTAGTAGCAGCCCTGTTTGTAGTGGCTAGAAACTGGAAAATGAATGGATGCCCATCAATTGGAGAATGGCTGGGTAAATTGTGGTATATGAATGTTATGGAATATTATTGCTCTGTAAGGAATGACCAGCAGGATGAATACAGAGAGGCTTGGAGAGACCTACATGGACTGATGCTAAGTGAGATGAGCAGAACCAGGAGATCATTATACACTTCGACAACGATATTGTATGAGGATGTATTCTGATGGAAGTGGATTTCTCTGACAAAGAGACTTAACTGAGTTTCATTGGATAAATGATGGACAGAAACAGCTACACCCAAAGAAGGAATACTGGGAAATGAATGTGAACTATTTGATTTTTGATTTTCTTCCCAAGTTATTTTTACCTTCTGAATCCAATTCTCCCTGTGCAGCAGGAGAACTGTTCGGTTCTGCAAATATGTATTGTATCTAGGATATGCTGCAACATATTTAACATATATAGGACTGCTTGCCATCTTGGGGGGGGAGGGAGGGAGGGGAAAAAACGAAACATAAGTGATTGCAAGGGATAATGATGTGTAAAAATTATCCTGGCATGGATTCTGTCAATACAAAGTTATTATTAAATAAAATTAAATTAAAAAAAAAAAGAATGAATGACAAACAATTACAACAGTAGTGAGAGAAAACTACAATAATCTGGAAATCTACTGCACTGCTTCTTTGTAAGCAAAAGATCTGATACATTCGCCATTTGTACTGATAGTTTCTTTGTTGTTATTGTTGTTTTGGTTTTTTTGCATGTCTTTTTTATCAAAGCTTTATATTTTCAAAACATATTCATGGATAATTTTTCTTTTTTTTTAATTTTATTTTTTTATTATAGCTTTTTATTGACAGAACATATGAATGGGTAATTTTTCAGCATTGACCCTTGCAACACTTTCTGTTCCAACTTTTCCCCTCCTTCCCCCCACCCCCTCCCCTTGATGGCAGGTAGACCCATACATGTTAAATGTGTTAAAGTATATGTTAAATACAATATATGTTTACACATCCATACAGTTATTTTGCTGCACAAGAAAAATCGGACTGAGACATGAGGTAAAAATAACCTGAGGAGGAAATCAAAAATTCAAGTGGACAAAAACAGAGGGAGTGGAAATGCTATGTAGTGGGTCACCCTCATTTCCTAGAGTTCTTTCGCTGGGTGTAGCTGATTTTCTGCATTATTGAACAAATGGAACTGATTTGGTTCATCTCATTGTTGAAGAGGGCCACGCCCATCAGAATTGATTGTCATATAATATTGTTGTTGAAGTATATAATGATCTCCTGGTCCTCCTCATTTCACTCAGCATTAGTTCATGTAAGTCTCTTCAGGCCTTTCTGAAATCATGCATGGATAATTTTTCAACATTGACCCTTGCATAGCCTGGTGTTCCAAATTTTCCTGTGCTTCCCTCCACTTCCCCAGATGGCAAGCAATACATTTTATATATGTTAAATATGTTAAATCCAATATATGTAAATATATTTATACAATTATCTCACTACATAAGAAAAATCACATCAAAAATGAGTAAGAAAACAAAAGGCATATGAACAGCAACAAAAAAGAGTTAAAATGCTATGTTGTGAATCACATTCAATTCCTACAATCCTCTCTCTGGGAGAGGCTTTCTTCATTACAAGATCACTGAAACTGGCCTCAATCATCTCATTGTTGAAGAGAGCCACATCAGAATTGATCATCATGTAGTAATGTTGTTGAAGTATATAATGATCTCCTGGTTCTGCTTATTTCATTCAGCATCAATTCAAGTCTCTCCAAGCCTTTCTGAAATCATCTTGCTGGTCATTTCTTACAGAAGAATAGTATTCCATAGCATTCATACCATAAGTTATTCAGCAATTCTCCAATTGATGGGCATCCACTCAGTTTCCAGTTTCTTGCCACTACAAAGAGGGCTGCCACAAACATTTTTGTACATACGGGTCCCTTTTCCTTCTTTAAGATCTCTTTGGGATATAGGAAAAACAGGAACACTGCTAGATCAAATGGTATGCACAATTTGATAATTTTTTGAGCATAGTTCCAAATTGTCTCCAGAATGTCTAGATCCATTCACAATTCCACCAACAATGTATTAGTGTCCTAATTTTCCCACATCTCCTCCAACATTTGTCATTATCTTTTCCTGTCATCTTAGCCAATCTGACAGGTGTATAATGGCATCTCAGAGCTGTCTAAATTTGCATTTCTCTGATCAATAGTGATTTAGATCACCTTTTCATATGACTAGAAATGGTTTCAATTTTTTCATCTGAAAATTGTCTGTTCATATTCTTTGACCATTTATCAATTGGAGAATGGCTTGAATTCTTATAAATTTGAGTCAATTCTCGATATATTTTAGAAATTAGGCCTTTATCAGAATCCTTAAATGTAAAAATGTTTTCCCAATTTATTATTTCCTTTCTAATCTTGTCTGCATTAGTTTTGTTTTGTACTGATAATTTCAATCTTCAAAAGGAGGAGGAAGTAACAATAGGAATTTCTATCCTGGACCTGATTCTGAACATTAAAGAGAAATTGATTGTTGAAGTACAAATGACCTTTGGGGAGAAGTGATCATTTTGTCTTACAATCAATGAGTCAGAATATAAAAAGAATAGAGTATTCTGAAATGCAACACAGATTCAGAAAAAGTGAATTTTAAGGATTCAGACAAGAGTATAAGACAGACTTCATGGCCCAAAATGCTCTTTGAGAAGTAAGTCCAAGGATT
This sequence comes from Antechinus flavipes, assembly GCF_016432865.1. Classification (NCBI taxonomy): domain Eukaryota; kingdom Metazoa; phylum Chordata; class Mammalia; order Dasyuromorphia; family Dasyuridae; genus Antechinus; species Antechinus flavipes. Next base: position 487,810,897 of record NC_067399.1, on the reverse strand, counting down.
GGAGTTCTTAAGAAATGAAATATGAAAACAATTTTAGTGAAGAAAAAAAAAAAGAAAAATATCTTAAGAGAACAATGTGCATACACGGAAACTTTTCAATTAACTTAGATTTTAAATAGACCCAGAAAAGAACTGGAAAAAGGCATAGTTAATAGAAGATTAAAACACAGAAGTGGACCAGTCCTGGAATGACAATATCAGAATGTTGAATCTTAGAATGAACTGAGACTGTCACTGATAAAATATGCCAAAAATAACTAAAGGAGAGATTTTTAAAAATTATATTTGGATTAAGGATTGAATCAAATTAATAATAATAGTGATAATAATATATAAACATATATTATTATATATTATATATAATAAATATATGTTATTATATAATATATAAATATATAAATAAATATTTAAAAATATTTGCAAAACACTATTATTTGGTAGGGTTATGGATAGATACTCTTTAATTTTTTTTAAATTTTCAATCATATTTTATTTTCCAAATACATGTAAAGACAGTTTTCAACAGTTGTTTTTATAAAACTTTTGTGTTCTAAAAATTTTTTCTCTCCTTCCTTTACTACTCCCTTCCCCAAGACAGCAAGCAATCTAATATAGATTAAATATATGTGATTCTTTTAAAAATATTTTCATATTTGTCAGGTTATACAACAAAGTTCCTACCAAAATGGAAAAAGAAAACACATAAACAAACAAAAAATGAAAATATCATGCAAACAAAGGTGAAAATAGTATGCTTGGATCCACATTCATTCTTCATATTTGTCTCTCTGGATATGAATGGCATTTTTTATCCCAATTCTATTGCAATTGTCTTGAACCACCTCATTGCTGAGAAGAGCTGAATCCATCACAGTTGATCATCACACTATCTTGCTATTACTATGTACAATGGTCTCCTGCTTCTACTCACTTCACTCAGCATCAGTTCATGTAGGTCTTCAGATTTTTCTGAAATCAGCCTGCTCATCATTTCTTAAAAAAAACAATAATACTTTACATTAAAATACCATAATTTATTTAGCCATTTTCCAACTGACAGGCATCCACTTAATTTCTAGCTCCCTGAAACTACAAAAAGAGTTGCTATAAACATTTCTTCACATATAGGTCTTTTGCACTTTTTTATGATCTCTTTGGGATACTGAACCAATAGTGAAACTTAGGGATCAAAGGATATGCACAGTATTTTATAAAGTTTCTCATACTCCCCACACAGACTAGATAGAGTATATTTAGATGGAATTGTAATTGACTGAAAGACTTCACCTCCAAATTGCTCATTAATTGGTGAACATCACCTCAGAAATAACTCTTTACATAAGTATTCCAGAATATTTTTTTTCTTGAATCTGTATTTTTGAAATTCTTTTTCAGTTGCTTAGACGAAGGCACAAGTGGCATTCTTATCAAATTTGTAAGATGATATGAAAGAAGAAAAAACAGGTTTGATGGCAGAGTATATCTGAAAAGGTGTCACCCTACAAAATGTAATCGATAATTGAGATTAAGTGATTTGCCCAGGTTCACAAAGCTAGTAAGTGTTAAGTATCTGAAGTTAGATTTGAATTCAAATCTTACTGACTCCAGGGCTGGTACTCTATCCTTTGAACCATCTAGAAGCCCCTATATGCAATCAGTTTTGCAGATTTTATTCCTCAACATCTTTTTCACCTGCCCCTTTGTTTTCCTTGATGTACGTACCTCTCTGGTTCAAGCCTTCATCACTTCTCCATTCGACTATTGCAACATGTACTACTGATTTCTAGTCTTTCATCATCTTCAATGCATCTTTTATATAGTTGACAAAATAATCTTTTCAAGGCATAAATTTGATTGTTCACTGCCCTTTTCAAAAGCATTAAGTGGTTCCATATCACCTCTAAGTTAATACATTACATCTTTCTGTTTAACATTGATTTATTTTCATAATCTGGCTCTAACTTACCTTTCCAGAATTATTTTATTATTCTCTATTATAAATTCTTCATTCAATCATAGTAGGAATTTGTTCTGCAACAAATTCAGCAATCCATTTCTCGATCCCATGGCTTCACAACCTGTGCCTGTGACACACTGTATTGTCTTATGTGAGTCTCTGAATATCTCAATGCTCTTAGAAATTCCCTCTGACTTTAGTTTACTAAACAGATATATACCTACACTGGTAGAGTTTTTTTTCTGTGCACTTACTATGCAAATGAAATCAGCGAAGTCAGAGGAAAAAAAAAAAAAGATACTTCAACCATGGATTCTACACCATTAGATTCACACACTACAAGTTATTCAGCTATTGCATAATCAATGAACCCTCACAAAAATGCTACTATTTGCGTTTTATATAGTCTTTGACCTTCCTATTGTGCATATTTTACAGTTGTTGGTATAGTGGGTCAGAGATTACATTATGTGGCTAAAATTCACTACCTTCTCACCCTGGCCTCTTAAAATTCTTCATTTTTTTTCAAGGCTCAGTTTATGTGATATCATCTATAGGACACCTTTTCTGAAATGCCTATATTTAGTGAGCTATCCTTTCTCATATTCCCAATACTTCTTAGTTTACATGTTTTATTTTCCCTTTTTCCAATAGGATATATATATTCCTTGAGAGCAGGAACTAATTTTCATTTTATCTTAGGTGCTAAGTAGGTGCTTAATAAAAATGCATTGGGTTGGATTTCAGGCTAAAACAATGGGCCAAGACTAATAAAGTTAATAGAGATAGAAGTAAATTTCTATATTTGTGCTCTGAACAAATCAACTATACTACTACAAAATGTTTAAGATGTGAAAGCCTTTATGAAAAATACAAGCATTTTAATAGATTGCAAGTTCAAGATGTTTTAGTCATGTGACACATAAATATACTACTATTAAATAATATGATCTTAGGTTAATTAAGAAAGGCATACTATCCAGTATAATATAGATCATTGTAATACTGTGCTCTGCTTTCCTAAGATCGCATCTGTGGTAGTTTGATTAGCTTTTAAAACCTAATTTTAATTTCTGCTAGAGAAAGTAAATGTATCAGGTCACCATGAGAATTATGGACTCATACCATATTGTTATTATTGTTTGTCTTTTGTTCTTAAAAAGATGACATATGGTGATCATTTGAAGAGAAATCAAGGAAATGTAGTATTTATAAATAGCTCTAAATTTTAAACAGAAGATCTATGATTGAACCTTAACTTAGATACTTATTCCTGGAACAGTTATTCCATATCTTCAGACTTCAGTTTCCTCGTCTATAAAATGAGGTGGTTGGACTAAATTGCCTCTTTCCAAATTTCTAAGTCAATTTTCTTACAGATATTGAATGTGGGAGTGAAATAACTCAGAGGAAGATATGTCTTTATTCATTGGAAATGTCACTACATGTGACTTTTTCCTTTTGGCCACAGAAAATGGAACTTGGAAAATGGAGAAAGGTGCATTTAGTCTTCATCTAAGGAAAACTATTAATAATTAGTTGTCTAAAAGGGAAATGAACCTCCTCATAAAATCATGGGAAGGAAAAATGTAAGATTGATGCCAAATCATGTGTGGATATATGACTTGGACAAGATGGTTTTCAGCTCTGATATTTGATAATTCATAGCTATTAATTGATTTAAAGTTTCTGCATATTGGTCATTTGATGAGTATTTGTCATAGCAAATAATTTTTAATTTTTCTCAGGAACTAGGTCCACATAGAGCTGGATGATCATGGTTAGGAGACTTTTTATAGAGGTTGTTAGAATGGGCAAGGCTTATGACTGAGTTTTGTCGAGGGTGTGTATATTCCATTATTAACTTCAAATGATATTTTAGACAAAAATAAAACTTTTTTTTTCTTTCACATGACAGCTATAGCACTCTTAACTATGGACTCTGAGCTGTTGTAGCTATCAGTAAACTTTCATCTAAGAGCCATTATATTTTCCCTAAATCAAAAGTGAACTGGCTATTATAATCAGATATGGCTAATTAAATCTCCAGTCCCTACCCTGCCCCCTGAGAAGAATAGGACAGTGAGAGAAGACAAAATCTGGGTAAGATTTAGCTCCTTCCCTTCCAATAGGAAGAAGAGAGCAAAATAATTAGGTACCTTTCATGATTCTACTCATTGGTACTGATTTTTACCTTAGCACATTATTTAAATGTTAAATGTTATTTATTTGTTATTTTACATTAACAAAGATCTCCTTAAAATTTACTTCAATTTCAAATATGCTAACAAAAAGCAAATTTCACAGTTAGACATAGTTACAGGCATCAGTACAATTACTGGGTTGAATGATTGTAGTTAGATTGTAAACATGTTCCAGAGTGTCAAGAACTTTGCCAGTCTTCTCCACTAACCATTCAAGTATTCTTATCTTTTATATTACTCCTACTTGGAACAATACTACTTCACTCATATTTGCAAGATATTTAAACCATTAATAGCTAGAGAAATCAGGTAGGACAGCATATTTAAAGACTGCTAGGACTACTAAGTAAGGACCAATAAAAATGGCTGCTTTGGGATCTTCTGTCAATGTTTATTTACTGTAGGTAAATTTAACTTATAGAGCAAATTTAGGTTCTGACAACTCAAAAAAATGGACTAATACAACTTATTTTTGCCATTAATATAAGCACCAGCATTGCTTGGCTCCTGGCTAGTTTTTTACAGACACAGAAATTGTCATATTTTACAAGTCAACTGCTTGACATTAGATGGTGCCCAACTACAGAGTTATTTGTCAAGTTTTGCCAAGCCCCAAATGCACTATGTCAATCTGTCTGCCTGATTATCTATCTATCTCTAGTTTATGGCCTAATTCCAGAATCAATCCCAGAATCTGTACTATTAATAAATTGCCTATGAAATCCTTAGAAGAAAAGCCTCTGAATTTTTTTAGGTTACTGTTCTCACTCAAACCTATACTTTAAATATCCTAATGGAGTGATCTAGCCCTGATTCCCAAAGTGGAAAAATAAGGCTCAATACAATATTTAAAATAGATTATAATATGGATTAACATTGGGTTCATTTGAAAAAATTCATTTGTATATGTTTTGCCAAAAAAAAAAAAAGACTGACCCTTTGATACAGATAATTTAGAAAAAATAGGACAATTAGAAGCATATAAGTTATGCCTCTAATATACATATTATATAACATATGTTATATGATACATAATATACATATAAGTAGTAGTACAAGTATGCTATTATTGAAGCTACAAAGTATAATATAAAACAACACAAGTTAATATTAATATTAACTCACCAGAGGTTAATTTGAAGTCTACAAACCAAAGAATTAAAACAAACAAAAACTTAAGCCACCCTAAATAACTTTACCTAGATGAGAGTCTTCTGGGAATTTGATGCCTCTAATTTGGGATATACTTTCAAACACAGGATTTGAAATCACTTTTAAAACTTATCCCATAACTCTTGTTAGCTGTTACTTTATGAAGGAATAAATTTATACTCAAATATTAGTAATCCTAGATTTCCATTACATTAGTGAAAAGCAAATGTGCAAAGTATTAACATTAGCTTAATATACTTAAAATACCAATTGATACTAGTACATTAAGTTCACAAGGGCACAATATATAATAAAAGGTTAAACCAGAATTGTAATGGGCGGACATAATCTATATGAAATATACTCATATATAATCCAGTTAAGAATTGTTATAATTTTTATAGTGGACAAATAGCAAATTACTATTAGCAATAGCAATTTAACAATTAACTATAGCAAAAATACCTAAGCAAATAATCAACATGTGCAAATCTTATAGTCAGATATTCAGTTGTCAAATAAATTTAAAATTATTTTATACTTAAGACTACTTTTAAGTTTAGATTGCTCACTTAAATTCAAATTTCATTTGTATTCTCCAAAAGCAATCATGACCATAATTCTATCTTGTTTTTATCAATGAAGGATGCTTATCAATGTGAAATTCATAATAACTATTTATAGAGAATTGAGGTAAAAATGATTTCCTAATATACTCATGAACTATTTCTGTTAAAGGTCTGTAAACCTTGTCATGCAAAAGAGAATGCGAATATGAAAGCCAAGTTCATGAAAAGACCTTTATAAACCAAAAGAGGCAAAGTCTGTGTTACTTTCATTGAAGACTAACACTGTAAATCAAATTAAGAGTAAGGAATCAGTCACTCATACTACTTTATTTGATAAAGAGAGAATATCTTCCACTCACCCTAACACTTGATTAATCTCTTAAAAAATCAAAAGGCTTTGAAGCTAATTTTGGGCTTTCAATTTTTAATAAACTAGAAGGGGAAAAATGTTGAAATTGAAGACATTTTCTCTTAGTATTTATGAAACCCAGACTCAACTCAAATACTTTATAAGTGTCTAGGAGCAGCAGAGCTGATATTTTATCTTAAAACCAACTAGGAAGCATATTGACATCCAGCAACAACAAAATTTGATCTCTAACACTTATTCATTATTGAAAGTACAATATTCTTAGCCTTTCCATTAGGGAATGTTTGAGGGTATAGGGTTGGCATTGGTGGCTGAATTAATTGATTGATATAGCAGGCAAACCTATTTTTATGATCCTTTTGTTAATTTTCCATACTGTTGTGTCATAAAAACATTATATTGAATCTTGCCATCCAATAATATAAAACCCTAATATCAAAGGAGATAAGTCTAGATAAGTCACAATTTAACTCATTTACATTGTTTTTAATATTTTAGAACTGGTCCAAATACTATAATAACTTTAATGAACCTTTACTATATGACTAATAGGAAAGTACTTCTATGATCAGAGAAGAGAACCTCTCTGTCTCTCTTTCTCTGTCTCTATTTGTCTCTACTTCTGTTTTTCTCTCTCATTCTCTCTCCTTCTCATTTTCTCTCTCTCTCTCTCTCTCTCTCTCTCTCTCTCTCTCTCTCTCTCTCTCTCTCACACACACACACACACACACACACATACATATACACATATCCTCTTTTAAATGTACATAGCATATAATTAATTATTTTAAGAAATTTTGATTTATATATAGTATTATGTGACTTCTTTGTAGATGTGAGAGTTTTCTGGGAGTATGGTGCTATAGTTTGGTTCATACTCAGATGAAAGCAGCATTTACATAAGTTATAAAATGCAAAGACATTTTTGATGTGTTGTACAATGCCAGTCATTTAGGAATGAATGTTTCTAAAGTTTCAATTGAACAAAAATATATCTTATTAAAACTAAGTTTAAGAATGGCTTTTTAAAAAAAAATCTTTAGGACTACAAATTATAAAGGAAGCAGATCATACAGTAGAAAACTATAAGATAGATAACTACATATGAAAAAAATATACCCTCCATTCACAAGTCTATCAGTTATAGTTTTCTTTATTATAAAGCTATTATAATTTCAAATTATATTATAATTCATTTACTCAAGGAGTACTTTTAATTTTAAATACCACATTCTCAGATCTTAATAACAATGGGCATATTTCACTGATCTCCTTGTGATACCATTTCTGCTTCTGGTGAAAAGTTAAAACAGTCTTTTAAAATATTGCTTCTCTACCATAAAATTTAGCTGTCAAAAATCACCTACTCATTTTCTAGTGGCTATACTATTTGTGTAGACAAATTATTAGCAAAGATAAAGTAAAAAGATAAGCCACTAGAATAAGAGGATTGGGAGCTGGAAAGGAAACTTTTTTGGTTTATGGCAATAAGAAAATGACAATATTAGGCAGATGCTTAAGTAATCCCTGTGTATGCTAAAGAATGAAGACAATCCAACATAGTCAAGTGATATCACAATACTGAATTTCAATACAGGGAACAATTTCAAACAAATAGCAATGACTCTAAACCAATAAGACAGAGCTGACTGTTGTGACTGGAGTGCCTAAAGCACTTTTTGTACTCTATAACACTTTGGTCACTTAAAATATTTAACAATTTGACTGGGTTTAGTATACTTGTCATTTCCTTCCATGCACTTCCTTTAATGATTGCTAACCTGTGCCTTTAAGGTTCTTTAGAGGAGAAGGTACTATCAATGACAAAGGCTTTTTAATAATGTTTTCTAAGAAGACCTGGAGATGATGGCATAACAAATGCTCACATATTTTCACAGAATGGAGAACAGTATGTAATAGAAAGATCTTAATTTGCTTCTTTCCACTTGTACTCCCCTCAGTGTTCTGAATTGCTTCTCACCAATTCTTTCACTTCCAAGTGAGAAACCAGGGAGCAAAGGAGAAATTTATTTGTAGAATACTTGAAAATCATTTGCTTTTAATAATGCCAAAAAAGGTGTTAACAGAAATATTTTTAATAATATCAACAAAAACACGAGCTAATTGCTTTAGGATGAATGTTCAGAAATTAACCCTAGAAATCTTACATAGATTATCATCTTATTAATGAGGCTCTGAACATCATTTAAGGATGACTTTTCATATCAAATTATTACAGAAGTCTTTTACCTTTTGACTTTGCATATTTGTATAGTTTAATTTGCAAACGATACTTCCATAACAAATTGTTTTTAACTAAATCATGTCTTATAAACTGTTTATGGAAGATTCTGGATAAAATGTACTGTTCATTATGGAAGGTCTTAAATGACATTATTACAGTAGAAAATAAAGGAAGAGAAGAAAACTGAAAAGACTAATGCAACATTAATTCAGATCTATAGCTTTTGTAAATACTTAAAACATGATTTTTAAAATTAAACCCAACATTTGTCAGTAACCATAGAAAATAGTTAAGATTCATTTGCCACAGAAGCCCTTATATCATGCTTGATACAGGGAGGTAGGAAGATGTAAAAACCAGGACACATGGGACATGACATTTTATCTACAATTCCTGTTAACTTTACTGAGCTTATAGCTTGATAATTCAGTCACCTTCTTCTGTTTTAGACTCAGATTCTTCTGCATTCTTGAGGCACTCTACATTTTTTTTTTCATTTGCTCAAAAGGCACTTTTCCCCTTTGCAACATGTGCACTTTATATCACTTCAAAAAGATCCTCACTCAGGACTTCACCTTTATAAAAAAGCACCACAATTTTCTGGAAAGCTTTCATGAAGTGAATATTATCATAACAGTACTCCTGAATCTTCAGTAACAGTCAGCTCTTGAAGAGTAAAGGCAGCAAATATAGGGTTATATTGCTTCAAATGCTTGATAAATTGCTCTGCTAGCAAACTCTTCCTTTTGGTTCTTTTCCACAGTGCTCATTACACTTGATCAGATTATGCCTCCTAACAATCTATTCTGGGAGATTATTATTATTTTTTGTCTCATTTCCTCCTTGATCCTTCATCCTTAAATAGATCACCACATGGCATTTGTTCTTGAAGTTCTTTCTGTAGTTCTTTGCAAAGTTTCTATGGTTTGCTAGTTCCAAATATACCCAGAAAGTTCTTTTACACATGTTTTGGTAAAACATTTTTGAAGTGTTCAACACTTTGTTAGCAGGAATATGTTCCATTGGTCTGTTATCCATACTGACTTTTCAAAGAGTAGTAGCTACTGCATTTTTTCTCATTTATTTGTGATTTAAACAGCTTTACCACAAAAGTTACTGAAACAAATGCCTTCTTTAACCAAATTTTCAGTATAAAATCTGTTAAAATATCCCATTGGCTAAAAGAACCCCAGTAAACATGATCAGTCTATCCTTCTTAGACTATGAAAAAAATTTTTTTAAAGAATAACAGCAGCTTATAAACTTCATTCTCAAATCCTTTTTCAAGGTGTTTTCTGAACCAAGGCTTTCAAAGTTTCTAATTTTTCATGTGCTACAAATACACAGATATATGAATGCATCATGTCATCTAGCAGTGTATCCACTCTGACCAGCATGATGCCAATCACCAGCATGTCAAAAAGTATTTCTGCATATTGGCAACAATCAAGTTTTGCTCCATTAGCATCAAGAGATTTTGCCACACTTTTAAATTGGTGCCAATTTCAGTTAAACTTTGAATAAGACTGTTGTGAAAGTGAATAGGATCAAACCTCTTTTTAACATATTTTTTGTAGTTTTAAAATGCTGGTCTATCTAATAGTGTTGGCTTTTGCTACTTTTGATTATTTATTTTGATTATTTATAAAACTCAACTGAATTTACAGTAGAGAGAAAAGGGTGAGAAACCCCTAAGACAGTGGTAACTGCAGCAAAGGCTCTTTTGTGACTGGAAATAATGTGAAGAAAAGGCTAAAAGTCATTTAAAGGAATGAACTTTGGTCTAGCACAATGGCAAGCCTGGCACCACTTGCCTGAGGCAATAGGGACTATTGATTTTAGACCATCCTAGTTTTTGTCTATCTTTCAGCTAGAGGAGCCTAATTTCTCCTTCGGATACTATGCTCTCTTCATTCTCATAGTTGTTTTTCATATTCCCAATTCAATCTACTTGGCATCTGGGTAAAATTTTTGCCTTCTCAAGAGATCTGAAAAACTATTCTTTGATCTTCTAATTTGCTTATGGTATCACTTTTTATGTCTCAATCATGTACCCATTTTGACCTTATCTTGTTCTATGGTGTAACTTGGTCTATATCTAGTTTCTGCTACACTGTTTTCTGGTTTTCCCAGCAGTTTTTGTCATCTATTTAGGTCTTGGAATTTACCAAACACTAGATTATTATGATCATTTACTACTGTGCATTGTATACCTAAACTATTCCACTAATTCAACATTTTATTTTTTTAATCAGTACCAGATAATTTTGATGATTACCACTTTATAATATACTTTAAAATCTGTTATGTCACTTTCCTTCCTTTTTTTTTTAACATTAAATCTCTTTATATCCTTAAACTTTTTTTTCTTCCAAATAAATTTTGCTATTTTTCTAGCTCTGTAAGATAATTTTTGCTAGTTTGGTTAGTATAGTATTGAATAAATAAATTAATTTAGGAAGAGTTATCATTTTTATTATATTGACTCAGCCTAATATGAGCAATTGATAGTTTCCCAGTTGTTTAGCTCTAATTTTATCTGTGTGAAAAGTATTTTGTAATTGTGTTCTGACAGTTCCTGGGTTTGTCTTGGCAGATAGACTACTAAATACTTTTTATTATCTACAGTTATTTTAATTGGAATTTCTCTATCTCTTGCTGCTTGGTTTTGTTGGTAATAAATAGAAACACTGATGATTTATTTAGGTTTATTTCATATCCTATGTCTTAGCTAAAATTGTTCATAATAATTTCAAAGAGGTTTTTTTGTTGTTGTTGTTGTTGATTCCCTAATCTCATTATATCATCTACAAAAAAATGATGGTTTTATTGCCCTGCTATACATTCAAATTTCTTCAACTTCTTTTTCTTATTGCTAAAGCAAATATTTCTAGTACAATATTGAATAACATTAGTGATAGTGAAAATCATTGTTTCATCCCTGATCATATTGAGAAGAGTTCTTGTCCATCACAGTTAAGGCTGGCTGATGATTTTAGATACTTATGATTTTATGATATGATACTTACCATTTTAAAGAAAACTTTATTTATTTCTAAGTTGACTAATGTTTTTAATAGGAATGAGTACTATATTTTGTCAAAAGTTTTTTTCCTTCATCTATTGAGATAATCCTGTGATTTCTACTGATTTGGGTATTGATGTGGTTAATTATGCTGATAGTTTTCCTAATATTAAACAAGCCCTTTATTCTGATTTTGATAATAAAATGCTATAATTTCCTTTTTAGTATTTTATTTAAATTTTTGCCCTAATGAATATTGAAGCAAAAAATTTAAATAAAATACTAATTTTATTTTCCTTTTTTTTTTTTTTTTTTCATGTGGTCTAAGTTGTGATTCTTTTTTTTTTTTATTTTTTTATTTTTAATTTTTTTATTTAATAATTACATTATATTTACACTCATTTCTGTTCCGATTTTTTTTCCCCTCCCTCCCTCCACCCCCTCCCCTAGATGGCAAGCAGTCCTTTATATGTTGGATATGTTGCAGTATATCCTAGATACAATATATGTTTGCAGAACCGAACAGTTCTCTTGTTGCATAGGGAGAATTGGATTCAGAAGGTATAAATAATCCGGGAAGAGAAACAAAAATGCAGATAGTTCGCATTCGTTTCCCAGTGTTCTTTCTTTGGGTGTAGCTGCTTTTGTCCGTCATTTATCAATTGAAACTCAGGTCTCTTTGTCAAAGAAATCCACTTCCATCAAAATATGTCCTCATACAATATCGTTGTCGAAGTGTATAATGATCTCCTGGTTCTGCTCATTTCACTTAGCATCAGTTCATGTAGGTCTCTCCAAGCCTCTCTGTATTCATCCTGCTGGTCATTTCTTACAGAACAATAATATTCCATAACATTCATATACCACAATTTACCCAGCCATTCTCCAATTGATGGGCATCCATTCATTTTCCAGTTTCTAGCCACTACAAACAGGCTGCTACAAACATTTTGGCACATACAGGTCCCTTTCCCTTCTTTAGTATTTCTTTGGGATATAAGCCCAATAGAAACACTGCTGGATCAAAGGATATGCACATTTTGATAATTTTTTGGGCATAATTCCAGATTGCTCTCCAGAATGGTTGGATTCGTTCACAACTCCACCAACAATGCATTAGTGTCCCAGTTTTCCCGCATCCCCTCCAACATTCATCATTATTTTTTCCTGTCATCTTAGCCAATCTGACAGGTGTGTAGTGGTATCTCAGAGTTGTCTTAATTTGCATTTCTCTGATCAATAATGATTTGGAACACTCTTTCATATGAGTGGTAATAGTTTCAATCTCATCCTCTGAAAATTGTCTGTTCATATCCTTTGACCATTTATCAATTGGAGAATGGCTTGATTTCTTATAAATTTGAGTCAGTTCTCTATATATTTTGGAAATGAGGCCTTTATCAGAACCTTTAACTGTGAAAATGTTTTCCCAGTTTGTCGCTTCCCTTCTAATCTTGTTTGCATTAGTTTTATTTGTACAAAGGCTTTTTAATTTGATGTAATCGAAATTTTCTATTCTGTGATCAGTAATGGTCTCTAGTTCATCTTTGGTCACAAATTTCTTTCTCCTCCACAAGTCTGAGAGATAAACTATTCTATGTTCCTCTAATTTATTTATAGTCTCGTTCTTTATGCCTAGGTCATAGACCCATTTTGATCTTATCTTGGTATATGGTGTTAAGTGTGGGTCCATGCCTAATTTCTGCCATACTAATTTCCAATTATCCCAGCAGTTTTTATCAAATAATGAATTCTTTTCCCAGAAGTTAGGGGCTTTGGGTTTGTCAAACACTAGATTGCTGTAGTTGACTATTCTGTCTTGTGAGCCTAGCCTTTTCCACTGATCCACTAATCTATTTCTTAGCCAATACCAAATGGTTTTGGTGACTGCTGCTTTATAATATAGTTTTAGATCAGGTACAGCTAGGCCACCTTCATTTGATTTTTTTTTCATTAATTCCCTTGAGATTCTCGACTTTTTATTGTTCCATATGAATTTTGTTGTTATTTTTTCTAGATCAATAAAATATTTTCTTGGAAGTCTGATTGGTATAGCACTAAATAAATAGATTAGTTTAGGGAGTATTGTCATCTTTATTATGTTCGCTCGGCTGATCAAGAGCACTTAATATTTTTCCAATTATTTAAGTCTGACTTTATTTGTGTGGAGACTTTTTTATAATTTTGCTCATATAATTCCTGACTTTCCTTTGGTAGATAGATTCCCAAATATTTTATGGTATCAACAGTTATTCTGAATGGAATTTCTCTTTGTATCTCTTGCTGTTGGGTTTTGTTGGTGATGTATAAAAATGCTGAGGATTTATGGGGATTTATTTTGTAGCCAGCTACTTTGCTAAAATTATGAATTATTTCCAATAGCTTTTTGGTAGAATCTCTGGGGTTCTCTAGGTATACCATCATATCATCTGCAAAGAGTGATAGTTTGGTTTCCTCATTGCCTACTCTAATTCCTTTTATATCTTTCTCGACTCTTATTGCCGAGGCTAGTGTTTCTAATACGATATTAATAATAATGGTGATAGTGGGCAACCTTGCTTCACTCCAGATCTTACTGGGAAAGGTTCCAGTTTTTCCCCATTGCATATGATGCTTACTGATGGTTTTAATATATGCTCCTGACTATTTTAAGGAAAAGTCCATTTATTCCTATGCTCTCAAGTGTTTTTATTAGGAATGGATGTTGATTTTATCAAATGCTTTTTCTGCATCTATTGAGATGATCATGTGGTTTTTGTTTGTTTGGTTATTGATATAGTCAATTATGTTAATAGTTTTCCTAATATTGAACCAGCCCTGCATTCCTGGTATAAATCCTACTTGGTCATAGTGTATTATCCTGGTGACAATTTTCTGTAATCTTTTTGCTAATATTTTATTTAAGATTTTAGCATCAATATTCATTAGGGAGATTGGTCTATAATTTTCTTTCTCTGTTTTCAGCCTACCTGGTTTAGGTATCAGTACCATATCTGTGTCATAAAAGGAGTTTGGTAGGACTCCTTCAATCCCTATTTTTTCAAATAGTTTATATAACATTGGAGTTAATTGTTCTTTAAATGTTTGGTAGAATTCACATGTAAATCCATCTGGTCCTGGGGATTTTTTCTTAGGGAGTTGATTGATAGTTTGTTCTATTTCTTTTTCTGAGATGGGACTGTTTAGGATATTTACTTCTTCCTCTGTTAGTTTGGGCAAGCTGTATTTTTGGAGGTATTTTTCTATTTCATTTAAGTTGTCGAATTTATTGGCATAAAGTTGGGCAAAGTAACTCCTAATTATTGCTCTAATTTCCTCTTCGTTAGTGGTGAGTTCTCCCTTTTCATTTTTAAGACTAACAATTTGATTTTCCTCTTTCCTTTTTTTAATCAGATTTACTAAGGGTTTGTCTATTTTGTTGGTTTTTTCATAGAACCAACTCTTAGTTTTATTAATCAATTCAATAGTTTTTTTACTTTCAATTTTATTGATCTCACCTTTTACTTTTAGAATTTCAAGTTTAGTGTTTGACTGGGGGTTTTTAATTTGTTCCTTTTCTAGCATTTTTAATTGCAAACCCAATTCATTGACCTTCTCTTTCTCTATTTTATACAAATAGGCCTCTAGAGATATGAAATTTCCCCTTATTACCGCTTTGGCTGCATCCCATACATTTTGGTATGATGTCTCATTATTATCGTTTTCTTGGGTGAAGTTATTAATTATGTCTATGATTTGCTGTTTTACCCAATCATTCTTTAGTATGAGATTATTTAGTTTCCAATTATTTTTTGGTCTACTTCCCCCTGCTTTTTTGTTGAATGTAATTTTCATTGCATCGTGGTCTGAAAAGGATGCATTTACTATTTCTGCCTTACTACATTTGAGTTTGAGGTTTTTATGTCCTAATATATGGTCAATTTTTGTATAGGTTCCATGAACTGCTGAAAAGAAAGTGTGTTCCTTTCTGTCTCCATTACATTTTCTCCAGAGATCTATCATATCTAGCTTTTCTAGTATTCTGTTTACCTCTTTGACTTCTTTCTTATTTATTTTCTGGTTTGATTTATCTAATTCTGAGAGTGCAAGGTTAAGATCTCCCACTATTATAGTTTTACTGTCTATTTCTTCTTGCAGCTCTCTTAGTTTCTCTTTTAAGAATTTAGATGCTACCCCACTTGGTGCATATATGTTTAATATAGATAGTGCTTCATTATCCATGCTACCCTTTAGCAAGATATAGTGTCCTTCCTTATCTCTTTTAATTAGGTCAATTTTTGCTTTAGCTTGATCTGAGATCAGGATGGCTACCCTGCTTTTTTGACTTCACCTGAAGCATAGTAGATTTTGCTCCAACCTTTTACCTTTAACCTGCATGTATCTCCCCGCTTCAGGTGTGTTTCCTGTAAACCACATATTGTAGGATTCTGGCTTTTAATCCATTCTGCTAACCGCTTTCTCTTTATGGGGGAGTTTACCCCGTTCACGTTTATGGTTAGAATGACCAATTCTGTATTACTTGCCATCTTGTTAACCCCGGTTTATGCTTTCCTCCCTTCTTTCCCCTTTCCCCCCTTCCAAGTATTAAGCTTGTGAGCACCCCTTGCTTCTCACAGCCCTCCCTTTTTAGTATCCCTCCCCCCTCCTTAGAGTTCCTCCCCCTATCTTACCCCTTTCCCTCCCAGTTCCCGTATTCCCTTCCCCTTAGCTTATTCCTTCCCTTTCCACTTTTCCCTTCTCACTTTTCAATGAGATGGGAGAAGTTTCACCATAGATTGAATATGTCTTAAGATTTTTCACTTAAAGCCAATTCTGAAGGCAGTAAGATACCCACTATATTCATCCCCCTCCATTCTTTCTCTCAGATATAATAGGTTTCCTATGCCTCTTCATGAGATGTACTACCCCCACTTTACCCTTTTTCTGGTACAATGTCCTTTCCACATCAATTTCTAGAACAAGGTATACATGTATTCTTTATACATCTATATTGTCAAAATATAGTTCCCAAGATTAATCTTTACCTTTTTAGATTTCTCTTGAGTTCTATATTTGTAGATCAAACTTTTTGTTAAGTTCTGGTTTTTTCATCAGAAATAGATGAAATTCGCTTACTTCGTTGAATGTCCATCTTCTTCCCTGAAAAAGATGCTCATTCTCGCTGGGTAAGTTATTTTTGGTTGCATACCAAGTTCCTTAGCCTTTCGGAATATCATATTCCAGGCCCTTCGATCTTTTAATGTGGATGCTGCCAGATCCTGGGTGATCCTTATTGTGGCTCCTTGATACTTGAATTGGGTTTTTCTAGCCGCTTGCAATATTTTTTCTTCACCTGAGGGTTCTGGCATTTGGCCACTATATTCCTTGGTGTTTTGATTTTAGGATCCCTTTCAGTGGGTGATCGATGAATCCTTTCAATGTTTATTTTTTCCTCCTTATTTAAATTTTTGCCCTAATGAATATTGAAGCAAAAAATTTAAATAAAATACTAATTTTATTTTCCTAATAAATTTAATTATTATTTTTTCTAGCTACATAAAGTAATTTTTGGCAGTTTGATTGCTATGACACTGAATAAGTGGATTAATTTAGGTAGAATTGTCATATTGTACAAGAAAAAAAATCACATTAAAAGGAAAACTATACAAGCAAAAAAAAGCAAAAAAAAAAAATAAAAAAGGTGAAAATACTATTCTTCAATTCATCAATAACCATAATTATCTCTCTGGTTGTGGATAGCATTTTCAATCCCAACATTGTCTTGAATCATTGCATTGCTGAGAAGAGCCAAATCCATCACATCTGATTGTCGCATAATCATGTTTTTACTGTGTACAATGTTCTCCTTGTTCTGCTCACTTTACTCATCATCAATTCATGTAAATCTTTCCAGGCTTTTCTGAAAGCAGCCTGCTCATCATTTCTTATAGAATAATAATATTCCATTACATTCATATGACATAACTTATTCAGCCATTCTCCAACTGATGGATATCCACTCAGTTTCCATTTCCTTGCCCCCACAAAAAGCGCTGCTATAAACATTTTTGCACATGTGGGTCCTTTCCCTTTTTTTTTTTTTTTTTTTTTTAATGATTGCTTTGAGATACAGGTCCAGTAGGGACACTGCTGGGTCAAAGGATATGCACAGTTTGGTAGCTTTTTGGCATAGTTCCATATTACTTTCTAGAATGGTTGGATCAATCCACAACTCTACCAACAATGTATTAGTATCTCAGTTCTCACATCTTTCATCCCAACATTCATCATTTTCGTTTCCTGTCATCTCAGCTAATCTGTAGCATAGTGTAGTGTAGTGTAGTAGTAACTCCCACTCCTGTTTCTTAGCCAGTACCAATTGGTTTTGATGGCTATTACTTTATAATATAGTTTTAGATCTGGGACAGCTGGACTACTTTCCTTTGCATTTTCTGCCTGTTAATGCCCTTGACGGTTTTTGCTTTTTATTTTTCCTGATAAATTTAATTATTATTTTTTCTAGCTACATAAAGTAATTTTTGGCAGTTTGATTGCTATGGCACTGAATAAGTGGATTAATTTAGGTAAAATTGTCATTTTTATTATATTAGCTCTGCCTACTTATGAGCATTTGATATTCTTCCACTTGTTTAGATATAACGTTATTTGTATGAAAAATATTTTGTAATTGTGTTCATGCATTTCTTGACTTTATCTCTGCAGGTAGATTCCTAGATATTTTATATTGTCCACAGTTATTTTAAGTGGAATTTTTATTTCTCTCTCTTGCTGCTGGCCTTTGTTAGTAACATATAAAAATGACAATGATTTAAGTGCATTTGTTTTATATCTTGGAACTTCACTAAATGTGTTAATTCTGTAACTCTTGAGAACTATATCTGTTACTGGAGAAGACAGAGGGTGCCATCACATAGAAAGAGGGTGTTGTAAATAGATGGTGATGTGATGAAATCAAAGAAAAAGACATTAAGGGGTGGAATAAGGTGTGTATTGGAAGAAGAAGAAAGGGGAGGTATAAAGGGACAAATTAGATCACAAGAAGAGGCACAAAAGATTTAGTACAATCAAGGGAAAAAAGGGAGGGGGATAATCATGGTCTCAAGCTTGATCCCATAGGTTTTGGCTCAAAGAGGAAATAATTTAATCATTTAGTTGGTTATAGGAATTTATCTAACCCTATAAGAAGTAATAGGAAAAAGAGGAAAGCAAAGAAAGGAACAGGATAGAAGGGAGGGCAGAAACACTAGAGGAAATGTATAAAAAGAGGGAAAGAGGTGATAGAAGATAAGGTAGTGAGTGGGGTGAGTTTAAAAAGCACTATTTTCTTCCATTTCTTCCATTAAAAAGCACTATTAAGGATAGGATAGAAATAGAAACAAAAGCATATACAGGGAAGAAAATAGGATGGAGGGAAATACAGAGCTAATAATTAAAATTGTGGATGGGAATGGGATAAACTCTTTCCCATAAAACAGAAGCAAATAGCAGAGTGGATCAAAAAACAGAATCCTACAGTATGTTGTTTACAAGAAATATATTTGACACAGAAGCATACAAAGTAAAGGTAAAATCCTGGAACATAATTTATTATGCTTCAGCTAAAGTAAAAAAACAAACAAAAAAAAAAAAAACAAAAAAACACAGGGGTGACAATTCTGACCACAGATAAAGCAAAAATAAAAATAGATCTTATTAAAAGAGTGAGGAAGGAAAGTACATCTTGATAAAGGATACCATAAATAATGAAGTAGTAATGATATTAATATGTATGCACTAAGTGGTAGAACAGCCAAAATCCTAGAGAAGATTTTGAGCCAGTTACAGGAAGAAATAAACAGCAAAAGTATACTAATGGATGACCTTAACTATCCCCTCTCAAAATCAGATAAGCACAAAATAAACAAGAAAGAAAATAGAGATTAATAGACTCCTAGAAAATCTAAATATGATAGGCGAATGGAGAAAATTGAATAGGGACAGAATGGTATACATCTTTTTCTTGGCAGTATATAGCACTTTCACAAAAATTGGCCATTTAATACGGCATAAAACCTCAACAAAATGCAGAAAGGCAGAACTTGTAAATGCTTTTTTTCAGACCATAGCACAATAAAAATCATGTTCAATAAGGGGTCAGGGAAAGATAGACTAAAAAGCAATAGAAAATTAAATATTCTAATTCTTAAAAGAATGAGTTGGTCAAACAACACATCAAATTTTTTTAGAAAAAGGAAAAAAAAAACTAATCACCACCATCAAAAATGAAAAGCTTAAATTTACCACCAATGAAAAAGAAACTAAAGCAATAATTAGGAGCTATTTTGTCTAACGATATGGCAATAAATCCAACATTCTAACTGAAATGGATGGTGTTTACAAAAAATATAAATTGCAACTATTAAAAGAAGAGGAAATAAATTACTTAAATAGACCCGTTTTCGAAATTGAAATTGAACAAGCCATTAATGAACTTCCTTAGAAAAAATCTCCACATCCAGATGGATTTACAAGTGAATTCTACCAAACATTTAAATAACAATTCATTTAAATACTATGTAAACTATTTGGGAAAATATGTAAAGAATATGTTCTGCCAAATTACTTCCATGATACAAATATGGTAGTAATACCTAAACCAAGAAAAGCCAAAACAGAAAGAAAATTACAGTCAAACAAACAAACAAATAAATAAATTTAGACTTGTTAATTGTTTTTAGTAGGTTTTTAGTGGATTCTCAAGGTTTCTCTAAATATATCATCATATTATGTGCAAAGAGCAATAATTTTGTTTCCTCATTGCCTACTCTAATTCCTTCAATGTCTTTTTCTTCTCCTATTGCTAAAGTCAACATTTCTAGTACAATATTGAATAATAATGGTGATAATTGGCATCCTCGTTTCACCCCTGATCATACTGTGTGTGTGTGTTTTTTTTTACCCACTCATTCTTTAGATTTAGCTTACTTAGTTTCCAATTTATTTTTAATTATTCTCTTCAAAGCCCTTTATGTGATAGAATTTTATATCATCATCTGAAAAGAATACATTTACCATTTCTGCCTTGCTGCTCTAGAATGTGAGGTTTTTATGCCTGAACATATGGTCAAGTTTTATGTAGCTGCTATATATTGCTGACGAAAAAAAAAAAACCATTATTTTCTATTCCCTTTCAGTTTTCTTTAGATGTCTATCATATTTAACCCGTCTAATATTCTATTCTTCTCCTTAACTACTTTCTTGTTTATTTTGTTGTTAGATTTATTTGGTTATGAGAGGGGAAAATTGAGGTTCCCTACTAATGTAGTTTTGCTGTCCATTTCCTCTTATGACTCATTTAATTTCTGGATACTATATCATTTGGTACTTATATGTTTAGGGTTGATATTACTTCATCGTCTAAGGTAATTTTTGGCAAGATGTAGTTTTCTTAATTTTTTAAAAATTAGCTTTATTTTTGTTTTTGCTTTATTGAGATTTTTTAAACTTCAGCTGAAATACAATATATTATGTTCCAGCTTTTACCTTTACTCTGTGTGTGTCTCTGTTTCAAATGTCTTTCTTATAAATGCTATATTTTAGTTTTCTGATTTCTAATTCACTGTTACCTACTTTTTATGAGTTCACCCCATTCATATTCACATTTATCTTTACTAATTGTGTTTTTCTCCATCCTATTTTCCCCTTGTTTATACTTTTCTCTCCTTTTTTTCACTCTCTTCTTACTAGTGTTTTGCTTCTGAAAACACTTCCCTCAATCTATCCTCCCTTCCTTCAGCCCCTTCTTTCTTTGTCCTCCTCCTCTCTTAGTTTTCTACAAGATAGATTTCCATTTCCAACTGACTGTCTATATTATTTCCCTTTTTTTAAAAAAACAAATTTGATAAGAATAAAGTTTGAATGGTGCTCACCTTCCCCCATCCTTTCTTTCCTTCCACTGTAATTGGTCTTTTATGCCTCTTCATATCATGTAATTTACTCCATTCTGCCTCTCTCTTCTTTCTTCTCCCTGTGCAACTCTCTTTCTTAAACTTTATTTTTTTTATATCATCTCATCAAAGTCAACTTATACTTGCACCTCCTGTCTATGTATACTCATTCTAAAAGTCCTAATAGAGATACAGTTTTTAAGGCTCATAATTATCATCTTCTCACCTAGGGATGAAAATAGTTCAATCTTATTGAATCACTTTTTTTATATATCTTGTTTATCTTTTTTCCTTCTTTTAAGTCTTGTTTTTAAAATAGAATTTTCTGTTCAGCTCTGGTCTTTGTATCAGTCCTATTTGAAAGTTCTCTTTTTCATTGACTATCTTCTACTTCACCCCCAAAAAAGAAGAAAAATATTTTGCTCAATTTTGGTGGGTAATTGATTTTTTGGTTGTAATCCAAACTCCTTTGTTTTCTGAAATACCGTATCACAAGCCTTCTGGCCTTTAAATTGTCTTAAAAAAAAAAAAAACAAAGAGGGTACTAAGCAATACAGTTATAGAATGTTTGGAAAAGAATTGAATAACTTATCAAGTCTAGTTCAATCAGTTGAAGGACCTCCTTGGGGCACTTGGAAACTGTTTCTTTGATAGGACTGATAAATAGCCACTCTATATTTCACTGCCACTGAGTATTTTCAGATGTGAAACAAGTAGGATATTTTCCTCCTCTCTCTATCTCTCTGTGTCTCTCTGTGTCTCTGTGTCTCTGTCTCTCCATCTCTGTCTTTGTCTCTCTGTCTCTGTCCCTCTCTGTCTCTCTGTTTTTGTCTCTCTCTCTCTTTCTCTCTCTCTCTCTCTCTCTCTCTCTCTCTCTCTCTTCTCTCTCTCTCTGTCTCTCTCTTTCTCCTTCTGCAGGTGACTTTCCCATTTTGTTGTTGCTTTTGCTGCTGTATCTCATTAAATAGCTGCTAATCCATTGTTTGAGTACTGGGTAAGGTGAATTTATAAGCCTTCTTAAGTCATGAGATCTCATGGTCAAAGGTCTCATGAGACCTTTATCCAAAGGGGAAAACAGACACAAATAGGTCATAGCCTAATTTCAGATAGACACTTGTTTAGGAAGTTATGGACCCATGGATTATGGCAGTTTTGGTAAAGTACATCCTGAAGAGAACTACCCCTTTAGAAGTCCTGCATGGAATTCTCATTTAGCATCCAATTAGACTATCACTAAACAATACAAGTCCTTGAGGCATCTTGTCTGACCAGAAGCAGTCATGAAATCGGGGTGTATAAAGCTGAGGGGGGGGGATTTTTGTTCACTCGTTTTCGGAATCAGATCTTACCGGGCCTTGAGTAGAATACTTGATAAGTATACATATTTAAAGAATATTCCAAGGGCTTGAGGGATACATATTCCATTCTTCCATTTCCCTATAAACCCACATTTTTTAATCCTTTTATTATCCTTAGTCCTTATGAATGATCTCTCCTCCTCTCCTACATTCTATTTTTCTTGCTTTGTTTTGCTATGGAATACTCTTCTGGCTTACCAAATAGTTCTCTGGCACTGTTTTCACAGATTTTTTTTTCTTCTGCATAGTAGTATACCTGGATGGCATTCTGAAACTTTCGAGGAAATTTCACTGCTGTTTGCAGAAATCTTCATCTTTGGGGTCAGCATTTTGGAAAAACAAATCATTGA
Source organism: Antechinus flavipes (assembly GCF_016432865.1). Taxonomy (NCBI): domain Eukaryota; kingdom Metazoa; phylum Chordata; class Mammalia; order Dasyuromorphia; family Dasyuridae; genus Antechinus; species Antechinus flavipes. Next base: position 487,787,741 of record NC_067399.1, on the reverse strand, counting down.
TTCTTTTAGCACTGCTGATGGGATTGTTTTTGATCTGTATCAAGTGTATTTTGACACAATCCCCTGAGTGATGGTGGTTTTCAATATTCCTTGGCCTTTAATGAAAGGCAAAGGGAGGACAATATCCTTACTTAATGTTGATTTCTTATATTGATGGTGCATTTCTCCCCATTTGTATTTCAGAAGCTGCCAAGATTGGGCTTAACCCCTTAGCTCCCATCATATACTAGGGAATACTGACCTCTCAGACAAAAGGCCTGCCTGAAAATACATTTCATTGGTATTCACATAATCATTTTATATCTTGAATTTGTTAAGTACAACAGCTGTAGAAGGATTTGTGGTTTGAGTGTTGTTTTTTTTTTCCCCCTCCCTTTTGGGATTTTTTTTTTTTTTGGCTGTAAGGCATTTTAGAGAGTGTTTGCCAATTTTCTGTCTCAAAAAAGGTGTCTTCACATCTTGATTTAGCCCTGAATAATTCAGCAGAATCTCTAATAACAGACTTGCATGTTGCAAGACCCTGAAGGATGTGGTAGCTTTTTAAAGAGCCAGAATGAAATTTAGTACCACTGATAGGAGAACATATATTTGAATTGGATACATTTGCTGGCTATCTGCATCTAATAAATAGTCATCATCACAGATAAATACTTCCTATTAAGAAAACCATATTTTAAGCAAAGAGAAGTATTGTGGTATAGTAAGTAGATGCGGACCTGGGCTCAGAGACCTGGATTCAAATCCCACTTTTATTAGCTATGTGACTCCAGGTAAGTCACTTAAGCTCTGTATGCCTTATTTTCTTCATTTGTAAAATTAAGGAATTGAGTTTTGATGTCCTAGCTCTAACTCTATGATTCTATAATTTGCAAGGGCTAATTGTTGTTCATAATCCTAAATTCTTGGCCCTGTCTCTATGTTCCAGTGGAGGGTAAAAAAAGAACATAGAGGAGCAATTAGGTGGCACAGTGGATAGAGCACCAGACCTGAATTCAGGAGGACCCGAGTTCAAATTTGGTCTCAGACACTTAACGTTTCCTAGCTGTGTGACCCTGGGCAAGTTACGTAATCCCAATTGTCAAAGAAAGAAAGAAAGAAAGAAGAAAGAAAGAAAGAAAGAAAGAAAGAAAGAAAGAAAGAAGAAGAAAGAAAGAAAGAAAGAAAGAAAGAAAGAAAGAAAGAAAGAAAGAAAGAAAGAAGAAAGAAAGAAAGAAAGAAAGAAAGAAAGAAAGAAGGAAGGAAAGAAAGAAGGAAAGAAAGAAAGAAGGAAAGAAAGAAAGAAAAGGAAAGAAAGAAAAAAGAAAAAAAAATGGAGATTTAAAGCTAGAATGAACCTCCAATCAGCCTATTTAAGAGAATAGGAAACAATGCTAGAGAGATTAAATAATTTGCCCAAAGTCACAAAAGTAGTGACAGAGACAGCATTAGAAAACTGATGTTGTTACTCCAAAACTTAGAGTATAATCTCCTTGAGGGCAAGGACTGTTTTTGCTTGTATATGTAGACTTAGAACTTAGCATAATGCCTGGCACATAACAAATGCTTTAAAAATGTTTTTTGATCTGACTCTAATGATGAGAATGTGGTTTCATGAACTCATTTGAGCCATGAAAGTTGTTGGCTCCTAAAAAGAGAACTTACCTTTTAATATCTCTGTAATGTTACCTCCTCAGCATTGCATCTGAGGGCCAAAATCTGAGGGCAGATTTGGTTAAGGTAACACCTCTCTAGCATACCTGGCAAAGGCATTTCTTGCAGCTCAAGAAGCCCCTTAGTAGAACTTTACTTTTTTCTTGACCTCTAATAATAAGTATGTATACCTGTCTTCCCCTATGTAGTTCCAGAATATCTAAGATAAATTTCTACTAAGATAATTATCAAGCATTATATTTGTTATTTAATCTTTTATTTTCTTTAGATTCTAAATATTTGGGTCTGTTTGATTTTTCTTTCTCTGACTAATTTTTATGTTCTTTTTGCATAGTATGCTTTCTCAGACTCTATCTGCTCATCTTTTCACTGCCAGATTATGCTACCAAGAGGCAAGCATCTGAATCCTTCTGTGATGTTCAGGAAGTTGTAAATTTTGCTGTTTCCAGGAAACCTGTAAAAGCCTATCTTCTCCTTCATAAAGTTATAATGGCAATAATCTCACTGTCAATTCCAAGATGAATTTTCAAGTTTTCCAATGTAGGAGGCTCTGATAAAATACAAATCATTAAAACTAACAGGGTAGTCTAGGGAAGGTTCTAGATTTTTTTTTTTAATGCTAGATTTTTTTTTTTTACGGAAAAGCAAGAGAATAGCATCAAAAAGTAACAACTTCATAGTAAAGTCAAATTGTAATCAGTTTTTAGAATTGCTTGGGTTATGGGAGTTATCAGTTACCATAGGAGTAGCAATAGTGTATGTGCATGCACATGTGTATATATGTATATGTATGTGTGTATGTGCTTGTGTGCATTTTGTAGGTGCATTCTGTGTTAATCAAATCAATGTTAATAATTGAGAAAAAGTTATGTCTCAGCTATGATGAGACCCCTCCCCTCAAGGAACCATTAAATAGGACAAAGTTATGAGAAGTTATGGAGATTAGGAATGGAGGAGGAAGCAGGGTGCTTAAACTAGTTTGGGATTTTATGGACAATCCAGAATTTGGCTCACCAATCATAACATGTTATAATAAGAGCACCCTAGGATTTTCTTTCCACTGTTGCTGTGATTAACATGTGCTGATTGATGCTGAAATGGGAATTAGATCATAAATGGGGTTTAACTTCTCAGGCTGTTTCCCTGAGCAGCTTCCTTAGCCCTGCCACTTTGGAAAGACAGCTCACATGGCACTGCCATTTATTTTTGATGATTTCTTAAATATTTCGCTTCATCATCATTTGTATGGGAGTAGACTTAGTTTCCAGTCCCATTAGGATTAAATCTGTCATTATATAATCTAGGTGGAGTTGTAACCTAAGAAGACACCCTAGGCTAAATTTCATGGACAGGTAAGACAATAGGGCTACAGACCTCAAAAAAAAAAAAAGAAAGAAAGAAAGAAAGAAAGAAAAAGAAAAGAAAAAGAAAAAGAAAAAAAATCCCAGTTAGATGCTAAATTTAAATTTAAATATATACACCCAAATCACTATGGCACTGATTGGAAGGTGTACAACTTCCCACGGAGCCAAACAATCACACACAAACAAAAGCATGTGCCTGCAAATGTTCCAAACTCAAACCCTTTCAGTCTCTTTCATTTCCAAGTTAATAAGAAACTATGAGATAATTAAGGACAATTTTCTTCATTTAAAAAATGAGACAACTGAGGCGCAGAGAAAGTAAATGACCTTCCTGAGTGGCAAAAGTAAGATTAAAATTCTGATCTTCTGACTTCCAGTCCTCTAAAATATTACAATGCATTGTGATTAGCAGCTGATGGGGGACAGAGACTTCTATCACTAACAGAACATTTATCCACTCACAAATTTTATTTTCCCCAAAACCCATGAATCTTACTCTATAAGAAGACAATCAATAAATGCAACTTTCTTATCAGGCAATAAAACAATTTGAAAATAATAAATGTTTTCAAAATTATTTATCATTATAAAAAATTACTGTCACTTCCTAATGACTTCCTTCTCTCCCCCGACCCCGTAAGAATTTCCCCTTATAACAAGTAAATGTATACAAGCAAATCAAATCAACACATTAGACATGTCACATAATATATGACTTACTACTGCATCTATAGATTCACTATTTCTCTGTCAAGAAGTCATGCTTCCCTAGTGAGCTTGTGATGTCAAATTTAGTAACTTATTGCATTGCCCAGGCTTAAAAAGCCTTAAAAAGCTTTTCAAAGCCATTTTCTTTTACACTACTAAATAAACAAAATATTTTACTTTATTGATGATAATTGCCAACAAGGAAAAATTTGTTTAGGATATGAAAACAATGGGAACCTTGGGGAAATGTCATCACACCACCCGAATTTTAAGATACAGGAGAGGAAGACAGGCATAACTTCACACACAACTTTGGGTCAGGGACAGCATATTTTAAAGTGTTCAGAGAAAGAATCAGTTGAATCTTATGAGCTATTATTCCTTAAGGCAAGTTAGCCCAGGAGAAATGGTGAGTTTTCAAAAATGAAATAATATAAAAGTTCAGCAAGTACGCCATCAACAATTTACAACTTGGAAGCAGTTAAGATGACAGAGTAAAAGGAAACAGTATAACCAAGTACTCATCTCAGCCTTCCCCTCCCCTTTCCCCCAAACTACTCCAACAACAATTTAAGAACACCATACTTGGAAATTGTTTCCAATTATCTTACATGAGCAGAAAATTGAAAGAGAAATTAATGTGAATCATCTTTCCAACTCATGATCATAAATTTGAACTATAATCATATCAACAGAACAAGAAATGTGTAACAGAGGTGATCCATAATCATGGCCTCAATTTTCATAGCTTTGAGTTGGAGAGGACAGAACTCAGAACTATAAAATCAGTACAGTGGGGCTGCAACTTGAAGAGCTGGTCATGGATTCAACCTGGGCTAAGTTAATAGCTTCCAATTGTAGTGCAGACTCAGTGGGCTACAGGGTAGGGGAGTCTGGATTTTTTACTCTTCCTCAGTGCAGATTGGTAGAAGTTCAGGACTCAGTCTCTTACTTAGGAAAGACAATAGGATAGAGGTGGAGGTGAGAAACAGGATTATAGATTGAAAGAGCTCAAAGTTAGGTCAGCAATGATAAGTTGCCCAGAACATATTTCATGGGAAGAATGAGTAAACAAAGAAACAAAGAAATAAAAAAGAAAACTATAATGAGGCTAGGGATGTAAGGGTACAAATCCCGAAAAAAGGATAGTTCAAAAATACCTACAAGCAAAAGACAAAGTGCTCACAAAATCATTTAGAATTCCTAGAAGAAATTGTGAATAATTTAAAAAATAATTTCAATATGCTATTATAAATGAAAGCAATTGAAGAAAGAACTGGAGTGTGAATTAAAAGATTGGCACAAATAGCACAAAATTTTACCCAATAGATTCCCTAAAAACCAGAATAAAATAAATGGAAATTAATTACTTCATAAGACAAGGAATATTAAAGTCAAAATATTTAACAAATAGAAGAAAATGTAAATTAAAGCAGAGCAGAAACAAGTAGTCTGAAACACGGGTAAAAACCAGATACTTTTAATGGCTAGATTAATTTTCTTTTTTCCTCCTTTATTAAAGCGTTTTACTTTTCTTTTTTTAAATAACTTTTTATTGATAGAACTCATGCCAGGGTAATTTTTTACAACATTATCCCTTGCATTTACTTCTGTTCCGATTTTTCCCCTCCCTCCCTCCACCCCCTCCCCCAGATGGCAAGCAATCTTTTACATGTTGAATAGGTTACAGTATATCCTGGATACAGTATATGTGTGCAGAACCGAACAGTTTTCTTGTTGCACAGGGAGAATTGAATTCAGAAGGTATAAATAATCTGGGAAGAAAAACAAAAATGCAAGCAGTTTATATTCATCTCTTCTTTCTTTGGGTGTAGCTGCTTCTGCCCATCTTTGATCAATTGAAACTGAATTAGCTCTCTTTATCGAAGAGATCCACTTCTATCAGAATACATCCTCAAACAGTATCATTGTTGAGATATATAATGATCTCCTGTTTCTGCTCATTTCACTTAGCATCAATTCATGTAAGTCTCGCCAGTCCTCTCTGTATTCATCCTGCGGGTCATTCCTTACACAACAATAATATTCTATAACGTTCATATACCACAATTTACTCAACCATTCTCCAATTGATGGGCATCCATTCATTTTCTAAAAGCTTTTTACTTTTCAAAATATATGTCTGAACAATTCTTTATCATCAGCCCTTGTAAAACCTTGTGTTCTAATCCCTCCTCTTTCTCCCATGCCCTCCCCTAGGTGGCAAGTAGTTCAATATATGTTGAATATGGTAGAAATATATGTTAAATCCAATATATGCATACATATTTATACAATTATCTTGTCACAGAATAAAAATTAAATCAAACCAGAAAAAAAGAGAAGCAAAATAAAATGCAAGCAAACAAAAACAAAAAGAGTGAAAATACTATATTGTGAACCACACTCAGTTCCTACAATCCTTTCTCTGGGTATAAATAGCTGTCTTCATCACTAAATAATTGGAACTAAAAACCAGATTCTTTTTAAGGAGTACTAGATTTCCTAGAACCTATGATAAAAAAAGAGTCTGGTTATTATACTTCAAAAAATCATAAGAGAAAACTTTCTAGATCTCTGAAAACAAGAAAACAAAGAATAGAGAGTATCTATTGTCTCTGAAAAAAAACACATACACACAGAGTAAAAACTTCTAGGAACATCAGAGCCATAATGTAGAGTTTTCATGTTAAAGAAAAAAATAATGCAAGCTGTCTGAAATGAAGAGTATATATTAAAAAAGCACAAACAAATTCTCTTGATGAGCTCAGTTTAGAAAGTCCATATAATCATCTATATCAAAAGTGGCCTTAAAAAGTTAGGAAGTAGATATCATTGCTAAGCCACTATCAATGATCACTGAAAAACTGTGGAGAAGAGGTAAGTATTATAAGTTTGAAGATTGATTGGTTTTTCAATTTGCAATAAACAAAAATGTCTCTGACATTTACCAGCTCTGGTGACATTGGACAAGGCATTTAACCTCTCTGGGCTTCAGTTAACTCATCTATAATGAAGGGACTAAATGATCTCCGAGATCTCTCCTAGTTTAAGTTCTAGGACAATGTGATATTAAGAATAGAATATGCACACTATAGGCCAAGTCAATCTATAAGTATCTTTTATGAGCCAGATAGTATGCTAGCTTTTGAGGAAACAAAGACAAAAATAAAATAGAGTTTATTTTCTATTAAGGGAAAATAGAATGTATACATTTAAGTATCTATATATACATATAGGTATATACATATATTTATATGTATATGTATTTATTTATATTTTATATACATATATTTCTATGCACATGTGCTAAGCATATGCATATTCAATATGTATATGTAAACATATATATATATATATATATATACACACTTACATGAGTATACATAGATATACACACAGGAAACATTTACAGGAAGTAGGTACTAGCAGGTAGTGGGAACAGAAAGATCTTATGTTTGAATGACACTTAGACTGAATTGTGACAGAACACAGGAACTTTAGTAAGAAGAATAAGGAGAGAATACATTCTAAGCATGAGAGAGCTTGAACAGAGACATTAATCAATCAATTAATTAATAACCATTTCTTAAGCATTTAATTTCCTTAGGCAATTTACCAAGCACTGGGGATACAGATACAAGAAATTACAAATTTCTTTCCTAATAAAAAAAAAAAAACCTTACATTCTAATAAGAGAAGAAATATTTATGAGAGCAATGGCTGGTGAAGGGAGTTTGGTTTGAGAAGTAATAAGAATTGTAAGCTGATTCATAAAAGAATGAACAGTATTATTGACTAGAATATTATTCCTAGAATAAGACGTAGAAAATAATAGGGAATAGAGAAGGAAGATGGCAACATAAATGCTTGGGTCAGCTCTGTAGATTAAGCATAGTTTGAAGCTTGGGGCCAGCGAAAGATATAGTGAGCTAGACAATTTTGCATTCTCTCTAATTAAAACAGTTGAACTCTAGAACAAAAGTTTTCAGAGTTGAATGCAATAACTTTCTCACAAATTGGGAGCAGACATTCTCGAGATCTAGTATCAGGGTACTGGTGCAGGAGGTAAGAGTGGCAAAGTAATGGTAGGAAAATGAAAAGATGGCTTGAATGCATGATTGCATGGGATATGAATGTGAAGCATGAAGATAAAAGGAGATATCACATATTAAGAAAAGCCAAAAAAGAGGTAATTTTATTGGATTTTAAAGTATAGAAAGAGGAGTAAGATATAATGAGCCTGGAAAAGCAGAATAGAACCAAGTTATAAAGGGATTTAAAAGCCAAATGGACACCAAAGAAGCTATTGAAAAAAAAAAAAAAGAAAGTGATGACATGTACCAAAATATTTATAGTAACACTTTGTGTTATAGGAAAGAATTGGAAACAAAGTAGATGTCCATAAGAATAAATCACAGTACTCAAATGTAATATAATATTTCTATACAATGAGAAACATGAATGTAATGAGAACAGAGCTCTTTAGAAAGTACTGTAGGAACAGATAAAAATGAATAAGCACACAATGATTACAATAATGTAAATGGGAAAGAAACAACTACATTGCATGTGGATTCCGACTTCTATAATGCACTGATTAGTTTTGCTAACTTTTCCCTATTTTCTTTTTTTGTCTTTGAAAAATATAACTTTTAATATAGAGTGACTCTCTAAGAGGATAGGTGAAGAGATACTGAGAGAAATTTTCATGATTTAAATAAAAACAATAAAATTATTTTAAAACCCAAATGCATATCCCCCTAGGATGTAGTAAGTCATTGAAATTTATTGAGTAGAGAAATGAATTGCACTTTAGGAAAATCTTTTTGGGCATTATGTAGTATGGATGAGAAGAAAGAAAATTGAAGCCATGAGATGAATTAGAAGGATTAAAAGTCCAGGCAAAAGTGATGAGAGGTTAAATTGGAGTGATTCCTATGTAAAAAGAACATATGAAGATTGAAGAAATTTGCAAGAAAGGAGAAAGAAAGAGAAACAGAGAAAGACAGAGAGAGAAGGAGGAAAGAGAGAGTCAAAGAGAAAGAGATTCAGAGACAAAGAAACAAAAAGAGAGACAGAGAGAACAGAGATAGAAAGAGACACATAGAGGGATGAAGAGAGGGAGGAGGGAAAGACAAAGACAGAGACAGAGAGAAAGATAAGATTTAAGGAGTACATGATAACTGTCTTCAGGGAATTGAAGAATTATCATGTAAAAGAATGAAGTTTGTCCTCCTTGGCCATTGAACAGAACCAAAGATAATAAATCAGAAGTTGAAAAGATGCATATTTATACCTTCCTTAGAGCTACATCAGAGAGAACAGCATTTAGGAAGTGATGAGAGGTAATGGGTCCCCCTCACTAAGACCTCAAGTTAAGGACAGAAGAATTTGGGGATATATTATAGAGGAGATTCTTATTCAGGTAAGAATTTAACTAATAAACTTTAAGATCCCTTCTAACTATGAGATTCACATTCATTAGGAATTTTCATAAGTGGATCATAGGAATAAAGTTCCATGGGAATGGAGATCAGAGCAATTCAACATTACAGGAAACATGGGCAATTTGAACAAGTGCCTGGATTATCTCCTCAAAATAATTTTTCCTAACAATGAAGAGGTCGTTCTTGCCAAGACTAACCTCTCTACATGTGCTCTTGATTCCAATTTCTCTGGTTCTCTCATAGATTATAATCTCAGCAATTATTCCTCTCTAAACTTCCATCTCTTTCTACTGGTTTCTTTCTTACTGAATTCAAACATGATGAAGTCTTACCTATACTTTATTTTTTTAAATAACTTTTTATTGATAGAACTCATGCCAGGGTAATTTTTTACAACATTATCCCTTGCATTCACTTCTGTTTTGATTTTTCCCCTCCCTCCCTCCACCCTCTCCCCCAGATGGCAAGCAATCCTTTGCATGTTGAATAGGTTACAGTATATCCTGGATACAATATATGTGTGCAGAACCGAACAGTTTTCTTGTTGCACAGGGAGAATTGGATTCAGAAGGTATAAATAACCCGGGAAGAAAAACAAAAAATGCAAGCAGTTTATATTCATTTTCCAGTGTTCTTTCTTTGGGTGTAGCTGCTTCTGTCCATCCTTGAGCAATTGAAACTGAATTAGCTCTCTTTATCGAAGAGATCCACTTCCATCAGAATACATCCTCAAACAGTATCGTTGTTGATTACCTATACTTTAAAAAATATTTTATTAGACTGTACCATCCACTCAAGCTATCATTTTATATTTTCCTCCCTTTCTTAGTTAAATTTCTAAGAAATAGATCACACTCATTGCATTTACTTCCTCTCCACTTATTTTTCAAATATTATCTTGATAAGTCAAGTAAATTCTCTCTCCAAGGTTACCTATGACCCTTTTTTGTCATTTTGACAAATCAATTTGACAATACTGATCATGTTCTCATTCTGTAAATGCTCTCTTTTTTAAGATTTCATGAACATCATTTTCCACAATTCTTCTACCTAATTTTTGTAGTCTCTCTTTATCCATAGTGTGCTCCTTAAGTTTGGGTCTTTCTAAAGGCACTGTTGCTCACCTTCTACACTTCTCTCCCTACACAGCTGGATCTTATCAATTCTCATAAGTTAATTATAATTTCCATGTAGAAGACTGAAAGCTATCTAACCTCAGTATCTTCTTGATCTTCAGTCTCAAATCACCAATTAACTATGGGACATTTCAGACTACACAATTAACTCATTGTGGCAAAACTCATTGACAAATCTGTCTACATTATATGTCTCTACTTCTCTCTTAACTCCTTTGCCATCTGGCTCCTAACTTCATTCAAATAAAAGTGCCCTCTTTAAAGTTACAAGTGATCTCCGTTGCCAAATCTAATGGCCTTTCCCAATTTTTATTTTTCTTGATCTTTTTGCAAAATAGCATTTAATATTAGTGATCATCTCCTCTTTACTCACACTCTCTCCTCTTTAGGTTTTCATGAATGTTCTCTTATCCTATCAAACTATTCCTTCTGTCTCCTTTGCTGATTCTTCATTCAGGTCATGCCCAGTAATCATAATGTTCCCCAAGGCTCTGTCCTAGGCCTTTCCATATTTTTGTTCTATGTTATCACACTGTATTTTCATACTTATCACAGATCCCATTGCTTTAATTATCCTCTTAAGTAAATGATTTCCATAACTATATATTTAGCCATAATCACTCCTAAGCCACAGTGAAACATTACCAACCAGCTTTTGTATATTTTGAGTTGGATATGCTTTTATTTTTTAATTAAATTTTTTACTTTCAAAGCATATGCATAGCTAATTTTTAAGATTCACCCTTGCCAAACCTTGTGTTCCAAACTTTTTTCTCCCTTCTTTCCTCTTCACCCCTTTCCCTAAATAGCAAGTAATCCAATGTATGTTAAACATGTGGAATTCTTCTATACATATTTCCATATTTACCATGCTATACAAGAAACATTAGATCAAAAAGGAAAAAAAATGGGAAAGAAAACAAAAAGCAAGCAAACAACAACCAAAAAATAAAAATACTATGATGTGATCTACTCTCAGTCCTCACAGTTTTCTCTCTGGGTGTAGATGTCTCTCTCCATCACAAGACCATTGGAACTGGCTTGAGTCAACTCATTATTGAAGAGAGTCACATCCATCAGAATTGATCATCATAAAATCTTGCTGTTGCTATATATAATGTTGTCCTCTTTCTACTTGCTTCATTTAGCATCAGTTTATGTAAATCTCTCCACACCTCTCTGAAATCATCCTGTTGATCATTTCTTATAGAACAATAATATTCCATAACATTCACATAACATATTTATTCAGCCCTTCTCCAACTGATGGACATCCACTCAATTTCCAGTTTGAATTGGATATAATTTTTTAAAATTTCAATAGTTTTTTTCCAATTACATGTAAAGATAGCTTTCAATATTAATATTTGTAAGATTTTGAATTCCAAATTTGTTCCCTCCCTTCCTTACTTCTCCCTCCCCAAGACAGCAATATAGTTTATACATGTATAATCATTTTAATCACATTTACATATTAGCCATGTTTTGAAAGAAAAATCAAATCAAAAGAGCAAAACCATGAGAAAAAAGTTAACAACAAAAAGATGAAAATTATGTGCTTCAATCCACATTGTCTCTATAGTATTCTCTCTCTCTCTCTCTCTCTCTCTCTCTCTCTCTCTCTCTCTCTTCTCTCTCTCTCTCTCTCTCTCTCTCTCTCTCTCTCTCTCTCTCTCTCTCTCTCTCTCTCTCTGTCTTTCTATCTCTTTCTCTCTCTCTAGATGTGGTTGTCATTTTCCATTCCAAATCTATTGGAATTGCCTTGGATTATTGTATTGCTGAGAAGAGCTGTCTATCATTGATCACAAAGTCTTGTTATTACTGTGTATGATATTCATCTGGTTTAGCTCAGTTCATTCAGCATAAGTTCATGTAAGTCTTTCCAGGCTTTTCTAAAAGTAATAACTTATTACTGTTATAGAACAGTAATATTCCATTGAATTAGATATTCTATAGATATCTCCAACTCAACAGGTACAAAATATAAATTATTATCTTTCCCCCAAAATCATCCCACCTCTAAGTTTCCTTATCACTATCTAAAATGTCATTTCGGACATGCATGCCTTTAACCTGTTGTTATCACTGACACCTTGTTATCATTGACTCCTTGCTCTCACTCTCTCTACATATCTAATGGACTACAAATCTTGACATTTTTATCTTCACCACATTTTCTGTCTTCTTTCTCACTTTTCTCCTTACTACTAGTTCAAGTCTTTATTATAGTTCACTTCAACTATCACAATAAATTTCCAATTGGTCTCACTGCTTCAATTCTCTCTCTATTCTAATCTATTATTCACTAAAGCTGTCATGGTGTTTTTTTTTCTCTAGAGCTTGGATTAATCATGTCACTTCTCATTCAAGGTTATTACTGTAGTTCCCTATTACCTGTAGGATCAAAAACAAAATCATCTGTTTATTACTTAAAACTTTTCTGGATCCTTTCTATCTTTTCAAAATTCTTACACTTTATGCCACTCCACAAACTGTATAATCCATCTACCGTAAACTACTCGTGATTCCGTAACTATTTCACTATATTTCCTATCTCTGTGTCATTGATTTTTTTCTACATGATATCCCTCCCCCATCCCTGGATTTTCTATACTTTTACCAAAACCTCTTAGTTTCTTTGGCTTTTGGAATGCACCAAATGATTCACTAAATCTATTTAGTAGAATGTAAGTATCTTGAGGGTAGTGGCTGTTTTTGCTTATCTTTGTATCCCTAGTGCTTAGGACAGAGCATAGCACATAGTAAATATTTAATAAATATTTTTCAATTGACTGGCTCACAAGATCTGTGGTAGGTCATTATGTGCAGGGATTACAAAACCAAAAATGAAATCATCTTTGCTATCAAAAATTTTACATTCTATCAAGAAAAACAATATGCACAAATAATAGTTTTGTTATTTGTCTTTTACCTAAGAGTATAAATGACAGCAAAGGGTCATGTCTCGCTTGTAAGTGAATTGAAATTAAGTGAGGCATTGCTGTGTAAAGTCATCACCCCCCCCTTCTTCTGAGTCATCAAAATCTAGTAGCAGGACAAAAATCAAGAAGAATGATGACAACCTGGGATGCAGTGGATGATCTTGGGATCTTTGATGGTTGATCAAGCTCTAATACTCCACAGCTTCTGCGTTAGCTGTCTTAATAACCATTGGAACAAATTGTTTTTATCTGACCATTCAACCAGAGGAAGTTCTTACAAGCTGGGATAGACAAAGCCCTAACTCACCAACAGATTTGTGGTCCTTCAGTTATCCTTAATCTGGTTTAAATATACCTAGAGTGGTTTACTAAAGTATAATGACTGCCCATGATACAGTTTCTTGGAGCCACGGATGAGAGTTAGGTGCATGACCAGCCTTAAAAAAGGCTTGGCAGTCCATTACACAGGAGGTGCTAGTCTTCCATGAACATCCCATACACTTCACAAATAGCAGTATATATAGAATATATAATGCGTTTTATATATATACATATATGTATGGAAATATAATGCATGTGTGAGAAAGACAAACAAAGAGAGAAAGGGAGAGGAAGAGGGAGGGAGAGGGAGAGGGGAAGGGGAAGAGAGAGAAAGAGAGGTTTTTGAACTGAGTTTTTTAAAAGAAAATTAAAGCTTTTTATTTACAAAACATATGCATGGGTAATTTTTCAACATTGATCCTTGCAAATCCTTCCAAATTTTCCCCTCCTTCCTCCCACTCCCTCCCCTGGATGGCAGACAGTCCAATACATGTTAAATATGTTAAAAATATATGTTAAATCCAATATATGTATACATATTTATACAGTTATCTTGCAGCACAAGAAAAATCGGATCAAGAAGGGAAAAATGAGAAAGAAAACAAAATACAAGTAAACAACAGAAAGAGTGAGAATGCTATGTTGTAGTCCACATTCAGTTCCCACAGTCCTCTCCTTGGGTATAGATGGCTCTCTTCATCACTGAACAATTGGAACTGGTTTGAATCATCTCATTGTTGAAGAGAGCCATGTCCATCAGAATTGATCATCATATCGTATTGTTGTTAAGTATTTAATGATCTCCTGGTCCTGTTCATTTCACTCAGCACCAGTTCATGTATGTCTTTCCAGGCCTCTCTGTATTCATCTTGCTGATCGTTTCTTACAGAACAATAATATTCCATAACATTCATATACTATAACTTATTCAGCTATTGTCCAATTGATGGACATCCATTCAATTTCCAGTTTCTTGACACTATTTAAAAAGGGCTGCCACAAACATTTTTGCACACATGGGTCCCTTTCCCTTCTTCAATATCTCTTTGAGATATAAGCCCAGTAGTAACACTGCTGGGTCAAAGGGTATGCACAGATTGATAACTTTTTGAGCATAGTTCCAAATTGCTCTCCAGAATGGTTGGATCCATTCACAACTCCACCAACAATGCATCAGTGTCCCAGTTTTCCCACTTCCCCTCCAACATTCGGCATTATTTTTTCCTGTCATCTTAGCCAGTCTGAGAGGTGTATAGTGGTGTCTCAGAATTGTCTTAATTTTCATTTCTCTGCTTAATAGTGATTTGGAACACCTTTTGAACTGAGTTTTGAAGGAAACAAGGGCTTCTCAGACACAGAAGTAATAAGGGAGACCTAGGCAAAGTCATTGTGGCTCACTGTGACTGCTGATTCATAGATGTTTCTGAAGTCTCACATGATTCACCTGATTTTTTCAATGTCTATTTCTAATGTTTCTTTTTTTTCTTTTTCTTCTAATAAATAAGTTCTCTAATTTCAGGTTACCTGAAATGGCCTGAGCAAAGAAAGAGTGATCATTTGTGTTTTTGGTTGACTGTCTTGGCTACTTTGTATGTAATATGTTCATTCTGAATTGTCCAGGCCAGTTACAATTTCAAAAGAAAAAAGTGGGCTATACTTTTAATGAGACCTTTTAGTCATTCATTCATTGATTTAACAAACGGGCATTTATTAAGTATTTATTACATTTGGAGCACTGTGTGTTTCTAAGAAAAATGCAAATTTTAGATCTATCAATCCACAAGCATAACTGATCACCTATTATGTGCCAGGCATTGTGTCAAAGAGAGGAGATACTTTCTTAGGACTTTTAGTCTAGGAATCAAACAAGATACAGTTATTCCATAACTGTAATAACATAAAATAATGATATGTACAGTATTACATGAGATAAAGTGCTAAATGAAAAAGAGTTAGAACTGACTTTGATATTAGAGGAAGCTTAGAGGAAGGAACAGTGTTTAAGTTGGGCCTTAAAAATTGGGTAAAAATTACAACAGGTGAGGAAGGGAATAGAGGGATTCAAGCACAGCCTGGAGGCAAAGGCATAGAAAGGAGCAAGTGTGTTTTGAGGTATTTTTAGTATTTTTCATTTTGTCTGTAACAGAGAACACATGAAGATTAATAAGAGATAAGTCTGGAAACAGATGTTGACCCTTATTTAGGATATTCTTGGCAAAGAAAAAACCGTCTTTGCAACTTTATGTACTAATATTGAATATGGGAAATATAATCACCATTGGGATACAGGGAATCTGGAAGTTTTCTACTAAGGAGGCTGGCAACATTACTCCCTCAGCTCTGGTAGCATCCTCATGCAGAAGGGCTTTGGGAGTCTCAAGGCCCTCCCTTACTTCTGTGTTTACCACTAGTGTGTGTATCTGGAGACACAGCAGAGGTTTCTACCATATGCTAGTTAATATGAATTATTTTGATTTGCATACCCCAACAGTTGATTTGGAGGGCGGAAATGCAAACTCTGCCAGGGCAAAAGGTTTTCATTCTGCCTTCTCCACCCAACTGGCTGGTTTCCACTTTGATTGTCTGCATTTCTGAGAACACTTCATTTCTGCAGCTTCCTTCGAAATCCGGGGAAGATATAAATCACAGGCGCAGAAGTAACTAGCAGTTGTGACATTTTGTTACAGAGTTTAATTACATGAATCATAAAATATTGCTACAATTTTCCAAACTGTTAAACCTTAATTAATACGAACCCGCAGGGACCACCTTGATAGCTCTAAATATTCTAGATCTCAACTCCTACAGTAGTGTTTCAGTCAGCCTGGAAGTGCTTTATAATTTGCAAAGAGTGATTAATTATTAGAAATGAAACCAGACAAATTAATTTAATATAAATGAGATTGTACACGGTTTGATTAATTCTTTTTAATTACCTATATGTTATTTTTTCAATACTTGAACAAAGGGGCCTATTCTTCTCTTGCATGTTCAAATTCATTAATCTCATTAGCGCACAGTATTAATATAATTTTATCACACATTCCAGAAGTAGGGCACATTGACAAACCGTAATGAATCGCGGCATTAGTGTCCTATCACTACATTAATTTCAAGACATGCCTGGCTCATCTGCAATTTACTTTGAGACTTAGTTTAAAATGAGCTGAATAAGCGTGTAATTATGACATCTGCTTCTTTTCAGGTACCTCTTTGTATATCAGTGACAAAGGAATAACAGGTTTAAATATGTGTTAACACTCTGAGAGCATGTATAATTGCAATATGGCAATGTGTAATGAAGATTAAATTAGACTGTACTATACCTGACATATGCAAGAGCATAATTGAACTATAGTCATTGTAGCAGGAGAAGAGACTGTAAAATACCAATATTTAAATTGGGGAAAAATGAAATGAAGGATGAAACATAGTAATATCATGGTGGTGGTATATGGTAAGGTAGAGGACAACTAACTAAAAAGGTAAAAAGGGAGGATTTGCCTCACGTTTGATGTGGAAAATTAGAGGATGTGACTTGCTTTCTCTTTGGAACCAATGACAGTTGGTCATGAATTTCATGACATTCTCTAAGAGGGTCCATTTCGGATGTCAGACAAGCATGACCTAGCACTGCATATCTTGCACATTCAGCTCCCTCCCTGGGCCTGATGCTTTACTCTCATGCTGCAGGCCATAAAATTGAATTAAAGGATTGAAATCTGGGAATTTGCACAGCAAAAAAACCTAGGCAAATTTGAGAATAACATAGTTAACTTTTCCTCTTCTTTGGTCTGATCTTCAGAGTGGATGAAGTTCTAGATGGAAAGGATTTGGAATGTCTTAAGACTTAGGATAGGCCCATGGTCATTTTCCTAGAGCCTCTCTATAGAAAGGAGATAATTATATTATTTAGCAGTAAACTTACTACATTCGATATCATTCTAAATCTTACTTTTGATGTCTCATTATATTTTGGTGGCTTTGAACATATGTGCATCTGCATCCATATGGAGTTATGGATAATCTGCATGACTCATTCAAATTTTGACCAGCATTTCATTAAGTGACTTGAGTTCAGCAGGATAAGGCTGACTCTGGGTGCTTGAAAAAATATTACATGACAATATGTTCAAGTGAATAAAAATAGGAGGTCATTGGAAACAAAATATAAGGGTATTCTATTAAGGAATGGGTGAACCAGACAAGTGCTTTTCAGAGAATTTCCTATTTGGTTATCCAATCAAGTCTTCCTCCATTGCCACAAAGTGAAATGGAATTGAACCTATGTCTGAAAAGCTATAAGCTCTGGTAGGGCCCACCAAGATGAAAGGACATAATATATACCTGTTAATCACTATACTATCCATTTCAGAGAAGGTCATCATTGGTTTGGCCACATAATGAGAAATTTCTTCATTTATTTTCATATATTCATACTCTTGAATATTATCTATGATGTTGTAGAGGGGTTTGCAATCTATGTAGTAGAAAAGACATTGACTCTTGTCCTTTCTCAAAAAATACCAAAGTGATATCGCTTTAATTGTCAAGTTAGTGTGTCCAACTGTAGCTGATCAGAGCAATACAAGTTTGGAGTGCCCTGCCACAGGTTGGACACAAATAGGAGCAAGTGTATTTTGAGGTATTTTTAGAATTTTTCATTTTGTCTGTAACAGAGAATTGAATTCAGAAGGTATAAATAACCTGGGAAGAAAAACAAAAATGCAAACAGTTTACATTCATTTCCCAGTGTTCTTTCTTTGGGTGTAGCTGCTTCTGTTCATCATTGATCAATTGAAACTGAGTTAGATCTTGTCTTTGTCGAAGAAATCCGCTTCCATCAGAATACATCCTCATACAGTATTGTTGTTGAGGTATATAATGATCTCCTGGTTCTGCTCATTTCACTTAGCATCAATTCATGAAAGTCTCTCCAAGCCCCTCTGTATTCCTCCTGCTGGTCATTTCTTACAGAACAATAGTATTCCATAACATTCATATACCACAATTTACCCAACCATTCTCCAATTGATGGGTATCCATTTATTTTCCAGTTTCTAGACACTACAAACAGGGCTGCCACAAATATTTTGGCACATACAGGTTGGGGTATAAGCCCAGTAGTAGCACTGCTGGATCAAAGGGTATGCACAGTTTGATAACTTTTGGGGCATAATTCCAGATTGCTCTCCAGAATGGTTGGATTCGTTCACAACTCTACCAACAATGCATCAATGTCCCAGTTTTCCCACATCCCCTCCAACATTCATCATTTTTTCCTGTCATCTTAGCCAATCTGACAGGTGGGTAGTGATATCTCAGAGTTGTCTTAATTTGCATGAGAAGAAGTAAATTATCAGAAATAACCCAGTAACTGATATGTGAGTAAAGGCCAGGTCTCCTTATTACTATTCTGGTAGTGCCCCATCTTCCACAAATCAGTTTTTTCCAAGATCCTAGAAACAAAGAAAAAAAGCAAGCAAACCAAAGCAACAACAACAACAACAACAACAACAACAAAAAATGAAAATACTATGTTGTAATCCATACTCAGTCCCCACAGATCTCTCTCTGAATTGCATTCAGTCTTATAAAGTGTATGGTTGGTATCTGGTTTAAATACATTGCACCATTAGGATTCTTTTTCTTGTAGTTAGTAATCAGTTAATCAAGTTTCTCTTCATACCATATGGAAAATTGAGCTTATGTAACTAACAATTCTATTCTTTAAGTACTACCAGATAGTGTTATCAGCCCTCAATAATATGTTTTTCCCCATATGTTTTTTTCAAAAGTTACTAACACCATTAACAGCTTTTCAAGAATTAGGAATATATCTATTGGCTTTACAGATTTCTTAGATCCATGCTTAAATATTGAATAATCATTTGAAAGTAAAATAAGTAAAATACTAAGTGACAGGATTCTTTCTGAATTAATTCTTCTCATTTGAGGGTAATATTATACTTGATTTCTTGGTTGTTTATAGAATAAAATTAAGTAGCAAGCAGAAACCACTTAAACAAGTACGTAACAAGAATGAAAGTATGGTCAATCAGTTAATCTCATTTGGCTCTACAGACCACACATTTTGATGAGGTTCTAATTGAGATGGAATGTGTGGCACTAGCCTGAATTTTTCTTCTGGATTTTTGACCAAAGTCCTCTCTGCTCATAACTCAGTCATCACTTGCCAAAATAAATTTACTTTGGTTTGATGTCTTCTGTTCTTTGCCTGAAAGGAAGGTGATGTTTCATGGAAAGTTGGAGAAAAGGGAGTATTCAGAATTTTCCAAACTCCATGACATTAGAGATGTATGCCTTCCTCCCTACATTGTTGAACTGGGGAAATATAGTGATCGACTTGGTCAATGAACAAGTTAAATTTGCTAAACTATCTTTCTCTTTGTTTTTGAATCTATGTTATAATAGTAGCTAGGCAAGAAAGACACATATATTTGAAAAAAATCATGTTACAATAAAATCAATAAAATAAAATAATGCTGTAGTGAATAGTTGTGTATAAAGGGAAGAGAGAAAATGAGGAGGTAACTCACTCTGGTTGAAACTATTTTCTTCTTGGAAATGAAGATTAAATGAAAACTTAACTTAGTAATAACTTTCTGTATAGTTTTTAAGTCTTAGAAGATAGACAAACGTGTATATAAACATATACATATACATCTGTGTTTGTGTATGTGTCTCTATATTTAGAAAGGTTAAAGATTGTTCCACAATAATTTTAATTAACTTTGTATATATTTCTTATCTGCAGTTTTCAATGTTTTCTATCTCCTACGCTAGTGACTAGAATTGTTTCATCTCCTTATTAAAGAATCAAAATAGTGAGATCAATAAGGTAATTTACCATTACTATTAGAATCAAAGCAGCTTGGATTTGGAAGTTTTTTTTTTTTTGTTTTGTTTTTTTTTGTATTGAATTTGAAAGTATTTGAAATAGTGCATTATTGTTTTGATTGTTTCCATCATTCTTCTAAGGAAAAACTGATTAGATCTGGACATAAAATATTATAAATATGGATAGATATTATAAATATGGAAATGCTTGTATTCACCAATAAAAAGGGGTCATTTGGGTGTGTTTTGTCTTACTATTTCCCTTCTCTGGTTGGAAGCGGAGTGAAGCATGAGGAGCAATAGGAATCATACATTCTTAATTACCACTGAGTCTATTCAGTGAAGTTTTAGACATCTTTATTATCTGTAATAATAACTCAGATTTAGTATCCACTGCAATAAGCATAATGGATTATAAGTTACAATGTGTGTGAGGTGGGGGGAGTTCTAATAATAAAAATCATTTATATAGCATTGCAAAATGCTTTATACATTCAGGGTATCCTGAGATTTTAAATTCAGTTTTAAGTTTTATTAATTCATTCGATCCTCACAACAATCCTATGAAGTAGATATTATTTCTGTTTGCATTTTACAGATTAGAAAACTGAGACTGAGAAAGGTTTAGTCATTTGTTTAGGGCCACACAGCTCAGTGACTAAGGCAGGATTAGAAATAAAGTCTTTCTGTTTCTTTGTCCAGCACTCTCTCCATTAAAACCATTCATTTGCCTCACTAATTCAACTTTTAATCTCTTTCAGTTGTAAGTAGGGGATCCAACATATAGTAAGCTCTTAAAATGCTATTAATGAAAGAGAGAGGAGGAGGAGAAGGAGGAGAAGAAAGAGGAGGAGGAGGAAGATTGAAAGGGAGGAAGGGAAGGGGAGTGTGGGCTTAAGAGCCATGATTCCTGAAATGTTTTGTTTCTTTGATTAGTTTAATCTTCCTTCCTTCCTTCCTTCCTTCCTTCCTTCCTTCCTTCCTTCCTTCCTTCCTTCTTCCTTCCTTCCTTCCTTCCTTCCTTCCTTCCTTCCTTCCTTCTTTCCTTCTTTCCTTCTTTCTTTCCTTCCTTCCTTCCTTCTTTCCTCTCTGTCTCTCGTTGTCTCTGTCTTTCTTTCTCTGTCTCTATCCTCTCTCTTTCTTTTTCTGTCTGCAACTATCTCTCTGTCTCTGTCTTTGTCTGTGTGCCTGTGCTTCTGTCTCTGTGTCTGTCTGTCTGTCTCTCTTCTCTACCCCCATCTGTTTCTCTTTAATTAATAGCAAACTCTCTTTAGGAATACCAGATATAAAGACTGCAGCTCTATCCCAAGATGAACACGTATGTGCAAATATAATTTTGGGTTGCATCAAGGGAGGCAATGTGACAATATATTTGACACAGAGTCAAAAACACATGGATTCTAATTCTGCTTCAGACACTTATCAGTTTGTGTCAGCTGGCAAATCATTTAATGTCTCTTAGCTTATGTTTCTTGATCTATACAATGTGGATAGCATAGTGCCTACCTGACAGAGTAATTGAGAAGTCCAGGTAAAATCATTTATGCATCACCACTTTGAGTGTTAAGGGAGGTAGTATTCAGGATTAGAGTTAATACTCCAATTACATTCAGTCCTAAAAAGACAACATATCATTTGGAATATTAAGTTCAGATTGACATATTTTAGGAAAGATATTGATAAGTCATAGAATAACTAGAGGAGGGCAGCCAAGATGGTGAAAGTCCTCAAGATCATGCCATAAACTAATTCATTGAAAGAACTATGAATTAATTAGATTATAAGCTCCTCGAGGGCTTCATTTTTGTGTTCCTGGCATTTAGCACAATGCCTAGCATATAGCAGGTGCTTAATATTGATTGATTGAAGTTTAGTTACTAGAGAAAGGAGAATTTCAGGTGGAAAAGACCGTATTAGTGTATCAACTATATTATTTAATGTGTGTGTGAAGGGGAAGCAGCTCTCGACTTGGAAGGGTTATCCTGTGGAATAGAAATTATTATTCTGCTTGATCCCAAAGGATAAAACTAGTAGAAATAGGCATGAGGTTCAGATATTTAGATTTATTGTTGATTGTTGCAAAAAATTCATGACAATTTGGATTATCCAAAAGTAGATTGGGCTATTTCAGGGAATGTGGATTCTTCCTTTCCAGATATCTTCAAATAAAGGTTATAAAGCACCTTATAAAAGGATTTTTTTTCTGTTTTGCTGAAAAGTTTCTGAGGTTACTGGAATCTTTGGATTCTATTCTTACTTTTTAAATTGGTGATTCTTTGTTCTTTTACTTTTTGACATAAATTTGTCCTAAAAATCCCAGGGCATAAGATATTATGGGGAGTACATTATCTAGGGACAGGGAAATATAATGATAATAAAAATACATATGCAAAAACAATTATCTCAAAAATTTCAGTACAAAAAAGGGTGGAAAATAAAGATACAAAGTTGCTTTTAAACTCCTGTTCAGTGTTAAAATCAAAACATAAAAAGCTATTAACTAGTAAAAACAAATGTGCACACACACAGGCCAGCACAATATTCTAAAGCTAGAATAAAACAAGAGTTTAAAAAAAAGCCCTGAGTAAAGAAAAACACAGGCATTGGACTGAAATAGTAGGCGGCCTGTATGAGAGGTGAGTGGTGCACAGTATATCTTATTCAATAAATTTAAAAGACTCAGGAGGCACCCAGTTAGGGTCAGGACACACATAAAGGGGGGATAGAAAATACAAATCCCGATAGAATGCTCAGAGGGGCTGATTCTGTTCTGCAAATTTTATTTGAAAGAGCTGGAGGGGAGGAGTCCTAAGATGGCTGGACTTTGACACATGAAAAAATAATAAATTTAAATGTTTATTTTAATGCAATTAAGGGACTTCAAATTTTCCACAGTAGAAGGACAAAAAAGGCACTGAGAAGGACAGAGGCACATATGAGAAATCTAGAAATGGAGGAAACCAGAGTATCTAAGCCATTTCTGTGGTAAGCAGGTGGTAAGCAGGATTGAGAATTAAAGGTCCCTGACTTGCCACTTAGCCATCTTCAACAATTTCATCTCAGAAATGAGACTTATTTTGCTAATTGATCTGGTCTACGCAAAGGAATCTTAGGACTGAACTTCATAGACTGTTTTTTTTTTTTGTTGTTGTTGTTGTTTTTGTTTTGTTTTGTTTTTTTGTCTCATATGTGTTTCTGCTTTTTGGCCAAAACTATGCAACAATTTGTAATGGAAGAACGCAACTTAGAACAACTGGGTTCAAATCTTTGCTCTGATAACTTCTTAGCTTTGTGATCTGGGAAAATAGCTTATGATTTTGGGGCTTTTAATTTTCTTATCTGTAAAAGAGAATAAAAACCTTATATTGCATAGCTAACCAATGCTTTGTGGAGCAATAAAGAAATATATTGTAAAGATAGCAATTCATATATATATATATATATATATATATATATTCTCTATATACATGTATATACACATGTGCTACCATTACTGTGAGCAAATTCCCAGATAAATAAAGATACTCAAGTATCAAGTTATATAACTATACAAATATAAACTATGCAAATTATAGACTTGGTAGGGGCATTAGTAGTAGCAAAAGCAGCAGCAGCAGCAGTAGTTACAGTAGTAATGGTATTAGTAGCATTAATGTATTAAGTGACTTGCTCAGGATCACACAGCCAATAGGTATAAGAGGCAGGACTTGAATCCAGATTTATCTGACTCTTAAATTGATTTTATATTCACTATGTCACTCTTCTTTTTTTCTTTCCCTTTTCCTTTCTCTCCTCTTTCTGCTCCTTCTTCTCTTTCTCACCCTCTTTTTGCTTTCTCTCCCATCTCCCCCATCACTTCCCTCTCTCTCTCTCACACATTCTCTCTCACATTCTCTCTCTCTCTCTCTCTCTCTCTCTCACACACACACACACACACTTTCTCTCTCTCTCTCTCTCTCACTCACACACACACACACACACACACACACACACACATCATTTCATGAAGCATTTCTGATTTTGTCATCATGAGAAATCTTTCCACTGGGGCAATTCATAATCGAGCTATAAGTTATAACAACAAAATTTAAAGCTAGAAGGTAGTTAGACATTTAGAGCTGGGATATGAAGCCAGGACTTCCAGTTCTCATTCTGGTGCTTTGACCAC
Organism: Antechinus flavipes; assembly: GCF_016432865.1. Classification (NCBI taxonomy): domain Eukaryota; kingdom Metazoa; phylum Chordata; class Mammalia; order Dasyuromorphia; family Dasyuridae; genus Antechinus; species Antechinus flavipes. The sequence goes on along the minus strand of NC_067399.1, from coordinate 487,763,141 downwards.
TATACCATGGCTGTGTGCTTTGTTGCTAATGCACATAATCTCCAAGTAATGGTATTTCATTTGGGAAATATCAACTGTATGGTTCGGACCTTCACATATAGAGGAGTGCCCTAGATGATCTTCTAAGCTTCTCTAAAGCATAAATTTTTCATATATTTTCATAAAATTTTCAATAGCTAAAGGATCAGAATGGTGCTTTCTACTAGAGCTTTACTTTCTAAGTAAACAATTAAAACCTATTTACCTAGCCTTAGTGATCATTTGGTCCAACCTCCTCATTTTATAGTTTGTCTTTGTTGCCTTATGCCATCTTCATTTCTTTTTATGCTACATAGTCCTTTTAGGCTTGGCCCACTGGTTTCATGACTTTTTTTTTTTTGATCTTCAGTGGTTTTACCTGGGTTTAATCTCTTAAAATGATGTCCTTGTCCCATATTCTGAACTATTTTCCTATTATATTTTCCTTGCTTTGTGCTTTGGGACCTTAGAGTTAATTATAGCTAATCTGAAGAACCAGTTAGGGTTCAGGTGGTTAGCCTCTCAGATGAATTTGCATTTTAATGGGACTAGTAATGTCTAAACCACATAGGGTTTTTAATGTGGGAATTCAAGACATGTCAGTCAGTCAACAAGCAAGTGCTAGACATTCTATTAAGTACTGGGGACACAAAGAAAGAAAACTGGTCTAAAGGTGCTCAAAGTCCAATGGGAAAATCCTTTGGGGTAGCAATCCTCTTCACTAACATTCCAATGCAATTTCCTAAGAGATTAAGGGCTCTGGTTATTTGTGGTTTTGCTAATTAGGTTTAAAATATCAAGATAGGGAGAGGGAAAAACTTTTGAGGTGATGTAACAATCTCTGGATTAAAATTGTACTTGAAATTATGAAATTCTATACTCTTGCATTCATATATCCATTTATTAAATCTTTGACTTGAATCTTGAATTGTTTGGCTTCATTATTAGGACATAATTTTGTTATCCTTTTTCTGGGTTTTTCCCCTCACTGCCAATGTACTTCATATACTTAAGGCACTATTTTTTTTTCAATTATATTATTTTTCTCAGTCTTTTGCTCCCCACAGAACAGCTGGGATGGACCCAGTTATGGAAACTGGGAGTTGAGGAATTTGTAGTGAGTTGTGATGACAGCTCCAGCCACAATCCAAAGAGGGCTCTCCCAAAGTGGATCTGTTGGAATAAAAGAAAAGTACCCATAGGCACATGTTCTAATTTAAACTGACACCAGGAAAGGGGGTGGTGGTTCTCACATTAACATGGTCCCTTCTGTTCACAGACCTGCTACCAATTTTATAACCAATTGAAAAAATAAGGGGGAAGGGGAGACTTGAGAGACTAATCTGGAAAGGTTTTTTTTGTTTTGTTTTTTTTAATGATTGATAATAGCTGGGAATATAAAATGTTTAAGCATTTGGCTACCTCACAGTTTATACAAAATATAGCCACTAAATCTGGAAGTGTGTACACCTCATAGTAAAAAATACTGCCTTTATAAACTTTTGAAACTGAAGTTATTAAATATACTTACTGTCCTGTAATTTTTTTCTTTTTCTCTTGAAACTTTCCATCAAAGTAAAACATTTCCTTGTTAGTTTGTCATGTTGCTTATCAGGAACATTTTTATACATTTTCTTTTAGAGATGATGAAAGCCACTTTTCATTCTGGACAGACTAGAGTTTGAAAATAGAAACAAAAATTATTACTATTTTCTCTCCCTAACTCTTACCAGCAACCAGTGGAAATGATATGTAAGTATTGAGACATAAAAATGGAATAACTTTAAACATAAAGATCATAGATGTAGAAATGAAATGGACCTTAGAATATCAGAGATCTAAAGGTATAAGGGACCTTAAAGACCATATTTCAGCCTTCTCATTTTTAAGATGAGGAAATTAAAATGTATAGAGGTCAAGTCACTTGCCTAGTCTCATGGTAGAGCCCAATTCCTCCTGCTTCAAATCCAGTTTTCTTTCCAATTACTTTTCCAATTCACTATGCTTCATTTTTCTGAGGCTTGGAAATTGTGGTAGCTAAGGTATTTTTCCTTCAGATGTTTGTGAGCTTGGAAAATAAATGCAGTGCTAAGATTAATAGTTTATATAATGATTCATACAGTCACAATAGGTCTTCCAAGAGAAAACCTGGTTGGAATCCTGACTTTGACAGTTGTTATCTTTGTGACTTAAGTTACAAGTCACTTACCCATTGCAGACTTCAGGTTCCAAAATTTTAAGGTAATGGAATAGATCATCTCTAAGGTCCTTTCCAAATCTACGAGACTCTTAAAATATGTTCCATTCCTCCCATGCATTAAATAATAGGAAGGTTTTAATATTTTATTTTCAACAACTTTTATTTATTTTTTATGAAAAAAATGTTGGCATATTAAGCTAAAAGGAACCATAGAGATTATTATTATTTGTTTAAATAAATTTTTATTGCTATCTTTTATTTTTATATCACTTTCATTTACCAATGTATCATTCCCCCTCTCCATCCACAGAACCATTCCTTGAAGCAAAAAATATCAAAGAATATCAATATATAGGAAAAGTCTAATATTATATTCAGTGTTCTAGATTTATAACATTTCTGCTGTCCAGAAACACACAAGCAGATATTTACAAAAAAATGGGGTGAGAGGACTCCTAATATTGACCTCTTGGGATCAAGTTTACTCATTATAATTTAGCAGCATTTAGTTTTATTGTGTTTTTCTTTCCATTTACATAGTTATTGGCATTACACCCACAGTGCATTATATGCATTTACATATATATTACACAGAACATTATATACATATGTAATACATATATATTAATTGTATGTATATATATTATGTGTCTCTATATGTCATAGATGTATCTACTCATAAACACATGTTTGTATGTTTTATATAACATGTGTATATATATACATACATGTATATACACACATATATACATATAATTTTCATGGTCCTGCTCACTTCATTTTGCATCTGTTGTTATGTCTCTCTCTCTTCACAATAGTCATCCTCTTCATTGTTTCTTACAGATAAACAATAACCCATTACACTCATGTATGACATCTTGTTTAGCTCAACAATCTAAAAGGCACCTATTTTTTCCAATTTTTTGCTACTATAAAAAATTTTCTATAAATAGTTTTTTTTTTTTTTTGGTGAATAGAAGTCTTTTTTCTGATCATTCCTCTTTGGGCATATATCTAGCAGTAGGAGCCCTCTTTTAAAGGGCATGGACTTTGAAGTCATTTTCTTTCTAGTTCTAACTCCTTGAATCTATATTTCAAATTACATTTCCATGAACACTTTTTAATATGCATATTTCTCATAGTGGAAGCACTATTGACTACTCTTATCTCTTGTCATCACCAGTTTACTTAATTTGGCTCAAAATTGTTTTAATTTGAATTTCTTTGCTAGTGATTTTGATAATAATTTCATACATTTGTTAATAGTTTGCAGTTTTTCTTTTGAAGAGTATCCATACTATGTGCAAAGGGCTATCAAACTGTGCATACTATTCTATCCAACAGTGTTTCCACTGGGTTTGTATCCCAAAAGATCATAAAAGAGGGAAAGACACCCATATATACAAAAATGTTTGTGGCAATGTTTTTGTAGTGGTAAGAAACTGAAAATGAATGGATGCCCATCAGAGAATAACTGAATAAATTATGATATATGAATGTCATTGAATATTATCATTCTATAAGAAATGATTAGCAAGATAATTTCAGAAAAGCTTGGAGAGACTTGCATGAACTGATGCTAAGTGAAATAAACAGAACCAGGAGATCATTATACATGGCAACAGCAAAATTATACAATAATCAATTGTGCTGGACTTGGCTCTCTTCAACAATGAGATGATTCAGGCTAGTTCCAATGGTCTTGTGATGAAGAAAGTCATCTGCATCTAGAAAGAGGACTATGGGGACTAAATGAGGATCACAATATAGCATTTTCACTCTTTTTGTTGTTGTTTGCTTGAATTGTATTTTCTTTCTCATTTTTTTCCTTTTTGATCTGATTTATCTTGTGCAGCATGATATTTGTGGAAATGTGTATAGAAGATTTGCACATGTTTAACATATATTGAATTATTTACCCTCTTGGGGAGGAGGTAGGGGGAAGGGAGGGAAGAAATCTGGAATGCAAGTTTTTGTAAGGGTGAATGTTGAAAATTATCCATGTATATAATAAAAAGCTTTAATTTTTAAAAAGATCCATTAACTACTTATCTATTGGGGAGGAACTTGTTCTTAGTATTTCTATTAACTCCCTATATATCTTCATACATAGATGATAAGTAATAGAATTCAGGTTTAAGGGGAAGTGTTTCATGATGCGGAGTGCTGAAATTGGAATCAGATGACTGGGTTTCAACTTGGAGTTAAGGAGACTCAAATTCAAATTCTGTCTTTGATATTTATTAGCTGTTGGATCCTGGAAATATAACTTCTTATCAGTTTTCTCCTGATCCTCCATTTTCTTATCTATAAAACTAAAGTTTGGAATAGATGTATTCTGAGATCTGTTTCAGCTCTGTCTATGATCTTTACTCCCAGATTAAATGGTATGACTTTAATCAAGACATTTATTTTATTTGTGTCTCAGTTTCCTCAGCTCTAAAATGTGTGTGTGTTTGTGTTTGTGTGTGTATATGTGTATGGTATGTGTGTGTGTGTAGGTAAAATTTCCACTGAATGGACCAAGAGTATTAGGGTAACATGCCCTTAGATGCCCATAAGACAATTTTTCTCTTTCTTCATTTTTATTTCAGTTTTGTGGTTGATAATTATAATCTTATGATTGAGGCCAGTTTCAATGATCTTGTGATGAAGAGAGCCATCTATACCCAGAGAGATAGGACTGTGGGAATTGAATGAGAATCATAACAGAATTTTTATACTTTTTTTGTTGTTTGCTTGCATTTTGTTTTCTTTCTCATTTTTCCCTTTTTGATCTAATTTTTCTTGGGCAGCAAGATAATTGTATAAATATGTACACGTATATTGGATTTAACATATATTTTAACACGTTTAACATATATTGGATTATTTTCCATCTAGGGAGGGGGTGGGGGAAAGAGGGGAAAATTTGGAACACACGGTTTTACAGGGATCAATGTTGAAAAATCATGCATGCATATGTTTTGAAAATAAAAAGCTTTAATAAAAAAAATAAAAAGTCTAAGAAAAAAAGTAGTAATAATCTCAGTATATCATCTGTGAGTTTCATTAGGAAAAAAAGTTCATTTTTGCATTTGGGCATCTGTCAGATATAAAGTTTTGTGGTTGAGGGGAAAAATGTTATCAATCTATCTTTGGCTTTCTTGAAAGTTGACATTGAAAGAGATCCCATGCCTAGAAAGCTTCTCTTCTTTACTTCCATCTTTTGGAATACCTGCTTTCCTTCAAGATTCAGTTCAAGCACCATCTTCTGTGTAAAGTTTCTCCTGGTACTCTAACTACAAATATTTTTCTGTCCAAGTTTACCCCATATCTTCTTTATATGTTCTTTTATATAACTAAACATATACAGAGAATATAAGATTCCCAAGGACAGAGAATATCCTCTGTGCTTGCTACAATGCTTGAAATACAGTAAGTATTTAACAAACACTTATTAATTATTGATTGTTTAATATTCATATTTTCTCACCTTACAGAATGTAAATTTCATGGAGCCAGGATTTTTTCACTTTTGTCTTTTTATCCCTATTACCATCTTCTGTACTGGTCATGTAGTAAGTACTTAACAAATGCTTGATTGATAAACTATTTGCATAACTCCAATTTTCAGAAATTGAATGAATGTTGGGGGTTTACTAGTTACTGAATGTGGTTCCATAGCATTTGGAGCATATAAATATTTGATGAACTCATATTCCCATATACTTCTGAAATGCTATACTAAGCATAAAAAATGTCTCTATCCTAAGCTTTACTTAGGTTGTGGGGATAGAAGGAGAACAAAACCTAGACATAGCCTAAGACAGCTTATAGAACCAGGCAGTCCATAATAAGTGCCAATGAATACAGAGAAAATAAATGTTAATAGAAATTTGAGGCAGGTAAAAATTACAAGTTTCAGTAAGGGCTTCCTAGAATAAATTCACCCTTTGTAGGAATGAAATTATTGACACTACGAGGTATGGAAGGAGAAAGGGGGAAAGGCAAATACAAATGGAGATAAACAACATTAGCAAAGCAGCAAAAAACAAACAAACAAACAAAAAAAACAAAAAAAGAAATCAAAAATACATGATGGGGTTGTAAGTAAATCAATGTACATAGAACAGATTCTTTGCATCCAGAGTGGCGGGGATACATACATATATATGTAAATATATGTGCATGTGCATATAACTTTATACATATTCATATACCTTAAATGCCAAATATGAGGTCTTTTTTTTTTTAACACATAAAACAGATAATTCCCAGATAAAATTCCAAGTGTTCAACAGGATTCTATGGTTGACTAATTAGAAACAAAAATAACCTGGTATGATGGAAAGAACTGAAATCAGAGGATTTGTGTTCCAGTCACAGCCCAGGCTTATTTGAATGGCATTAGACAAATAATTCCTCTTTTCTGGCCTTTAGTTTCCTCTGCAATAATATTCTGGTGTTCGGTAAAATCACCTCTAAGGTCTTCAGAACATATGATCCTAGGAAGGATCAGCTTTGTCCATAAGGTTTTGCAATAGGCACAGATGTGGACAGATGTAGAGTATTGGATGGATCAGATTAAAATGAGATTCAGTATAGCAGGAAGAAAAAGAGAGATACAATTCCAGGAGACCTCATGGAGAATCCTGTCAGGCATATGTAAATGAAAGTTGTGATGTATGCCTACCCAAGCATAAAATAGCCTGTAGTCCTTCTAAGGAACTGTGCATATAATCACACAACTTGGAAAATCTAAATAATTGAGGCAAGAGAGAGATAGCTGACAAAACCATGCTCTTGTGGATAGTGAAAGAAGTGGGGGTGTATGTGTCTCTTGGTAAACTTGAGCTCCGTTGCAGGTGTTTTAGTTTATCATAGAGGAAATGACTTTTTTTACACCTAATTTAATCTGAAGCTATTCACAGTTTAAAATGCTCAGTAACAGTGACCTTTTTTAATGACTAACACATTGCAGGTGGTCCAGTTGCAGGCCAGTGGTTAATGTTTGCTGGAGAGAGGAGAGAGGAGAAAGAAGAGAAAAAAGGAGAGAGGAGAGAGGAGAGAGGAGAGAGAAAGAGGAGAGAGGAGAGAGGAAGCACACTCCAGTCCTTATATCTTTAATTTACAGTGTTCAGATAACAGCTATTTTTATGCCATATTACAATGAAACACTTGCTCAAAAGTTTTGATAGTTTTGTTTTCCCACAGTTTTTCCACTTCAGATGGCAAAGTCAATAATTTGGGGGCAACAAATAGAACCATTTATGACTGCTAATAATCCAAATGGACTGAGTTGTCTGATTGTGTTTTTCTGTTTAGCCACAAGACCATTTGTTCTGTATGGTATTTAGTTATTGAAAAATGCTAGGATGAACAAAAATCCTGTGCAATCAACTAACCTACTACAATAACCTTGGTGCTCTTTAAATTCTTCTGCACTGGGCAATGTATTAGATGAATGGGTGTTGTAATAATATCAATAGTTGGTATTTCTATATTTACAATTTCCTTGAAACCATTCTTGGAGGGAAGAATTATATGAACAATTATTCTCCATTTTACAAACCAAGGAAACAAATTTGGAACAGTGAAGTAATTTGCCCAAGATCACATAGCTAATAATAGAATCACATAATCACTGATATAGAATAGGAAGGGCCTCATAGTTCCATTTTACAGACAAGAACACTGAGGTATATGAAGAATAAATGCTTTCCCAAAGGTTACTCAGTAAACATCAAAATCAGGATTTGAACCCAAATCCTTAGACCTTTGAAACTAATACTTTTCCCACTACATCATTTCAAATAATAGATTTAGAGCCAGGAGAAGTCATAAATATAAACTAGTCTAATTCCCTCTTATTACTAATGAAGAAAATGAGATCCAGAGAAATTATGTTATTTGCTCAAGATCACATAGCCAGTATTTTCTGCAACCAGGTTTCCTACCCAACTCTTCTGACTCCCAGTCAAGTGTTATTTCACTTTACAGATCATCTCTCACTCCATTCCAGAGCCTCCTAATCTTAACTTGTCCCCCATCTCCATCCCCAACTTCACCCCAAATCAAGGTATTTTAGATGTTCAGTCCTTTAAAGTTGCTGAGACAAGAAACCATAGTTTAGAACATCCTCCCCATTAATCTTTAATCTTATTGTTGTTGTGGTTTCTTTGACTCTTCAATTTATAAAGTGTTTTTCATTGCTAGTCTCCACAACTGATGTTATATGGTTTGTAAATGGTGTGGATTAAAAAAAAAAAAAAAAAAACCACCACTCTATATCTTGCCACACCTTTTCAGGGGAGCTCTGCAACAGTGTCAGCAAGTATCATTTTATGTCTACAACTGGGAAAGCAGATGCATTATTCAGTGTCCTGAATCACGCACCAAGCCACTCACTGGAGGAGGGAAGAAAACACATGACTTCTACTATTCAACCTTTTTATAGCTCTAAAATGACTTTCATTGTTTTTAGTCTATTCCTTCCCTCTCTGAATTCTACTCCCCACCCCAATCCTGCCCTTAAAGTGGCATATAACCTTCAGTGGAAGAAAAAAAAAAAAAAAAAGAGAGAAAAAAATATTTCTGAGATTCAACCAATGTGAAGAATTTGTAGCTAAGCTGATGTTTCAGTGATACCCCTAGCCTATAATCCTTTTATACAAGCTATTCTTACTTCTTTCTTTCAGTTTGCAAAGATGTCATGTCCATTAGACAGATGAGAATGTATTTCCAGTTAATTCAATTCATACTTACTTGTACAGTGATTATGGAAAATAATTTGACTCAGACTTTGATGTTTTTTAATTTGATTTTTCACTCCCTAACTCTTTCAATATCTCAAGGACCTTTATTTTGGTCATTGTGAATACTTCCTTCATCATTTCCACAGAAAGAGTCTCTCTTTACTTAGTATGTTTGTGGTCTGAATTTTTACGAACAAAATAATCATCTGTAAAGTTATTCTGGGCAAGTCTTCTACTAACTGACACACAATTCATTGCCAAGACTATATTCAAAACTTTTCCTGATTAGTAAGCTCTGAAATTTGCTTTTGAAAACATAGGGTCTCCTCTAAGAATTACTGAAGAATCATAGTAGGATTTCACTTTGACCCAAAGATTTTCTTTTAAAAACCACTTAACATACATTTATAAACCTTGAGTTTGAGAGAAGACAATACCCTAATTTAGTGCCTAGCACATAGAAAGCATTATATAAATATTAGCTATTGTCATCATCATTATTATTACTTTATGTCATATCTCTGAAGTCACTCACTCTTTAACAGTTCAGTGCCTTGTCAGATATGTAGGATTGAGAGCTTCAGTAAGGGTTCAGGGCAAAAGGAATTAACAAAAACAAAGACTTTCTTTGACTTACTGCTAAAGAGAAGTACAGAAAATATGAGAAGGGAATAGAGTTTCTTCTAAAGGGGATATTTTTCAGGAGCTCTAATGAGGCACCAGTGGGTATTAAGGAGCACACACAACCACCAAAACTTTTACACACAACTAAAAATCGACATCCAGGGGAGTTGTTTGGTATATGAGATTGGGCCCTTTCTATACAGTCCATACTTAGCCCAGTCACCTCAGTGTCCCTAAACAATCCTTTTGCTTTCACTTTAGTGAGCACCCTGTTCTCTGATTACCCAAATACATTGTTACAGAAATATTTTTGATACCATAGTCTGCATTTAAAGACCATTACAATTCTGCCTATCTAGTATGTTAGTAGTAACCAGAAATTCTAAAACAGTGAAAAGTTTATTGCAGACTTCCAAATCCCAATGTAGATTTGGATCATCTTTCCTTAGAAGTCCTATTGCATAATTTGATAGAATTCTAGACTCAGGAGTCTAGAGTCAGGAATTCTAGCGTTCAAATCCTACCTTAGATACTTACCACCTTTGTATCCCTCGGCAGGTCAATTGATCACTCTCAATCTTCCTTTTCCCAGCTGTGAAATGGTAGTATTAACAACAGCCATACTACATGGTTGTAAAGATAAAATGAGGAAATACATATAAAACACTTTATAATGCATAAAGTGGTATATAAATATTAGATATTGCCATTATTTTTCAAGTTGTCAAGAATTCTGATGAAATTCAAAGAAATATTACTTCCTTCAACATATTTATATCTTTGTCTCTATTCATTATTTTCCATCAAGGAAACTGAAGGATGATTCTGTAGGATCTATTTAGGGTTTTCCCAGAAAGCAACGTGTGTTAGTAAAATTTTCCAGAAATAATAGTAGATATTACTTAAGTATTTACATATAAAGGGGCCTCTAGTAGCATTTGAATTTTTTCCTCCCATACTAACACATTATGTGCTTGAAAACTTCTATCTGAGAAAGCCTAAATACAGTTAAACTTGGTACCTATATTAATGTGAGTACTTTATTGTCCTGAAATTAAAGCTTTTGAAGTTTCTTCCTTTCAGAGACAAAAAGGAAAGTCTACAGTTGACATCAAAGAGGAGACATTCGCCTGACTAGTAATTATGGTAGTTTAATGTTACTCAATATCCACCCCAGTTACAAGCTGCCTTTACTTTTATTTAACATGTGCTTATTTTGATCAACACCTTTAGGGGAAAAAAAGTAGCTGCTAGTGCCCAACTACCTATAAAATTCTCACTGAATTCTTTTTGGCTATTGTATTTGTGAATCAAAATACCCTCCTAATAATGTATTCTGCCATATATGATTGCTGGATTCCTTGCCCCCCCCGCCCCCCTTTAAAGAAAACATTTAATTAGTATACGAAAGTTGTAACTGTTAGCTGTGAGTTACCAGATGTGGAACCAGACACAAGGGTGAGATTTTACAATTTCAGCACAGCTGCTTAGGACCAAATCTGGTTTAGGACACCGTCAATGGATTTAAAAACATTACATTTATATTAAAAATAGCAGGGATTCATATGTAGTCCAGCTGAGGGTCTTCTTGGAAAATGTGTTAAACTCTAAAATAGTCCCTCCAATCAAAGTCCAAAAACAATCTTTATGCATCAGTGAATGATATACACTGTCATTCTCCCACTCTGAAAACATGCTAACACAAACACATATGCCCAGGCCTTTGTCCTACTTCAAAATTAAACTCGTAGCAATTCATGTCATTTGTATATTATGTGGACAGAGCTTCAGAATGCAACACCTTGAAATTCAGCTATAATTTTTTTTTATTGCTTTTAAAAACTCAAAGCAACACAATGATGAACAGAGGTTTTTGTTTCTGCTTTTTTTTTTCTTTGAAATTTTCATTTTCCATAAGCATTTGATTTTTTTCTAAATTAAGAGAACATATCTTACAGATTGGCTTTTAAAAAATCTTTTCCCCCTTTATCAGATTCTTGAATATGCAGCCATACTTGACCTAATTGTTACTATGCTTAACAGAGCATGGAGAACAGCATTGGGCAGCTGGAATAACTGTATGTACCTTTTATATACCAACCCATGGACCCAACAAATAAGAGCAAGAGCACTAGACCCTCTCTCTCTCTCTCTCTCTTTCTCTCTCTCTCTCTCTCTCTCTCTCTCTCTCTCTCTCTCTCTCTCTCTCTCTCTCTCTCTCTCTCTCTCTCTCTTTATATATATATGTATACATATATAAATAAAAATATTTTCACTACAGTTCCACAAGTTTACAGAAATATATGAAGTGAAAAAAAAAACTTTCCTTTCTCTTAAATAGAAAAGGAAAGAAGGTAGGGGAGGAGAACATTAAATCCTCTTTGAGCCCATAAAGCCTAGAAACATTTGATGTATTGCTACTTTAAAAATGGATTGTTTGGATCATTTTAAAGTGGTGAGTCTTGAGTTAATAAGTCTTTTTCTAGTCAAAAGCTTCTCATCTATTTCTGCCTATGAGAAAATCAAGGATTTAAAATTTAACTTAATTTCTCTTTCATTCTGGAGCATTTTTGTTCTCATTCAACAAATAATTCCCTTAAAAATAATTAAACACAAAACATGACTGAGATTTGAAAATCTCTATCCTTTATGAGGTGGAAGTATCTTTTCATGAGTTCATTCCATCATGTAAAGATTGAGACTATCTCCTGATAAACATTTTCTTCCACAAGCTCTCATGTTCACAAATTCTTGCCCTATCCTTCCTATGCTCTTTTTTGAAGAGATGGGTATTGAGAATTCTTCCTTTTCCTTTAGTTCTAAACTCTGAACACCCACCTCTTATCCTAATACCCCAACCATCAGATACAGATTTTACCTGAATTTTATTTTAAAAATGTAGTTAAAATGTGTACTCTCCAAAGTTGGAATAGATTCATTATGTGGATTATTAATCTGTCACTCCCAGGAGATCTTCAAGCAGAGATTGGTTGATGGGATAAGGAATTATTGAAGAGGTGTCGATTGGATGAAAAACTTCTGAATGCTGTTCCAACTTTGGATGGTTTGTAGGTAATTTCTTATTCTGAAATATTACAAGATTTACTGAATATATGTTAGTATATTTTGACACTTAAATATAAAATCATCAGATATTAGACCACAAGGTAACGTATATGATTGTTCACTCAATTTTCATGCTAATTCTATCTTCTCCAGAAACCCTGGCTTCTTTTGAGATAATGGGTTACATCTTTGAATCCTTCTGGTCCAGTTCATTAGATTATCTGCAGCTGACTCCCAACAAATGTTTTTCACTTTTATCAAGGAAAAATCAGATACTACTTTGCTTTTCCTTGCCTGATTTCAAAGTCAATCTTTGAAGCGTGTTCTAATTTGGCAAGGGGAAGGAGAGCAGAAAGGGAAAAGTGGAAAAGATGTACCTTGTTCATAGTAAGTTCATCTGATCCAGCATTAACCTATATTGTATCCACCAATTTACATTTTGTCATATGTGTCAACTCATCATTGAGGCAGATTTCTAGCTTACTTGGTATAAGTTTAGGATGTCATATTAAGGTTAAGTGGTTACACAAAAAGTTTAAGTTACTTGTCCATGGTTATACAGCTAATATGAGCCAAAGGTAAGACCTGAATTTTTTTTCTTGTCCTTTTGTTGTCTCTCCATAGCATCTGATTTCTGTTGGATCACAGATATATCATTTGAAGAGATTGCAGTGATCATGTACTCCAGGACCTACACTTTGCAGATAAAGAACCTCCGGTCCAGAATTAGGTGTGTCTTTGCCTAAAATTCCTCAGCTATAAGTGTCAGTATCAAACACAACTGTTTGATCCCATAATTCTAAAGCTGTCCCTCTTTCCTCTTCACCATGTTGCCTCAGGCACTCAATATATTTGAGAAAAACAGAGAGAGACAAAAGACAGAAAAAGAGAGACAGAGACAGAAAGAGATAAATAGAATCAAAGACAGGAAGAAACAGACACAGAGAAACAGAGATAAATAGAGTCAGAGACAGATAAAGAGAGATAGGCAGAGACAGAGACACATAGAAAGAGAGAGAGACAGAGATACATAGAAAGAGAGAGAGACAGAGATAGAAAGAGACAATTGGACAGGCAGAGACAGAAACAGAGAAACAGACACAGAGAGACAGAGTTAACCAGAGATAGAGACAGAGAAAGAGACATCCACACAGAGATAGAAAGAGACAGAGACACAGAGAGAAAGAGAGAGACAGAGAGAAAGAAAAAGGCAGAGATAAAGAGAGTGAGACAGGGAGAAACAGATACAGAGAGACAGAAATAAAACAAAGAGAGAGAGAGAGACATACACGAGAGAAAGAGGCTGACAGAGACAGAAAAACTGAGAGACCAAAAAAAAAAAAACCAAAAACAAAAAGAGAGAGAGAGAGAGAGAGAAAGAGAGGCAGAGTCAGAGACAGAGAAACAAAGACAGAAATACAGACAGAAACAGAGATAAATATTAACAGAGAGATAAGCAGAGATGGAGATACACAGAGAAAGAGAGAAAAGAAGAGGAAAACCAAGGAAGAGGGACAGAGATAGAGCATAGAGTAGATTGTTCAAGGTGCAGGTGATTACTGATTTGGGGCCTCCCTACTTGGTCATGTACCCTCTACCTTGCCAATGGCCTTGGACAATTGCCTAGGAAAGTAATTGTCTCTGTTTTTTAAATTACTGTTTCAGCTGGTTTACAAAAGTGGTACTTTTGCATTTCCCTCCTCTATTCCTAAAGCTAAAGTTACTCTAACTAATATTGTAAATATTTTCTCCAATCACAACTCCTCCTCCAGGGACTTGTCATATCTATGAGTGGAGAAGGAGGGGGAGAGAATAAGAGAGAGGAGGAGAAATGTAAATGTGAAATGACTTTCTGCTGCAGTGTTTTCCCTCCCTCTGCTCACCTGTGCTCTTAGATGCATTTGATTGATTATTTGAAGGTAGTTGCAATAGGCGGCCAGGGAGATGGTGCCCAAGCCTGCCCAGCTCCATTCTAGGCAAAGACACACACTGAGAACCTCCATTAGGCAGGGCCTCCATCCACATTCCATCTGGGGACGCTGGCGACAGCACTAACCCACCAAAGAGAAGCTCAAGTGTTTTGTAAATGTCATTAGAGCTGGAAGGCTGGTTTCATAAGCACGGTTTGGGCATGTTTTGTTCAGAGAGACTTCCTCCATCTTCCCTCCCACAGGGAATGCTCTTTGTTGGCTCTGGCAGCGTGGCTTCTAGCTCCCTCCTCACCACTCGCCCCCCCCCAACACCCTCACCCAGCTGGTCTCTGGATTGCCTCATCTGCCCTTTTTTCACAATGTTTTAAAGGCCCATGGTTCTCACAGCCAGTCCACTGTTGTGAGGTTTCTGGAGGAAATTTCTGTCAATCATGGGCAATAGGGAGTTTAAAACTTGGGAATGAGCTTTAAATTACATTTAATTTAATTCAAGGGATCTGCATTCAGTACCTATTGTACACTGGACACTAGGTCCATGTTATTTGTTGTGGGAGATTAAAAATTGATGATAGCTCATATTTATGTAGCATTTAAGGTTTACAAAATATCTTCCTCATAATAATCCTATGAGATATGCAGGGGCAGATTCCTGAGTGAAGAAGTTCAGAGAAGTTGAAAAGCTTGCTCAGCCTCACAAAGTTACTGAGGAATTGAGTCAAGCTTAAACCCTTTTTCTATGGCCAACTCATCATTCTTTTAAGGGACACCACCACTATAACCTTGCCCTAAAGAACTTTAAAGCCTAATAAGATAAGAAGAAAAGACAAGATTATACATAACAATGATTCTAAAAATTAGAACATGTATGTGTGGCATATTAGGGATGAAATGGGATGATTCCAATTGAAGCAGACTTTCTTATTTGAATTATTCATGAGATTGCCTTTATCACTTGAATTATGGGCATTTAAAACCTTGATCTTTCTGATTCTCTGAATATTAATAAAATCTTATTAATAAAGGTGCTAGAGCCTTGTGGACTTTTAAAATGCTGGTCTTCCTTATTCTCTGAACATTGACAAAATCTTATTAACAAATGTTCTAGAGTCTTTTGGAGACCTTTTCCCCACATTCCCACCTTGATATTTTTACTTAGATGTCCCATGGACATCTCATGCTGAAACAGAAAATTTTCTCTCTCCCTAAACCTTGAATTGAAAATTGTTAGTTTTTTTTTGTTTTGTTTGTTTGTTTTGTTTTGTTTTTTGTCTCATCAAGTAACAAAAAACAATGAACAAGTCTGTTCTACCTATTTTCATTTATATAATGAGGATATTGGCAGCTAGGTGGTGCCATAGTGCATTGAGCACTGGCCTGGAGTCAGGAAGAGTTCCTGAGTTCAAGCCTGGCCTCAGACAACAATAAAGACTCATACATGACTGAAATGACTCAACAACAACAATAAATGAATATATATATATATATATATATATATATATATATATATATATATATATATATATATATATATATATATATATATATATACACACACACACACACACACACATATAGTCTTAAATTGCTCTATTGCTCTGATATTTTATACCATGAATACCGTCATTACATTTCTCTGAGCCTCAGTTTCCTCATCTGTAAAATTAAGAGATTGGATTTACAGCATTATCTCTAAGATCATTTCTAGTTCCAAAATCTATACTTCTAGTTGAAAAATAAATAAATAAAGCAGGGAAAGAAAGCTAAATATGAACATTAATGAACATTGTCTATGGCTGTTGTTAATAAGTTTCTCTTTTCATCTTCCTTTTTTTATTTCTTTATTCTTTTTCCCCTTTTTCTCCTATATCTCATTCTTCCTTTTCATTTTTTTTCAAATTCTTCCCTTTCCTTTATTCAAATGCTTTCTCTCCTCCTTTTTTCTTTTGCATGTCTCCCTTTTCTGTTTCTTTCCTTCTTTTTCTCTCCTAGTTCATTCTCTCATTTTATTTCTCTCCTTCCTTTCTTTTATTTTTCCCTGTTCTTTCATTTCTCTGCCTTTCCATTTCACCCCTTTCTTCTCTCCTCTTCTTTCATTTGCCCCTCTTCTCTTCTCATTTTTCCCCTCCTTGCTATCTCCCCCCCACACTTCTTTTCCTCCACATCCCCCTCCTCCTTTCAAAGTGAGTATTACTGGGACTTACTTGTGGCATCAGGACTAAAGAATTTTCTGACTCCTGGGATAGAATAAAGGGATATTCATTAAGAATATCTTTACCATACCCCAAAAACTCCCATTGACACAGGCCCTACCATTCAGGCACTTAATCACTACTTGTATTAAGAAGGCTTGTTCCTCTTGTGACACTGCTCCAAAAGAAATGATTGATGGCAGGGGAAGTGTAAGTGAAGTGGAACTGGGTCTCCATTTTACAGAACAATCTTCTCTCAGCTCTTAACTAGCTTTAGAGGCAGTGTACTCCACTTCCACTTTCCCCCAATATTTGGGAAGGAATTACTGAAAGGGTATTAATTATTGCTGAACCGGATGCCTGAAAAGGAGGTGGTTCTAAACTCAGAAGTGGTTGCCAAAATGAATGGAGGAAGTGTTATAAAAACTGACCACTCACCAGCTGGTCTTTTATCAACATTGCATTAATCTACTGCCTGGGGAGTAACTCTCCAGAATCCAGATCCCTTATTCCTTTGCTTCTTTCATTTAAGTCAAATCAACAAATATGATTAAGGACTATGTGCTGAGTCCTGTCTTAGTTATGGAGGGACTCAGTATTTGAGCCAACATTTGGACTTATTTCTTCCTGACATGAAGGGGTGACGGAAGAGAGGGGAGAAGATGCTCAGCATAGGGACATGATGGATAAGTCCAAAATCAATATAGCTGCTGATAAATGAAGAGAAGACTATGCTAAGGCCCTTCCTTAAATAAGATCTTGGACCCTATGGCCCTGCCTTCCCATCAAAGGGTCTAATCGGAGGGGCAGAGGTTTTTGAGGAGATGCGAAGAGAAAGCTGAATGAGTTTCCGATGATGAATTTCCTGAAGGAAGGCATGATAGAGAGGTCCAAAGAAGACCAAATCCAAATAAACAGACTGGGACTCCTTATCTCAAAGGTGGAAAGGACCTTAGTACAAATGATCATTTGGCTTTTTTTAATCTTTCTAGACTCCACTATCCCATGCTGCCTCTTTTGGACAATGAATACAAAATAAACATAACTTCTGCAGAAAGTACAGAACTCATGTTACACCTGAACGAAATATAGCACAGAATATCCTTTCTGAGCAATCAAGAAGCTGGCAATTGATAAAGTAGCTACTGTTGCAATCCTGGGTAAAATCTATTCATCTCCCTATGTTTGCATAAGTGGGGATGCTGGTCTTAGGTATTATTTTCCATAGGTAGCTCCTCCCTAGTCACTCCCTTTTTTGCTTATCATTCCAGAATCTTGTTTGGTTACTAGTCCAACAACATATATATATATATACACACACACACATATATGATATATTTAAATATTAAAACCATTAGACTTTGTAAGGATTACTAAATTTTACTAAGATGATTATGCAATGCTCTTCATACATCTTGAATGATTTATCATTTGGTAAAAAACATCTTTCTAGAACTGCTCTTTTGCCTTTGAAAAGTAAGACTTTTGAAAGTAAAGTGATATATTAAGGCATCTAAAAATGTAAACAACAATAAGAAAAGCCAAAACCATAAATGGTATGTTCTGCATATCATAATGTCTCCTCATCATTAGGACCTGCACCATTAGAACATTTTACAAAAATGGGGATGGATTCATAGTAAGCCTTTTTGTTGTTGTTGTTGCTGAAGTTTTTCAGTAAAGTCTAGCTTGTCATGACCTCTCTCAGGTTTTTGTTTGTAAAGATACAAAGAAACAAGAAAGGTTTTCCAATTCCTTTTCCAGCTGTACAGATGAGGAAACAGAGGCAAAATAAGATTAAGTGACTTCCCAAAAGTCATACAGCTAGTAAGTGTCTGAGATTGCTTTTGAACTCAGGAAGAGAATTCTCCTGATTCTAGACACAATACTTCATCCACTGTACTACCCAGCTGCCCTACATTAAACCCTATTTTCTGTAGCTCAATTCAAACAGTATTTATTAACAGCCAACCTTGTGACAGATCTTGCATTGGATCCAAAGATGAAAGATCAACTTAATCCCTGACTTCAAGAAGTATGGACTCTTTAAGAAGGAATATCAAATATGCACAAAAATGGATGGGGGTAACAGAGAGACCCAGACAATGAAACTCTATGAAAACCTGAATAAAGAGAGACAATTTTTCTCTGTCAAAAATGAGGGAAAATTTCATAGAGAAGATGATACAGGCTTTTGATCTGGTTTGGTATAAAAAAGCACTGGACTGGAACTTTGGAAAATGAAGGATTTTTCCACTTATTACCAATTTGGATTTGTGAAAGTCCCTTATTCTCTTTGGATCTCAGTTTCCTCGTCAGTAAGATTAGAGTTTTGGTCTAGAGGATCTTTAAATTCCCTTTTAGTTTTAAATTCTATAATTGTGTAATGAAATTCAATGGAAAGGATTTCTGTAGGGTAAGGTGAGTAGATAATATGTCTCAGACATGAGAGAGAGCTTGGAGAAATACAGAGACATAGAGCATAAGATGAAATAGTGGTCACCCAACTCATTGGATTACATTCTCTCACTTAGTACACAGTTGTAAAAAAATGCATTTAATTTTGTAAAATAGCTCATTAAACTGAAAGAGACTGTAGAAAGCATCAAGTCCTACTTCATCATATTACTGAGAGATGGAACTTATCTTTCCTAAGGTCATATGTTGTGTTCCTTCATTTTTGAAGAGGATCAGTGACATCAGTGGGGATGTCTTGGCTTGTGTGTGAATTGGATTTAAGTGAGACAGTTGCACAAAGTCATCAGCTTCATTCTCATTTCCAATTACTCAAGTACAGTGGCAAAACAAAAGTCAGAATGACTGACAGTGGCCCAGGATGCAGTGGATGACCTTGGTGTCTTCAAAGATAACCAAACTCGAAGAACTTCACAGAACCTGCCTTCATGGCTATTGGTAAAAATTGTTCCCATCCACCCATTCCAACTGGGGAAATATTCCCCTAATTCACCAATGGATTTAAGGCTCATAGGATAACCACAACCTGGTTTTAGTTGATTTGCTGATAAGGTTTTCTGAGGGATTGCTGCATATACTATAGCTTTTGGGAATGTTAGGTAAAAATTGGATGATCTTACTTTACACCTCTTTTCCCTTCACTCCCCAAGACTAGCACTGCTGGTGTAAGGATTTGCTGAGCCTTTTTCAGGAATGTTCACCTACTTTAAGTGTCCACATAAGTCAAATATCAAATTAATTATAAAGTCAAAACTAGAATATGAATTTCCTGTCTTCCAGACTAGGCTTTGGTTTACTGCACACACTAACTCTTTCTGATAGCAAAATAGAACTAAGGAGAGTTTGTGACTGAAAATTATTCCTCTTTTCTCTTCTTTTTTTCTCCTCTCTTCTCCTTTTTTGCCCTCTTCTCTTCCCCACCTTCATTTAGCCATTTAGAAGGAACAGTTGGGAGATCCATAGAATTATAGCTTTAGAGCTGGAGGAACCTTTAATACCAATGAGTCTGTATCACCACCATCTATTTTGTAGATGAGAAAATTGAAGCCCTAATAAGTTATACAGTAAGTAACTGATTAAGTATTCAATTATATACATTATACCTGCAAATCCTATATTTTCTGCTATCCCATTTAGCTATATTTACACCAACCCTTAGTATTAATCATTCAGATGTACACATTGTCTTCCTTTCTGCTACCCATAGAATATAAGCTCTTCAAGGGTAAGAACTGATTTATTTTAGTCTTTGTCTCTTCAGTACCTAGTACATAATTGGTGCCTATGTAATTAAATTGAATAGTCTGTGAGATTCTTGCTCTTCATTCCCACAGCTAATATTACCTCACCCTCTCACCCCCAACCATACAATAAATTAGGGCCAGGGAATGTAGATTGTATTGTGGACTCCAAGGCTAACTTATAGCCATTTAACCTTGCCCTCATAACCACTTACTCCCCTATCCTCCACCATCAAAGTCAGCAAGAAGTTCCCAATTCACCCTTCCTAAACAAGCAAATGGTAAGGTAGTTCACATCTTGCATTTCTTCAAAGCAATTTAAAATTTCACACTTATAATGAATGACTTGTACTCTGTTCCATAAAATCATTTACTGTATTAGAGTCTATTAGCTAGCCTGAAATCATGACCCTCATTTAGCAGTTATGGACTGTGGCAACATTTAATCCATAAGAGTTGATTTGTATACCATTTATGATCTGAACCAGATCTCTTAATGTCAAAAATCATAGCTATCAGAATGAATTATGATCCATTAAGGAAGCAAGATCAGCAGTCTCTGATATGTGTGTCCTATGAGGGAATGCCTGCTCACAGATTTCCTGGAGAATTGGTTGAGTTTTGCCCAGGAGTTCAGGACCTTATTGGAACTTGGTCAGTGTTAAATGGGTGGATCATTAATAAGTTAAAAAATGCTTAGGGAGAAGATGTTAATAATTAGCAGAATGAAGCCAGTTGTGTAGATAGCGATGTCGCTAGTGAGTCTATCCCGGAACAGACTGATCTGGCCGTCAGTTTATTCAGAACTTGAAATTCCTTGGAAAGATGGGGGCATTTAGATACAGAAAGCACAATGATCAGAAAGTTATGGGTGAGAGAACAAAAGGGCTTTCTCAAGCTTAACAATCCTGGGAACAGATCATATACAATGCTGCCTACAAAAGCAGTAGCCAGATACCTTTGAAAACACAAATATTTAGGGCTCTAACTTAGGGTCATTTAATTGGGGGTCAGCTATCACTGGATCAAAGGATTCCTAAATAATAAGAACCTGAGAAATTATTGAATGTTTTTGTCCCCCCTGAATAATTAAAGCCACCATGGGACAGTGTTTAAACATGATCAGCATGATGGTGTGAAAAGAGTGCTGAATTAGGAGTCAAAGGATTGGATCCAAATTCTGACTGTTAATATCTACACTACATCTCTCTAAGAATCAGTTTCCTCAGCTGTAAAAATGAATTGGGTAGACTACATAACTGTGAAGATTTCTTCTCTGTCCAGGTCTACAATCTAGTAAATCACAGCCTTTTCCCAAGATAAATCTTTGGAACTCTGCAGATAACATCTACCTCCCATAGCAATCAATAATTTAGTAAATTGCAGTGGCTCTTTACAACCACCAGGGGCTTCTACACGAATGACTGTTGGAAATTGGCAGGTTTTTTTTTCCCCTGTTCTTTTTGAAATTTCCCTATTCTTCCTTTCAGAAGTAAATGAAGGGAATTATGTGTCTCTCATTATTTTCTGTTTTTCAATTCCATAATGTGTCATATTCTCTCAAATTGTATTAATGTATGAGATTGGGATAGAAAGAATGTCTTTCTCCTCATAAAGGAACTACATTACCTTCAATACATTGGAATGAAAGACATGTTTAAAGGCATTCTTACTATGCACCATTCATTGGGCAATTTTTCTTTTTCTTTCCTTTTTAAAAAAAAATTGTTTGAGCATCTAAGCTGGGTAAGTCAGAATGCTCTGACTTTGTATGGTTACGTATCATTGTTGTTAGAACTGAAAAACATTGCCAAAAGAGGTTCTCTCTGTTCATCACATTTCAGAGCTCAGTAATTCTCCCCTAGATGAAAACCTTTCTCCCCCTGCCAAGTTTGTCCCAGAAGGGAGTGTTTTACTCTGACATTATATAAACTCTCAAAATAGACATTGAAGCTGAACTTCCAATTAGATCTCTCCTTGTAGTGGTGTTTCTTAGATGGTATTATAGAAAGTGCCAAGATCTCCCTTAGCACTTAATAAGAGTTTGCAGTAGATGGAACTCTAGTTTATTCCTAATTGTGGCAACTACCTTTGCATTAATGAGTGGAAGGGATGTCAGGAGCTGTAATTGTAAATTAATCATCAGCATTTGTATTCATTGAATTCTCAAGATTCCTTCAATTGTGAAGTTAAAAGCAATACCATATATGATTTTATACTGACAAAAATTAGAAAGTGAATCTCAGAGAGAGTTTCTCAGAGAAACATGTAATACAGGGGACAAAAGAAATACTATTTTTGAAAAGCATTCAATTTTATTTAGAACTCAAAGGAATCTCAGACACTATATAGTACAACTCTCTTATTTGACAAATGAGGCAACTGAGGCCCATGGGGATTAGGTATGACTTCCCTATGGTCAAATAGATAATAAATAGTGGAATCATAATTTGACCCCAAGGTCTTTGACTTCTGGCAATGCATGAATGGCCAAAGGGAGGGATTGTAAGAAAATATATCTTTCCTGTCATCCTTAGTATGTCAGAACACAGTGCTGAAACTCATATGAAGTTCAGGGACCTTGAGGAAGCACAGGCTAGCCAATTCTGTACCTAAAATAACTCTTAAAGAATCATCCAATTTCTTCCCAGTCTGGGAATAGAATGTTATGTAACTTTAGATCTCTATCCTAAGATATTTTCTATCCCCATAAGAAATATAACATATTTGACAAGCATTTAATTAATTGCCAATGCTATGAAAGGTCCTGGTGATACAAAGATGAGAAAAATAGAAGGAGGGAGGAAAAGAGAGAGAGAGAGAGAAAGAGAGACAGAGACAGATAGAGAGAGAGAGAGAGAGAGAGAGAGAGAGAGGGAGAGAGAGAGAGAGAGAGAGAGAGAGAGAGAGAGAGAGAGAAAGAGAGAGAGAGAGAGAGAGAGAGAGAGAGAGAGAGAGAGAGAGAGAAAGAGAGAGAGAATCACAGACACAGATACAGACAGAGAGAGAGAGAGGAAGGGGCAGAAGGAGAAATAGAAACAGAGAAAGAGACAAACAGACAGACAATCAGACAGACAAAGACAGACAAAGAATGAAAACTTTCTGCCTTCAAGTATCTCACTGAGCATAAATATGAGATTGCAGGAGTCAATGGCTACCATATTCCTAATCCCTTTTACTGAATTGGAATCTTTATTATAAAAATTTTGGTAATGGCTAATCTAATATCCTTTCCAATAATATGATTCACATGCTTGTTAGGTCATTCTCTTAATCCAAATCTAAATCAAATAATATTTATTTGGCACATTTATAAGGCACAGAAAGGTTAAGGGACTTTTACCAGTCAGACAAACAAAATGTGTCAGATACTTGAACTCACATCTTTTGACTTTGAATCTAGTGCTAATTATATTGCCTTTCATTCTGAATTGCTCTGTTTGTATAACTGTAAGGAAAACATCATAGATTCAGGAAGCACCATAGCTCCTAGTTAGTTTTCTTTGTTTTGTAACATAAATTTTTATTTTCCCCAGTTATACATAAAACATCATTTTTTTTTGGTTATACATTTTTGGTTTGGTTATGGAACATTAATCTTTTTTACATATTTCCTTATGAATCATGTTAGGAGAAAAAAATCAGAACAAAAGAGAAAAATCATGAAAGAAAAAATAGAAGATAAAGGCAAAAAAAATTAACATAAGATGTATAAATTTATGTTCAGTTTCCTGGTTCACATTTTTGGATGTGAATAGCATTTTCCATCCAAAGTTTATTGAGATTGCCTTGGATCACTGAACCACTGAGAATAACCAAGTATTTCATAACTGATCATTGCACAATCTTGCTGTTACTGTGTAAAATGTATTCCTGGTTCTGCTTGTTTTGCTCAGCATCGAATTATGCACATATTACCAAGCCTTTCTAAAATCAGTTTGTTCATTTTTATAGAACAATAATAGTCTATTATTTTCACATATCATAGCTTATTCAGGCATTCCCCAATTCATGGACATCTATTAATTTTCCAATTCTTTGCTATCACAAAAAGAGATGCTGCAAACACTTTTACACATTGGGGCCCTTTTCCCTCTTTTATGATATATTTAGGATACAGACTCAATAGTGGCAATGCTGGGTCAAAGATTATACACAATTTTATGGCCTGTGGGCATAGTTCCAAATTGCTCTCCAAAATGGTTGAATCATTTCCCAACTCCACCAACAATGCATTATAATTTCCAGACTAGCTCCCTCGAGGGCCTCAGGATCAGCCAAAGTCAGGATAAATCAAAGTCCTTGGTCTTTAGGGGGAGAAGTGAAGGAGACAGACAAGCTGCCACATGGCTTGCCAAAGATGTATCCTGGATTCTGGATTCTGGAGTCTTCAGCCTCTCTCCTCCTTATCCTGCCATCAATTTTGACTCCTCTCCCCTAGTCCTCCAATCCTTGCCTACAATTATCTCACAACCAAAACATTCAGCAAGCACCAATGGTGAGGAGAGCCATCACATCACCATCTCATCTAAATATGTATAAAGAGCCACTATTTCATATTGAATGCATAATTAGTCATAAGTGTTCTTTTGTCTGATTGAAACACACATTTTTCAGTATTTTAGTCCTCTACAATATATTAATGTTTCAGTTTCCCCAATCCCCTCCAATATTTATCATTACCTTTTCTTATAATCTTAGCTAACCTGTGAGGTGGTACTTCAGAGTTATTTTAATTTGCATTTCTCTAATTAATAGTGATTTAGATCATTTTTTCATATAAGTATGTATGGCTTTAATTTCATCATATGACAATTGCCATATCCTTTGATTATTTATTAATTGAGGAACGACTTGAATTCTTATAAATGTATAAATTCTCACAGTTCTTTATATATTTTAAAAATGAGGCCTTTATCAGAAACATTGGCTATAAATTTTTTCCCCAGCTTTCTGCTTCCCTTCCAATTTTTGCTGTGTTGGTTTTGTTTGTGGAAACCCTTTTTAATTTAATGTTATCAAAGTTGTTCATTTTTCATTTCATAATGTTCTCTAGCTCTTTTTTGGTCATGGATTCCTCTCTTCTCCAAAAATCTCATAGGTAAACTATCCTTTGTTCTCCTAATGTGTTTATAGTAGTTCAGTTATTTTTCTTAGGAGAGTTCTTTCTAGATTAGAATGCTCCTGAGTAGGAACAAGTACAGCAATGCTTTCTTTAGTTCTCAAGGTCATCTTGGTGCAACTTTCTAGATCCTATGTTCATTTCATATGTTTTCTGATACAGGCTAAGGCCTTGGATTATGCCTGAATATTGCAAATAAGGATGCTAGGATCTGAAACAGAACAAAGAGAAGGCATATGTGAGTGAGGTATAAACACAGAGAATCTAGAGATTATAGTAGTCCTATCTTACACAAATCCTTTTTTGTAAACCTTGGTATTTTTCCAATTGCCAGGAGTAGAAGGGACATTTATATCCCAGGACAAAATTGATTATAAGAGTTTAGTGTTTTTACTAGGAACCTATATGGATTATCAAAGATGAATGTAGTGGGTACTTTTTAATTTAAAAAAAATGATAACTTTTGTTCTCATACCATATTTATTTCCCAATGCATTTCTCCCTCTGACCCACTCAACATGTCATAATTATGCTACCAAGAAAAAAGAAAGGAAAAAATAATCAAAACTAATACATCAATTAAGTCCTACATTTAATGGATATAAGGTATTCCACATACATAGTTTCCCACCTTTTAAAGAAGAGAAGTACATATATGATCTGCTAAGTGAAATGAGCAGGATCAGAAGATCATTATATATTCCAACAACAATACTATATTATAATCAATTCTGATGGACGTGACCATCTTCAACAATGAGATGAACCAAATCAGTTCCAATAGAGCAGTAATGAATTGAACCAGCTATACCCAGCAAAAGAACTCTGGGAGATGACTATGAACCACTACATAGAATTCCCAATTCCTCTATTTTCGATTTCCTTCACAGGTTAATTGTACACTATTTCAAAGTCCAATTCTTTTTGTACAGCAAAATAACTGTTTGGACATGGATACATATATTGTATTTAATTTATACTTTAACATATTTAACATGTATTAGTCAACCTGCCTTCTGGGGGAGGAAGGAAGGGAAAGAGGGGAAAAAGTGGAACAAAAGGTTTGGCAATCTGGCAAAAGGCAGTCAATGCTGTAAAATTATCCATGCATGTAACTTATAAATAAAAAGCTATAATAAAAACAAAAACAAAAAAAGAAGAGAAGTACAATCTCAGATATTTTCTTTGGGATGACTGTGATAATTAATTATCTTTTATTGGTTTTTGTGTTTTCTTGGTTTGCTTACTTCATATTTCACTAGTTTAGGTAAGTCTCCCCAAGTTTCCCCTTATTCTTCATATTAGGAAACATTTTATTCATTATGTATCGAAAGAGAAAAGTCTAAGAACAAAAGATAGAGATTAAACATAAATAAAAATATGTAAATGGCCAACTGATTTCCTTCTTTACTTTACTAGGCAAATACTACAATCTTTCACAAAAGTCCTGCTAGACTTTATGTTTTAGATAGGTAGGCTGAGAGCTCCTTCCACGATGATCCCATTTTGGGGATGACCTCCCTTTGCCATAAGTGGCTCTGCTTGTTTTCAAGTCCAGAGAGCATCATACCACCATGGCTTCCTCAAGATAAACTGACTGTTTGAAACCATATTAAATTTATTCATTCCTGATATTAAACTTCTTCAGTTTTCTCTTTCCTCTAATTGGAGGCCTAGAAGATAGAACTCTATGTGAATTCCTATTAAAGCCTTCCTTTATGGAGACTCAAAAGCTTCCAGAAAACTTTCTATTGTCTTTTTATTAGATTTTAAGCTCTTTGATTAAAGGAATTAGAGTAGGCAATGAGGAAACCAAACTATCACTCTTTGCAGATGATATGATGGTATACCTAGAAAACCCCAGAGATTCTACTAAAAAGCTATTAGAAATAATTCATAATTTTAGCAAAGTAGCAGGATACAAAATAAATCCCCATAAATCCTCAGCATTCTTATACACCACCAACAAAATCCAAGAGCAAGAGATACAAAGAGAAATTCCATTCAAATTAACTGTTGATAGCATAAAATATTTGGGAATCTACCTACCAAAGGAAAGTCAGGAATTATATGAGCAAAATTACAAAAAAGTTTTCACATAAATAAAGTCAGACTTGAATAATTGGAAAAATATTAAGTGCTCTTGGATAGGCCGAGCAAATATAATAAAGATGACAATACTCCCTAAACTAATCTATTTATTTAGTGCTATACCAATCAGACTTCCAAGAAAATATTTTAATGATTTAGAAAAAATAACAACAAAATTCATATGGAACAATAAAAAGTCGAGAATCTCAAGGGAATTAATGAAAAAAAAAATCAAATGAAGGTGGTCTAGCTGTACCTGATCTAAAATTATATTATAAAGCAGCAGTCACCAAAACCATTTGGTACTGGCTAAGAAATAGATTAGTGGATCAGTGGGAAAGGTTAGGTTCCCAAGACAGAATAGTCAACTATAGCAATCTAGTGTTTGACAAACCCAAAGACCCTAACTTCTGGGATAAGAATTCATTATTTGATAAAAACTGCTTGGATAATTGGAAATTAGTATGGCAGAAATTAGGCATGGACCCACACTTAACACCATATACCAAGATAAGATCAAAATGGGTCCATGACCTAGGCATAAAGAACGAGATTATAAATAAATTAGAGGAACATAGAATAGTTTATCTCTCAGACTTGTGGAGGAGAAAGAACTTTGTGACCAAAGATGAACTAGAGACCATTACTGATCACAAAATAGAAAATTTTGATTATATCAAATTAAAAAGCCTTTGTACAAACAGAACGAATGCAAACAAGATTAGTAGGTAAGTAACAAACTGGGAAAACATCTTTACAATTAAAGGTTCTGATAAAGGCCTCATTTCCAAAATATATAGAGAACTGACTCAAATTTATAAAAAATCAAGCCATTCTCCAATTGATAAATGGTCAAAGGATATGAACAGACAATTTTCAGATGAAGAAATTGAAACTATTACCACTCACATGAAAGAGTGTTCCAAATCACTATTGATCAGAGAAATGCAAATTAAGACAACTCTGAGATATCACTACACACCTGTCAGATTGGCTAAGATGACAGGAAAAAATAATGATGAATGTTGGAGGGGATGCGGGAAAACGGGGACACTGATGCATTGTTGGTGGAGTTGTGAACGAATCCAGCCATTCTGGAGAGCGATCTGGAATTATGCCCAAAAAGTTATCAAACTGTGCATACCCTTTGATCCAGCAGTGTTTCTATTGGGCTTATACCCCAAAGAGATACTAAAAAAGGGAAGGGGACCTGTATGTGCCAAAATGTTTGTAGCAGCCCTGTTTGTAGTGGCTAGAAACTGGAAAATGAATGGATGCCCATCAATTGGAGAATGGCTGGGTAAATTGTGGTATATGAATGTTATGGAATATTATTGTTCTGTAAGGAATGACCAGCGGGATGAATACAGAGAGGCTTGGAGAGACCTACATGGACTGATGCTAAGTGAGATGAGCAGAACCAGGAGATCATTATACACTTCGACAACGATATTGTATGAGGATGTATTCTGATGGAAGTGGATTTCTCTGACAAAGAGACTTAACTGAGTTTCATTGGAGAAATGATTTTAAGCTCTTTGAAGGCAGGGGCTTTCTTTTTTCTTCGTATTTGTATCCAAAACACAAAGCACAATGCCTGTCACATAACAAGTGCTTAATAATCTATTTAATGGATTTTTGAGATTGTTGACATGTTACATGTCTGCCATTTCAAGATGTGTCCATTTCAATTCAGACAAGATCAGCTTCAGGTTTGTAAACAAATGATAAATTATTTTGGCCCTTGCTACTCACTAAGTCTAAGTGCAAAGGGTTTGTGACCTGTGCCATGACACTGATGTCATTCTAAAAATGAAGGAATGTTGGACTTGGCATTGGAAGATAATAGGATCATTGATTTCTAGAACTGAAAGGAACTCTAGAAGCTATCTAGGACCAGTCTCTTCTTTTACAGGTGAAGCAAACTGTAACGCCAAAAAAGTTCAATAATTTTCCCTTAGTCACAAAGAGAAAAAGTATCTAAATGCATATTCAAACTCAGTGAATCAAGATCAATAGGTTTTTTTTTTCATTCTTTTTGTACTTCTAGGTTCAAATCCTCCCTCTCCTCTTTGGTACAACATGGGTAAAATTGAGAAATTTACTTAGTTCCTCAAGCCTCAGTTTCTTTCCTTATAAGATGAATGGGTTGAACTAGATAACTTCTCAGATATCTTCTGCTTCTAAGTCCATGATCTTTAAGTAAGAGTACTTTAAGTAAGACCTGGGGGATGGGGTATGATCTCAGTCATTTCTGTAGAAAGAACTTTACCACAGTGTGGCTACTTTGTCCTGGCAGCAAGCCAGTAGATCAGCAGAGAAGCTATAAACACAAGGAGTAAAGACTATAACCCCAAAAAGCTAGGGTCTCTTGGGATCTGGCCATATCCACCAAGAGTGTCAAAGCACACTCTCAGAGTCTCAGAAAACAGACACAGTGCAGCCATTGCTGTCCTGCTAGTGCCTCACTGATGCCCTCTGCAGTCTCTAAAGGAAACTCAGTAATATCATCTAGCCACCCCCCCCCAAAAAAAAAAAGCAGACTGCATTTTGTTGTTGTTGTTGTTGTTATTGTTAGTTTGTTTTCTTTGATTCTTCTTTGATAAAATGAGCAAAAAATTAAAAGAGATTCTAACTATTGATAGCTTCTATATGGACAGAGAGCAGATTTTAAACCCTGAGGAGACTAAAAACAGACTGTCTCCAGATGAATCCCCAAAAGGGGATATGATCTGGACCTCAACACACAAGACTCTCATAGAAGAAAATAAAAAGGCTCTCACAAGAGAACCAGAAGAAAAATGGGAAAAGTAAGTGGAAGCTTGGCAAGATAATCTGGGGAGAAGTCTCCTATTCATTTAAAGATATCTTATTCAAAGATAAAGAAATCAAATCCTTGAAAAACAGAATTAGTGAACTGGAAAAGGTAAATAACTCCAAGGAAAACAGAATTAGTAAGTTGGAAAAAGAAAATAGCTCTCTAAAAATAAAATTGGTGAAATGAAAAAAAAAATTCCAAGGAACAAAACAACTCACTTAAAAACTCAATTGGACAATTACCAAAAAAATATAAAAAAGTGACTGAAGAAAATAATTCATTAAAAATCAGAATTGAACAAATGGAATTGAATGAAACCAGGATGCCAAGAATCAGTCAAGCAAAACCAAAAAAAAAAAAAAAAAAAAAATGAAACAATGGGAAAAAAATGTCAAATACCTTTTTCGGAAAACAACAGATCTGGAAAATAGATCTAGGAGAGATAATCTGAGAATTATTGGACTTCCTGAAAAATATGATGAAAAAAAAGAGCCTGGACATTATTTTCCAGGAAATTATCAAAGACAACTACCCAGATGTTATAGAAACAGAGGATAAAATAGATATTGAAAGAATTCATCGACCACCTACTGAAAGGGACCATAAAATCAAAACTCCAAGAAATATAGTGGCTAAATTCCAGAACTATCAGATGAAGGAAAAAATACTACAAGCTGCTAGGAAAAAATCAATTCAAATATAGAGGAGCCACAATAAGGATTACTCAGGATCTAGCAGTATCCACATTAAAGGATTGAAGGGCCTGGAATCTAATATTCCAAAAGGCTAAGGAACTTGATATGCAGCCAAAAATAATTTATCCAGACAAAATGAGCATTTTTTTTTCCAGAGAAGAAGATGGAAATTCAATGAAAAAAATGAATTTAATCTATTTCTGATGAAAAAACCAGAACTAAACAAAAAAGTTTGATCTCCAAATATAGGACTCAAGAGAAACCTAAAAAGGTAAAAAGAAATCTTGGGTACTATATTTCTGTTATAAAGATATATGTAAAGAATACATGTATAATTTGTTCTAGAAACTAAAGGTGAAGGAAATTGTACCAGAAAAAGTGTAAAGTGGGGGTACTACATCTCACAAAGACACAAAGGAAACCTATTATATCAGAAAGAAAGAATGAAGGGGGATGAATATAGTGTGTATTTTACTTTCATCAGAATTGCCTTAAAGAGAAAAAATATTAGACATATTTGGTGAAACTTCTCCCACCTCATTGAAAAGTGGGAGGAGAAAATGAAAAGGGAAGGAGTAAGTTACATGGAAGGGAATACAGAAATTGTGAGGAAAAGGGGTAAGATAGGGGGAGGAACTCTAAGGAAGGGGGAGGGATACTAAAAAGGGAGGGCTGTGAGAAGCAAGTGGTGCTCACAAATTTAATATTGGGGAGAGGGGTAAAGGAGAAGGGAAGGAGAAAAGCATAAGCACAGGTTAACAAGATAGCAAATAGCACAGAATTAGTAATTTTAACCATAAATGTGTATGGGGTAAACTCCCCCATAAAGAGGAAGTGTTGGGACTTCCAGTTAAGATGGCGGAGAGGAGGCACACAGCTGCATAAGCTCCATGCTTTCTCTCACTATCCATTTCATTACAAGCCTCTGAATTAATCATTACAAGCCTCTGAATTAATGCTTGACTGAAAAAAAAACCCACAAATAGTTACCAAGAGAAGCCATCCTTGAGATTCGCCAAGAAAGGTCTGTCTTTACTGGAGGGCTGGGACGGTTTTAGATCGGGCGCAGGCGGCGGGCAGCGGCAGTGAGAGCACGGGAGCAGACTGGAGAGGGGGTGGGGAGTGATCGCACCCGTCTCTGCGGGGAGAGCTTCGCTACAGGTTTGGATACTTTGTTCCGGCAGCAAGTCAGCAGCCCAGCAGAGAAGCTAAAAACACCGGGGGTGAAGAATACAACCCCAAACAGCTGGAGTCTCTCGGGACCTGGCCGCCGTCCCCCTTCCCCCCCCATAGTGACTCAGCACGCTCTGGGATCTCAGCGCAGGCGCAGCACAGTCGGGCTAGTGCCTCACTGCTGCCCCCCGCAGAGGAAGCTCGGTAACAACACCTAGCCCCTCCCCCCCCCAAGAAAGACTCCAGTTTTTTTCTTTTTTTTTCTTTGCTAGTCTGTCTTTGATTATTAGACAGAATGAGCAAGAAACTGAAGAGGACTTTAACCCTTGACAGCAGATAGAGAGCAGACCCTAAATCCTGAGGAGACTAAAAACAGACTGTCTCCAGGTGAATCCCCAAAGGAGGAGATCATCTGTTCCTCAGCACAGATGAACCTCATAGAAGTAATTAAAAAGGCTCTCACAAGGGAGCTAGAAGAAAAATGGGAGGCTTGGCAAAAGAGCCTGGAGAAATCAGTTAAAGAGAGAGTGGATAAAGAAATAAAATCCTTGAAAAATAGGATTAGTGAACTGGAAACAGAAAACAGCTCTCTAAAAAACAAAATTGGCGAAATGGAAAAAAATTCCACAGAACAAAAGAACTCAATGGGACAATTAGAAAAAGATTTTTAAAAAGTGAGTGAAGAAAATACTTCACTGAAAATCAGAATTGAACAATTGGAATTGAATGACCCGAGGAGACAAGAAGAATCAGTCAAGCAAATCCAAAAAAAATCAAACAATTGAGAAAAATGTGAAATACCTTCTGGGGAAGACAACAGACCTGGAAAACAGATCCAGGAGAGACAATCTGAGAATCATTGGACTCCCAGAAAAACATGATGAAAAAAAGAGCCTGGACACTATTTTCCAGGAAATTATCAAAGAGACCTGCCCAGAAGCCATAGGAACAGAGGTAAAAATAAACATTGAAAGGATTCATTGATCACCCACTGAAAGGGATCCTAAAATCAAAACACCAAGGAATATAGTGGCCAAATGCCAGAACCCTCAGATGAAGGAAAAAATATTGCAAGTGGCTAGAAAAACCCAATTCAAGTATCAAGGAGCCACAATAAGGATCACCCAGGATCTGGCAGCATCCACATTAAAGGATCGAAGGGCCTGGAATATGATATTCCAAAAGGCTAAGGAACTTGGTATGCAACCAAAAATAACTTACCCAGCGAGAATGAGCATCTTTTTCCAGGGAAGAAGATGGACATTCAACGAAATAAGCGAATGTCACCTATTTTTGGTGAAAAAGCCAGAAGTTAACAAAAAGTTTGATCTACAAATATAGAATTCAAGACAAATCTAAAAAGGTAAAGATTAAGCTTGGGAACTATATTTCTGATATAAAGATGTATAAAAAATACATGTATACCTTGTTCTAGAAACTGATGTGGAAAGGACATTGTACCAGAAAAAGGGTAAAGTGGGGGTACTACATCTCATGAAGAGGCATAGGAAACCTATTATATCTGAGAGAAAGAATGGAGGGGGAAGAATATAGTGGGTATCTTACTGCCTTCAGAATTGGCTTTAAGTGAAAAATCTTAAGACATATTCAATCTTTGGTGAAACTTCTCCCACCTCATTGAAAAGTGAGAAGGGAAAAGTGAAAAGGGAAGGAATAAGCTAAGCGGAAGGGAATACGGGAACTGGGAGGGAAAGGGGTAAGATAGGGGGAGGAACTCTAAGGCGGGGGGAGGGATGCTAAAAAGGGAGAGCTGTGAGAAGCAAGTGGTGCTCACAAGCTTAATACTGGGAAGGGGGGTAAAGGGGAAAGAAGGGAGAAAAGCATAAACCGGGGTTAACAAGATGGCAAGTAATACAGAATTGGTCATTCTAACCATAAATGTGAACGGGGTAAACTCCCCCATAAAGAGGAAGCGGTTAGCAGAATGGATTAAAAGCCAGAATCCTACAATATATTGTTTACAGGAAACACACCTGAAGCGGGGAGATACATGCAGGTTAAAGGTAAAAGGTTGGAGCAAAATCTACTATGCTTCAGGTGAAGTCAAAAAAGCAGAGGTAGCCATCTGATCTCAGATCAAGCTAAAGCAAAAATTGATCTAATTAAAAGAGATAAGGAAGGGCACTATATCTTGCTAAAGGATAGCATGGATAATGAAGCACTATCTATATTAAACATATATGCACCAAGTGGGGTAGCATCTAAATTCTTAAAAGAGAAATTAAGAGAGCTACAAGAAGAAATAGACAGTAAAACTATAATAGTGGGAGATCTTAACCTTGCACTCTCAGAATTAGATAAATCAAACCACAAAATAAATAAGAAAGAAGTCAAAGAGGTAAATAGAATACTAGAAAAGTTAGATATGATAGATCTCTGGAGAAAATGTAATGGGGACAGAAAGGAGTACACTTTCTTTTCAGCAGTTCATGGAACCTATACAAAAATTGACCATATATTAGGACATAAAAACCTCAAACTCAAATGCAGTAAGGCAGAAATAGTAAACGCATCCTTTTCAGACCACAATGCAATGAAAATTACATTCAACAAAAAGCCAGGGGGGAGTAGAACAAAAAATAATTGGAAACTAAATAATCTCATACTAAAGAATGATTGGGTGAAACAGCAAATCATAGACATAATTAATAACTTCAGCCAAGAAAACGATAATAATGAGACATCATACCAAAATGTATGGGATGCAGCCAAAGCGGTAATAAGGGGAAATTTCATATCTCTAGAGGCCTATTTGTATAAAATAGAGAAAGAGAAGGTCAATGAATTGGGCTTACAACTAAAAATGCTAGAAAAGGAACAAATTAAAAACCCCCAGTCAAACACTAAACTTGAAATTCTAAAAATAAAAGGAGAGATCAATAAAATTGAAAGTAAAAAAAAAACTATTGAATTAATTAATAAAACTAAGAGTTGGTTCTATGAAAAAACCAACAAAATAGACAAACCCTTAGTAAATCTGATTAAAAAAAGGAAAGAGGAAAATCAAATTGTTAGTCTTAAAAATGAAAAGGGAGAACTCGCCACTAACGAAGAGGAAATTAGAGCAATAATTAGGAGTTACTTTGCCCAACTTTATGCCAATAAATTCGACAACTTAAATGAGATAGAAAAATACCTCCAAAAATATAGCTTGCCCAAACTAACAGAGGAAGAAGTAAATATCCTAAACAGTCCCATCTCAGAAAAAGAAATAGAACAAACTATCAATCAACTCCCTAAGAAAAAATCCCCAGGACCAGATGGATTTACATGTGAATTCTACCAAACATTTAAAGAACAATTAACTCCAATGCTAAATAAACTATTTGAAAAAATAGGGATTGAAGGAGTCCTACCAAACTCCTTTTATGACACAGACATGGTACTGATACCTAAACCAGGTAGGTTGAAAACAGTGAAAGAAAATTATAGACCAATCTCCCTAATGAATATTGATGCTAAAATCTTAAATAAAATATTAGCAAAAAGATTACAGAAAATCATCCCCAGGATAATACATTATGATCAAGTAGGATTTATACCAGGAATGCAGGGCTAGTTCAATATTAGGAAAACTATTAGCATAATTGACTATATCAATAACCAAACAAACAAAAACCATATGATCATCTCAATAGATGCAGAAAAAGCATTTGATAAAATCCAACATCCATTCCTAATAAAAACACTTGAGAGCATAGGAATAAATGGACTTTTCCTTAAAATAGTCAGAAGCATACATTTAAAACCATCAGTAAGCATCATATGCAATGGGGGGAAACTGAAACCTTTCCCAGTAAGATCTGGAGTGAAGCAAGGTTGCCCACTATCACCATTATTATTTAACATCGTATTAGAAACACTAGCCTCGGCAATAAGAGTTGAGAAAGGTATTAAAGGAATTAGAGTAGGCAATGAGGAAACCAAACTATCACTCTTTGCAGATGATATGATGGTATACCTAGAGAACCCCAGAGATTCTACTAAAAAGCTATTAGAAATAATTCATAATTTTAGCAAAGTAGCTGGCTACAAAATAAATCCCCATAAATCCTCAGCATTTTTATACATCACCAACAAAACCCAACAGCAAGAGATACAAAGAGAAATTCCATTCAGAATAACTGTTGATACCATAAAATATTTGGGAATCTATCTACCAAAGGAAAGTCAGGAATTATATGAGCAAAATTATGAAAAAGTCTCCACACAAATAAAGTCAGACTTAAATAATTGGAAAAATATTAAGTGCTCTTGGATCAGCCGAGCGAACATAATAAAGATGACAATACTCCCTAAACTAATCTATTTATTTAGTGCTATGCCAATCAGACTTCCAAGAAAATATTTTAATGATCTAGAAAAATAACAACAAAATTCATATGGAACAATAAAAAGTCGAGAATCTCAAGGGTATTAATGAAAAAAAAATCAAATGAAGGTGGCCTAGAT
The DNA here is from genome assembly GCF_016432865.1 of Antechinus flavipes. Taxonomy (NCBI): domain Eukaryota; kingdom Metazoa; phylum Chordata; class Mammalia; order Dasyuromorphia; family Dasyuridae; genus Antechinus; species Antechinus flavipes. The sequence goes on along the minus strand of NC_067399.1, from coordinate 487,726,288 downwards.
GTACCTGATCTAAAATTATATTATAAAGCAGCAGTCACCAAAACCATTTGGTACTGGCTAAGAAATAGATTAGTGGATCAGTGGAAAAGGTTAGGTTTACAAGACAGAATAGTCAACTATAGCAATCTAGTGTTTGACAAACCCAAAGACCCTAACTTCTGGGATAAGAATTCATTATTTGATAAAAACTGCTTGGATAATTGGAAATTAGTATGGCAGAAATTAGGCATGGACCCACACTTAACACCATATACCAAGATAAGATCAAAATGGGTCCATGACCTAGGCATAAAGAACGAGATTATAAATAAATTAGAGGAACATAGAATAGTTTATCTCTCAGACTTGTGGAGGAGAAAGAAATTTGTGACCAAAGATGAACTAGAGACCATTACTGATCACAAAATAGAAAATTTTGACTAATTCAAATTAAAAAGCCTTTGTACAAACAAAACTAATGCAAACAAGAGTAGAAGGGAAGCAACAAACTGGGGAAACATCTTCACAGTTAAAGGTTCTGATAAAGGCCTCATTTCCAAAATATATAGAGAACAGACTCAAATATATAAGAAATCAAGCCATTCTCCAATTGATAAATGGTCAAAGGATATGAACAGACAATTTTCAGAGGATGAAATTGAAACTATTACCACTCATATGAAAGAGTGTTCCAAATCATTATTGATCAGAGAAATGCAAATTAAGACAACTCTGAGATACCACTACACACCTGTCAGATTGGCTAAGATGACAGGAAAAAATAATGATGAATGTTGGAGGGGATGCGGGAAAACTGGGACACTAATGCATTGTTGGTGGAGCTGTGAACGAATCCAACCATTCTGGAGAGCAATCTGGAATTATGCCCAAAAAGTTATCAAATTGTGTATACCCTTTGACCTGGCAGGGTTTCTATTGGGCTTATATCCCAAAGAAATACTAAAGAAGGGAAAGGGACCTGTATGTGCCAAAATGTTTGTAGCAGCCCTATTTGTAGTGGCTAGAAACTGGAAAATGAATGGATGCCCATCAATTGGAGAATGGCTGGGTAAATTGTGGTATATGAATGTTATGGAATATTATTGTTCTGTAAGAAATGACCAGCAGGATAAATACAGAGAGGACTGGCGAGACTTACATGAACTGATGCTGAGTGAAATGAGCAGAACCAGGAGATCATTATACACTTCGACAACGATATTGTATGAGGTCATATTTTGATGGAAGTGGATTTCTTTGACAAAGAGACCTGAGTTTCAATTGATAAATGACGGACAAAAGCAGCTATACCCAAAGAAAGAACACTGGGAAACGGATGCGAACTATTTGCATTTTTGTTTTTCTTCCCGGGTTATTTATACCTTCTGAATCCAATTCTCCCTATGCAACAAGAGAACTGTTCGGTTCTGCAAACCTATATTGTATCTAGGATATACTGCAACATATATCCAACATATATAGGACTGCTTGCCATCTAGGGGAGGGGGTGGAGGGAGGGAGGGGAAAAATCGGAACAGAAATGAGTGCAAGGGATAATGTTGTAAAAAAATTACCCTGACATGGATTCTGTCAATATAAAGTAATTATTAAATAAAAATTAAAAAAAAAAAAGAGGAAGTGGTTAGCAGACTGGATTAAAAGCCAGAATACTACAATATGTTGTTTACAGGAAACACACTTAAAGCAGCATGATACATACAGAGTAAAGATAACAGGTTCGAGCGGAATCTACTATGCTTCAGGTGAAACCAAAAAAGCAGGGGTAACGATCCTGATCTCAGATCAAGCAAAAGCAAAAATTGGTTTAATCACAAGACATAAGGAAGGGCACTATATCTTGCTAAAGGGTAACATAGATAATGAAGCAATATCAATATTAAACATATATGCACCAGGTGGTGTAGCATCTAAATTCTTAAAAGAGAAATTAAGAGAGCTGCAAGAAGAAATAGACAGCAAAACTATAATAGTGGGAGAGTTCAACCTTAAACTCTCAGAATTAGATAAATCAAACCATAAAATAAATAAGAAAGAAATCAAAGAGGTAAATAGAATACTAGAAAAGTTAGATATGATAGATCTCTGGAGAAAACAAAATGGAGACAGAAAGGAGAAAACTTTCTTTTCAGCAGTTCATGGAACCTATACAAAAATTGACCATATATTAGGACATAAAAACCTCAGACTCAAATGCAGTAAGGCAGACATAGTAAATGCATCCTTTTCAGACCATGATGCAATGAAAATTACATTCAATAAAAAGCCAGAGGAAAGTAGACCAAAAAACAATTAGAAACTAAATAATTTCATACTAAAGGATGTTTGGGTGAAACAGCAAATCATAGACATAATTAATAACTTCACCCAAGAAAATAACAATAATGAGATGTCATACAAAAATGTGTGGGATGCAGCAAAGTGGTAATAAGGGGAAATTTTATATCTCTAGAAGCCTACTTGCATAAAATAGAGAACGAGAAGATCAATGAATTGGGCTTGCAACTAAAAATGCTAGAAAAGAAACAAATTAAAACCTCCCAGTCAAACACTAAACTTGAAGTTCTAAAAATAAAAGAAGAAATTAATAAAATTGAAAGTAAAAAAAAAAAAACTATTGAATTAATAAAACCAAGAGTTTGTTCTATGAAAAAAAATACATAAACCCTTAGTAAATCTGATTTAAAAAAAAGAAAGAGGAAAATCAAATTGTCAGTCTTAAAAATGAAAAGGGAGAATTTGCCACTAACAAAGAAGAAATTAGAGCAATAATTAGGAGTTACTTTGCCCAACTTTATGCCAATAAATCCGATAACTTAAATGAAATGGAAAAATACCTTCAAAAATATAGCTTGCCCATATTAACAGAGGAAGAAGTAAATATCCTAAACAGTCCCATTTTAGAAAAAGGAATAGAACAAGCTATTAACCAACTCCCCAAGAAAAAATCCCCAGGACCAGATGGATTTACACGTGAATTCTACCATTTAAAGAACAATTAACTCCAATGCTAAATAAACTATTTGAAAAAATAGGGATTGAAAGAGTCCTACCAAATTTCTTTTATGATACAGACATGGTACTGATACCTAAACCAGGTAGGTTGAAAACAGAGAAAGAAAATTATAGACCAATTTCCCTAATGAATATTGATGCTAAAATCTTAAACAAGATATTTGCAAAAAAACTACTGAAAATCATCCCCAGGATAATACACCATGATCAAGTAGGATTTATACCAGGAATGCAGAGCTGGTTCAATATTAGGAAAAATATTAGCATAATTGACTATATCAATAACCAAATTAACAAAAACCATATGATCATCTCAATAGATGCAGAAAAAGCATTTGATAAAATCCAACGTCCATTCCTAATAAAAACACTTGAGAGTATAGGAATAAATGGACTTTTCCTTAAAATAGTCAGGAGCATATATTTAAAACTGTCAGTAAGCATCTCATATAATGGGGATAAACTAGAACCATTCCCAGTAAGATCAGGAGTGAAACAAGTTTGCCCACTATCACCATTACTATTTAATATTGTATTAAAAATGGTAGCCTCAGCAATAAGAATTGAGAAAAAGATCATAGGAATTACAGTAGATTATGAGGAAACCAAATTATCACTCTTTGCAGATGATATGATGGTATACTTAGAGAACCCCAGAGATTCTATGAAAAAGCTATTAGAAATAATTCACAACTTTAGCAATGTTTCAGGATACAAAATAAATCCACATAAATCCTCGGCATTTTTATACATCACCAACAAAATCCAACAGCAAGAGATACAAAGAGAAATTCCATTCAAAATAACTGTTAATAGAATAAACTATTTGGGAAGCTATCTACCAAAGGAAAGTCAGCAATTATATGAGCAAAATTACAAAACATTTTCCACACAAATAAAGTAAGATTTAAATAACTGGAAAAATATTAAGTGCTCTTGGATAGGCCGAGCAAATATAATAAAGATGACAATACTCCCTAAGCTAATCTATTTATTTAGTGCTATACCAATCAGATTCCCAAGAAACTATTTTAATGACCTAGAAAAAATAACAACAAAATTCATATGGAACAATGAAAGGCCAAGAATTTCAAGGGAATTAATGAAGAAAAATCAGAAAAATTACCTATGCATATCTTGTAAATAAAAAGCTATAATAATAATAAAGAAATCAAATGAAGGTAGACTACCTGTACTAGATCTAAAACTATATTATAAAATAGCAGTCACCAAAACCATTTGGTATTGGCTAAGAAATAGATTAGGTTAGGTTCACAGGACAAAATATTTAATAACTATAGCAATCTAGTGTCTGACAAACCAAAGATCCCAACTTTTGGGATAAGAATTCATTATTTAACAAAAACTGCAGGGAAAACTGGAAATTAGTATGGCAGAAATTAGTCATGGACCCACACTTAACACCATACACCAAGATAAGGTCAAAATGGGTTCATGACCTAGGCATCAAAAATGAGATTACAAATAAATTAGAGGAACATAGGATAGCTATTAGAATTGACAAAGCAGTAATAAGGGGAAATTTTATATCTCTAGAAGCCTACTTGCATAAAATAGAGAATGAGAAGGTCAATGAATTGGGCTTGCAACTAAAAATGCTAGAAAAGAAACAAATTAAATATTGACATAATTGACTATATCAATAAACAAATTAACAAAAACCATATTATCATCTCAATAGATGCAGAAAAAGCATTTGATAAAATCCAACATCCAGTTTTACCTCTCAGACTTGTGGAAGAGGAAGGAATTTGTGACCAAAGAAGAACTAGAGATCATTATTGATCACAAAATAGAAAGTTTTTATTATATCAAATTAAAAAGCCTTTGTACAAACAAAACTAATGCATATATGATTAGAAGGGAAGCAACAAACTGGGAAAACATTTTTGCAGTTTAAGTTTCTGATAAAGGCTTCATTTCCAAAATATATGTATAATTGACTCTAATTTATAAGAAATCAAGCCATTCTCCAATTGATAAGTGGTCAAAAGAGATGAACAGACAACTCATCAAATCACTATTGATCAGAGAAATGCAAATTAAGACAACTCTGAGATACCACTACACACCTGTTAGATTGGCTAAGATGACAGGAAAAAATAACGTTGAATGTTGGAGGGGATACAGGAAAACTGGGACACTGAGGCATTGTTGGTGGAATTGTGAATGAATCCAAATATTCTGGAGAGCAATCTGGAATTATGCTCAAAAAGTTATCAAACTGTGCATACCCTTTGATCTAGCAGTGTCAGTTCTAGGCTTATATCCCAAAGAGATACTAAAGAAGGGAAAGGGACCCATATGTGCCAAAGTGTTTGTGGCAGCCCTTTTTGTAGTGGCTAGAAACTGGAAAATAAATAGATGTCCATCAATTGGAGAATGGCTGAATAAATTATGGAATATGAATTTTATGGAATATCATTGTTCTGTAAGAAATGACAAGCAAGATAAATACAGAGAGGCTTGGAAAGACTTACGTGAACTGATGCTGAGTGAAATGAGCAGAACCAGGAGATCATTATATACTTCAACAACAACACTGTATGAGGATGTATTCTGATGGAAGTGGATATCTTCAACAAAGAGAAGATCTAATTCAGTTCCAATTGATCAATGACGGACAGAATCAGCTACACCCAGAGAAGGAACACTGGGAAATGAGTGTGAACTGTTTGCATTTTCGTTTTTCTTCCCGTGTTGTTTTTACTTTCTGAATCCAATTCTTCTTGTACAACAAGAGAACTGTATGGTTCTGCACATATATATTGTATCTAGGATATACTATAACATATTTAACATGTATAAGACTGCCTGCCATCTAGGGGAGGGGATAAAGAGAGGGAAGGCAAAAGTCAGTACAGAAGTGAGTACAAGGGATAATGTTGTAAAAAAAAAATTACCTATGCATATGTTCTGTCAATAAAAAGTTATAATAATAAAAAAACAATTTTATAATATACATCAGTGATGTCAAACTCAAACAGGGGTACATCAAACTACATAAGTAACCTTGTAACTCACATTTTTATTTAGTTTTAAAATGTCATGTTATCTATGTTTTATTGTACTTTATTTTCTTAAGTATTTCTCAATTGCATTTTAACATGGTTTAGCAGCACTTAGGAGTTTTCATTTGCATGTGATCTGCAGGCCAAATGTTTGATGCCTCTAACATACATAATTATTAGTAGAGTAACATAAGTATGTTGTAAATAAGCAAATATGTACAAATAGACATGCTTGCTTAGTTTTTTTAAATATTAAAATTTGAATTAATTAATTTTTGCTTTCAGGGTTTTATGATTAAAAATCTCAAAACTACTCTACTAGAGGGAAGCAAACAGATTTAAACTAACAGACAATGATAAAAGTTACAAATTTGTAAAGATTTTTAAAAATTAAGCCTGATATTCCATCCCAAATGTAGGTCTCATTGTGATGATATTTTTCTGTTTCCCCTTATTTCTGAATATGCTTCTTTGAGATTATTTTAAGAACTTAATTCTGCTTAGTTTGCTATTTTTTTTAAATCTCAAAATAAATGATTTCTCTTCCATCCTCTCCTCTCTTCTTCCCTCTCTTTATTTTGTCACCTTTTTTCAAAACTCACTTCACTTTCAAAGCTCCCAATTACTATGAAAGGCATTACAAAAGATTTGAAGGAAAAATGTAAAACAAAACAAAAATCATGAAAATGGCAAAAAAAAAATGATCTAGCATTCACTTCCTAGAAAAAAATCTCAAATTGAAAATGATAAGGAATAGTATAGCCAAAATCTATATATTCCTGGTGAAAATAAGACACTGAAGTCAGCCAAAAAGAATCCATATGCCAAGGAAACAGAGTCAGAACCATATTAAACTACTCTGCAATGACTTAAAAGACAGAAATCTTGGATATTGGTGTTGCCAAAGAAAAAAAAAAAGGATCACAAACAAAAATAATTTATGCTGAAAAAGAAGATTTAAAAACTCCCAAGCCTTTCTAAGTAAAAGATAAAAGCTGAATAGAATTTTAAAATGAGAATGTTATAGGTGAGAGGAATCTAGAAAGGCAAATATATCTGAGCAACTGGAAGTGATTAAATGATGATGAACTACTTACATTAAGGTTGGAGAGATACATGAACTTTCAGACTTTTAAGGGTCAAACTTCAAGGGAACAAAAAAAAAAATCAGGCCTTGAAGGATGTGGTCTTGCTCTATTTTTTTACAGAGGAAAAAAAAAGAGTGAGGGAAAAGAATAAAGAAAGAATGGGGGACTACTAATACTGTATAATTGAGGTAAGAAAAAAAGTATTCAAATATGAAGGAGAGAGTGGAAGAAACAAGACTTTTCATGAACCTTACTATTGTCTGAACTAGACAAAGGAGGGATGACAATAACAACACAAATAGTTTGGTATAATTATATAGTAAATTCAGTAGGGAAGCAGTTGGTAAATGGGGAAGAAGAGAGGAGCATAAAATTGATAAGAGAATGCTGAGATATCTTTGAAATTCAACCTTAATACCAACACTATTCCTTACTATTGCTCCTGGCCTCAGATCTCTCTATTTTCTTGGGAGACTCTAAGACTTGAGTCATGCTGTTTGGCTGGGAAATTACCATTTTTTGTGACTAGCTAATAATATTCAAAATAAATCTTAACCTCAGAAGATAGATTAATAAGCAGGATCAAAAGAAGAGAAATAACCAATAATTGGTGTGGAACTGGATGAAGGGAAGGGGAGGCATACCCCTTCACTTATTAATTACTAATGTGGATAACATTCTTTTTAAAAACCATCTTTGTGAAGAGAAAGTGTGCAGATTAACAAAGAATAAAAGTATATGATATGATGGAGAGGAAAACAAAATTGTTGAGTATAATCATGAATGGGAATGGAATAAAAATTTTTTTAAAAGGCAAGGTAAAAAAGTAGATTGGAAAATATAATCCAACACTATGTTGCTTAAAAGAAATACACTTGAAATACAATGTCTCTTGCATTTCTAATTTGGGGGAATAAAGCATAATTCATTAAGCTATAAGTAGATTTTATAAAAATAACCTCAGACAATGAAACCACAAATGGGCATTGGTAAAAGAGATAAGCTTTGAAAAAACATTATGCTTAAAAGCATCGTTAGATAATGAAATAATACAAATACTTTATATATATAGATAAAGATATCTAGATATATGTATTAACTAGAATATTATCTACATATTTAAAGGGCAGACATAAGCAACATAAATATAATAGAAAGAAACCTCAATATGCACCTTTTCAAACTTAGATAAATCTAACAAAAAAGTAAAGAAAAACAAAGATATGGAACTGCATAGTATGTTAGAAATGTTACATTTGATAGAGTTCTAGCAATTACTGAATGCACCTGAAGGGAGTATACATAGTTTTCAGCAATGTGTTTAATAAATGAGACCATATTCTAGACATTAAAAAATTTACAAACCAGTAGTGTAATGCAGAAATATTAGATTCATCATTTACTGACCACAAAACAATGAAAATTAAATTTAAACATAGCATTTTCTATAAAATTTTAAAAGAGACTAACATAGCATTTTAAAAATATGTATGTCAAAACCATTACAGGAGAAATAATTTAATCAGAGAAAATACTATCTTTAAACCAACATAGTATAATTTGGGGGATTCTCTCAAAGCAGTTTTTAGGAGAAATTTTATATTTCTAAAAATGGACTGAAGTGATCACTTCAGCAAACAATTAATATATAAAAACATTCATAAAAATTCAGCCTTTCTGTTACCAAGAAAATCCATCAAAAAGAGATAAAAAATACATTTAAGTCAGAATAACTATAGAATATGTAATCTAAGAATCCATTTAGTAAGATTCTCTTCCATATATCTAAAATATACCATGGATATGTCTGAGGATTCTTACAAGGTGCTAAGTAAGTGGAATTGAGGAGACAATGGTTAAATCTAGTTTAGCATTGATTTAGTCCTACAACAAATAATGGTTTCCTAGTGATATAATGATTGCTGTGTATTCAGTGTACAGCATATAAGCAAGAAGCTCTCAGGGCCAGACACATAAGCCCACTAGAAGCTCTTGGAGGAGGAGACAGATTCATTCCCTCTTCCACCTTTGTTGTGACTGAAGGCTGAAGTACAAACCTTTGGAGTTGGAGACATTTGGAGGGAGCTAGAGGCAGAAGCTGCCAGAGGCAAAGGACTAGTGGCAAGAGCTCTCGGAACCAAGGAGAGAGATAGGCCTCTATTAAAGCTAACCAGGCCCCAGCAAAAGAGATAAGACTTTGAAGGAAACAATAAAGGATTTGGACTTTAACTTCTGTCTGCATTTGGGGTAGTTACACTGAACTTAACCTAAGGCTGCCTCCAGAAGTCCCCCAAGAAACCTGCTCCCAGAGAACATTATATCTTAGAGAAGAGAATATTACATTTTGGCACCCAAATGTGGGACCAAGAACCTTCATCTGTGACCCATAAATTAGGGTGAGTTCAACAAGGAAACTTTGTTAAAGGAATAAAATAGTATTTCAACTAAAATGGGACAGGTATTTAGAAAATAGCCTTCTTTTCCTCTTTAAGGAAAATGTGTTGAAAGCTTGGTCAGACTGATAAAAAAAAAAATCAAGATTTAATTGTAACTTGGGAGCAGATTATTGATCTTTTAAAAACTACAGTACACATCTCCTTGGTTCCCTAATGAAAAAGAATTGGATCCAGATGAGTGGAAATTAGTAGTAGAACAATTAGGTGAATACTACAATTCCAATCCAAACTCAATTTCCAAAAATATACTTTATACATACAATTTAATACAACTGGCTTTAAGAAATTATATAAGTGTTAGAATAAGAAAAAAGAAGAAAGAGGAGGAAGGGGAGGATCCAAATAAACTAGGTGAAAAGGATGAAGAATCAGATAAGAATGGAGTTAAGTACAATTTTAAGTGGGGTGCTTCACAGCAGCAGAAATTAGGCCATTCCCTGTAGTGTTCTCTTATTTTGTATAATATATGATGGTTCTCTGGGAGCAGGTTTCTTGGGGAGGTTCTCCAGGCAGCCTTAGTTTCAGTTCAGATCAATAATCGCTTCAAATGCAGCCAGCTGTTAAAGTAGTTCTTTATTGTTTCTTCCAAAATAGCCCAATTAGCTTTCTTTGGTTCCAAGAGCTCTCATTGCTAATCTTTTGCCTCTGCCAGCTTCTGCCTCTAGCTCAATCCGTCTCCTGGCTTCTCAATCCCCTCAACTGACTGACTAACTGACTGAAGCTCTAAGAGCTTCTTATATATGATCTCTTAAAGGTGTGAACCCAAAGATTGAGTCTTCCTCTGAGAGAGTGGGATTGTGGGTTTCTGATTTGTGAATCTCCCAAACTTGTGAACTAATGTGTGATTTAATGTGTGAATTCTTAAAGATGTAAACTTAAGCATTGTTTCTATCAATTCCATGAGTTAACACCTTGTTTCAAGTTCTGGCTCATAACAATTCCCCATCCCCTGTCCTACCTCCCTCAATTAACTCTTCATGAGTGGAGGGAGAAGGAGGAGAGGGAGAGGTAGTAACCCATTCAGCACTACCTACAAAGCAGCCTATGATAACATTACAAAAGACATTGGTTAAGGCAAAAAATAAAGGACAGGATGTATCTGATTTAATAAATGTATACCCTGTGATTGAAGAACTTGACTCTTCAAGTCAAAAAAGAAGAAGATACACACCTTTTGATTTGGAAAAAATTAAGAATTTGGAAAAAAAAGTTGCACTCTTTATGGGGCTACATCTTCTTATGTTAAGATGATATTAGAGAATTTGGCTTATGAAATTTTAACCCCTAGTGATTGGAAATCTATAGTAAGGACAGAAAAATCTGGAAACAAAGGAGAAGACCTAAGAACAAAATCTGCAGGAATCATTGGGTTCCCTAACACAAGATAAGATGTTGCAGGACTTGAAAACCAGCAGGAATCATTGGATTCCTTGAGATAAAAAATTGTTGATGAGACTATTGCAGGACTTCAAAACTTGCAGGAATTATTGGATTCCTGGCACATGAACTAATGGACAATAGATTCCTTTTGGACTATTTCTAGGACTTATGGACATGTATAATTCCTCATGTTGATTCATGTTATTTGTTACATCACTACTAGCCTGTGTTATGTTACTATTGCTTATGTAACTTATGTAATTATGTGTAATACCTTCCATATTGATGGATTTATGTATACCTGTTTTAAGATTGAGCCCCTTCAGAAACCTGCTAATCTGATTTGACTTTCTATTTCCTTTGGTGTTTTTAATCTCCCTTCCTGAGACATCAGGGAGAGCATGATCATCTCTTTTTATGGTGTTTTCACTCCTTTTTTGAGCAGTCAAGGAAGGTATGATCACCTTCTTGTTGGGGGATCTTAATTTGATATTGCTTCATTGTCTATAGTACCTTTTAGCAAGATATAATTTCCTTCCTTATTTCTTTTAATTAGATCAATTTTTTGCTTTTGCTTTATCTGAGATAAGGATGGCTACCCCTGCTTTTTTGACTTTACCTGAAGCATAATAGATTCTGTTGCAGCCTTTTACTTTTACTCTGTATAAATCTCCCTGATTTAAATTTGTTTCCTGTAAACAACATATTGTAGGGTTCTGACTTTTGATCCAGTCTGCTATCTACCTCTGCTTTATGGGAGAGTTCATATCGTTCACGTTTAGGGTAAAAATTACTAATTCTATATTTCCTGCCATCACAATATCCCTGGATTGTGCTTTTCTTTTTCTTGCCCCCCCTTACCCCTTTCCTTAGTATTAAACTTATGGGTCCCACCTATTGATCGTCCTTTTGATTTTTTTACTCGTTTTGTTAAAGCCTGTAGAGTCTGCCTTCAGGGCCAGGAGGTTACCAGCTTCCTCTGCAGAGCAAGGATAGGTGTATGGACAGGTAGCTGTCCTGCCAACCAGCTACAAAGAGCAGGGAGGTACAGGAGTACTCGGGGAAAGAGTTCCCCCCGGGAAGTAACTCAAGCCTGCACTGCAGAGCTGTGAAAGTGCCCTGTGAAGAACCCTGCAGTGCAAGTTAAGGACTGCCCTGCGGCTAGAATCTGGGCAGTGGAAATGTCACTACCCCAGGCCAAAGCCTGCCATGGGGCTATGGGTATTAGCAGCTGACCAGTGAATAGTCCCACAAGAACAGGAAGTGTTCCTACCCAGGGAAGCAGGTCACACTGCAAAAGTTCTATGGCATCAGGCTGAGCCCCACACTGTGCAGATTAGAGTCTGCCCTAGGCTGTGCCCCCATGCTGTGCAGATTTGTAACTGCCCCCGCAAAAGCCCGATACTGCAGAATGTGGCTACAGGATTGTGTTATGGTCTGTGCTGAGTCACTTCTGGTTTTGGGTAGTTATAGCCAGATCTTGTTAGGGTCTGGCGTTTTTTATAGAGTACCCTCTGTCTTTGGCTTTAATTTCTCTGATGATTTACTGCTTTATAATTAAGGCAGAGCAGTTAGCCTATGAAAGAGTCATTTCTAGCCACAGAGGTCACCCCCATCCCTAGTCTGCTCCAGAGATAGAGAGAGTCTAGTCTCTCCCTGCCTGTGCTGGTCTGTCCCTGGCCCCTCCGGACAAACCTTTCCTGGTGATCTTCCAGATTATCTTAAATTAGTAAGTTGGTTGTTGTACTTCTAAATTTCATGGGTTTTACCAGTCAAGTGCTATTTTGAGGCTGAATTTAATAGTTGGTCATGAGAGCATGAGAGGAACTTAGAAAGTCACGTGTGCCTTCTCCTATAAATATTTCCAGAACTTTTTAAAAACAGCTTGTTTGTTCATCATTTTTTAATAGAACAATAATATTCCATTACTTTAATATATCACAACCAGCTATTTTCCAATTGATGAATGTCTACTTACTTTTCAATTCTTTGCCACACAAAAAGATCTGCTACAAACATTTTTGCACTTGTGGGTCCTTTTCTCTCCTTTATGATTTCTTTGGTATACAAACTCCATAATAGCACTGCTGGGTCAAAGGGTATGTTCAGTTTTATAATCCTTTGAGCATAATTCTAAATTGCTGTATTGAATGGTTGCATCATTTAACAACTCCACTACCAATGTATTAGTGTCCCAGGTTTACACATCCCCTCCAACATTTATCATTATCATGAATCTTTGCTAATCTGTAAGGTGGTACCACAGAGTTGTTTTAATTTGCATTTCTGTAATCAATAGTGATTTAAAGCATTTTTATATGACTATAGATGGCTTTAATTTCATCGCCTAAGACTTGTCTGTTTATCTCTTTTGACCATTTATCAGTTGGGGAATGACTTATAGTCTTACAAAGTTGAAGGAGTTTTTTTGTTTGTTTGTTTGCTTGTTTTTTGTTTTTCTTTTTTGCTGAGGCAATTGGGGTTAAGTGACTTGCCCAGGGTCACACAGCTAAGAAGTGTTAAGCGTCTGAGTCCAGATTTGAACTCAGGTCCTCCTCATTTCAGGGCTGGTGCTCAATCCACTGCACCACCTAGCTGCCCCTGTATGTGCTCAATCCACTGCGCCACCTAGCTGCCCCTGTATTTTTTTAAAATAGCTTTTTATTTACAAGATATATGCATGGGTAATTTTAAAGCATTGACAATCGCAAAACCCTTTATTCCAATTTTTCCCTTCCTTCTCCTATCCTCTCCCCCAGATGGCAGGTTGACCAATACATGTTAAACATGTTAAAACATAAGTTAAATACAATATATCCATATATGTCCATACAGTTATTTTGCTGTACAAAAAGAATCGGACTTTGAAATAGTGTACAATTAACATGTGAAGGAAATCAAAGATGCAGATGGACAAAAATAGAGGGATTGGGAATTCTATGTAATGGTTCTTAGTCATCTCCCAGAGTTTTTTGCTGGATGTAGCTGGTTCAATTCATTACTGCTCTATTGGAACTTATTTGGTTCATCTCATTGCTGGAGATAGCCACGTCCATCAGAATTGATCATTATATAGTATTGTTGTTGAAGTATATAATGATCTCCTGGTCCTGCTCATTTCACTCAGCATCAGTTCATGTAAGTCTCTCCAGGCCTTTCTGAAATCATTCTGTTGGTCATTTCTTACCAAACAATAATATTCCATAATATTCATATACCACAATTTATTCAGCCATTCTCCAAATGATGGACATCCACTCAGTTTCCAGTTTCTGGCCACTACAAAGAGCTGCCCCTGTATTCTTACAAATGTGACAAATTTGCATTGGATGAATCTCAAAAAAGTTAAGAATCTCAAAAAGAGACAACAGAAAAAAGTTGGGAAGGAAGGAGGTCTAGCAATGCTAGATATCAAATTGTATTATATATTATATATTTATATATTTTAAGAATGAGACCTTTGACTTCCGGTTAAGATGGCGGAGAGGAGGCTCACAGTTGCATAAGCTCCGCGCTTTCTCTCACTATCCACTTCATTACAAGCCTCTGAATCAATGCTTGACTGAAAAAAACCCACAAAAAGTTACCAAGAGAAGCCATCCTTGAGATCCGCCACGAAAGGTCTGTCTTTACTGGAGGGCTGGGACGGTTTTGGATTGGGCGCAGGCGGCAGGCAGCGGCAGTGAGAGCACGGGAGCAGAGCTGAGAGGGGGTGGGGAGTGATCGTAGCCGTCTCTGCGGGGAGAGCTTCGCTACAGGTTTGGAACCTGCAGCAAGTCAGCAGCCCAGCAGAGAAGCTAAAAACACCGGGGCTGAAGAACACAACCGCAAACAGCTGGAGTCTCTCAAGACCTGGCCGCCCCCCTCTTTCCCCCCCCACAGTGACTCAGCACGCTCTGGGATCTCAGAGCGCAGGCGCAGCACAGTCCTGCTAGTGCCTCACTGCTGCCCCCTGCAGTCTGTAGAGGAAGCTCGATAACACACCCAGCCCCCCCCCCCAAAGAAAGACTCCAGTTTTTTCTGTTTTTCTTTGGTAGTTTGTCTCTGATTAATAGACAGAATGAGCAAGAAGCTGAAGAGGACTTTAACCCTTGACAGCTTCTATACAGATAGAGAGCAGACTCTAAATCCTGAGGAGACTAAAAACAGGCAGTCCCCAGGTGATTCCCCAAAGGAAGAGATCGTCTGTTCCTCAGCACAGATGAACCTCATAGAAGTGATTAAAAAGGCTCTCACAAGGGAGCTAGAAGAAAAATGGGGAAAGCAGAGTGAGGCTTGGCAAAAGGAGAAGGAAGCTTGGGAAAAGGAGAGGGAGGCTTGGCAAAAGAGCCTGGAGAAGTCAGTTAAAGAGAGAGTGGATAAAGAAGTAAAATCCTTGAAAAATAGGATTAGTGAACTGGAAACAGAAAACAGCTCTCTAAAAAACAAAATTGGCGAAATGGAAAAAAATTCCACAGAACAAAAGAACTCAATTGGACAATTAGAGAAAGATTTTAAAAAAGTGAGTGAAGAGAATACTTCACTGAAAATCAGAATTGAACAAGTGGAATTGAATGACTCGAGGAGACAAGAAGAATCAGTCAAGCAAATCCAAAAAAATCAAACAATGGAGAAAAATGTGAAATACCTTCTGGGGAAGACAACAGACCTGGAAAACAGATCCAGGAGAGACAATCTGAGAATCATTGGACTCCCAGAAAAACATGATGAAAAAAAGAGCCTGGACACTGTCTTCCAGGAAATTATCAAAGAGAACTGCCCAGAAGTCATAGGAACAGAGGAAAAAATAAACATTGAAAGGATTCATCGATCACCCACTGAAAGGGATCCTAAAATCAAAACACCAAGGAATATAGTGGCCAAATGCCAGAACCCTCAGATGAAAGAAAAAATATTGCAAGCGGCTAGAAAAACCCAATTCAAGTATCAAGGAGCCACAATAAGGATCACCCAGGATCTGGCAGCATCCACATTAAAAGATCGAAGGGCCTGGAATATGATATTCCGAAAGGCTAAGGAACTTGGTATGCAACCAAAAATAACTTACCCAGCGAGAATGAGCATCTTTTTCCAGGGAAGAAGATGGACATTCAACGAAGTAAGCGAATTTCATCTATTTCTGATGAAAAAACCAGAACTTAACAAAAAGTTTGATCTACAAATATAGAACTCAAGAGAAATCTAAAAAGGTAAAGATTAATCTTGGGAACTATATTTTGACTATATAGATGTATAAAGAATACATGTATACCTTGTTCTAGAAATTGATGTGGAAAGGACATTGTACCAGAAAAAGGGTAAAGTGGGGGTAGTACATCTCATGAAGAGGCATAGGAAACCTATTATATCTGAGAGAAAGAATGGAGGGGGATGAATATAGTGGGTATCTTACTGCCTTCAGAATTGGCTTTAAGTGAAAAATCTTAAGACATATTCAATCTATGGTGAAACTTCTCCCATCTCATTGAAAAGTGAGAAGGGAAAAATGGAAAGGGAAGGAATAAGCTAAGCGGAAGGGAATACGGGAACTGGGAGGGAAAGGGGTAAGATAGGGGGAGGAACTCTAAGGCGGGGGGAGGGACACTAAAAAGGGAGGGCTGTGAGAAGCAAGGGGTGCTCACAAGCTTAATACTTGGAAGGGGGGGAAAGGGGAAAGAAGGGAGGAAAGCATAAACCGGGGTTAACAAGATGGCAAGTAATACAGAATTGGTCATTCTAACCATAAATGTGAACGGGGTAAACTCCCCCATAAAGAGGAAGCGGTTAGCAGAATGGATTAAAAGCCAGAATCCTACAATATGTTGTTTACAGGAAACACACCTGAAGCGGGGAGATACATGCAGGTTAAAGGTAAAAGGTTGGAGCAAAATCTACTATGCTTCAGGTGAAGTCAAAAAAGCAGGGGTAGCCATCCTGATCTCAGATCAAGCTAAAGCAAAAATTGACCTAATTAAAAGAGATAAGGAAGGACACTATATCTTGCTAAAGGGTAGCATGGATAATGAAGCACTATCTATATTAAACATATATGCACCAAGTGGGGTAGCATCTAAATTCTTAAAAGAGAAACTAAGAGAGCTGCAAGAAGAAATAGACAGTAAAACTATAATAGTGGGAGATCTTAACCTTGCACTCTCAGAATTAGATAAATCAAACCAGAAAATAAATAAGAAAGAAGTCAAAGAGGTAAACAGAATACTAGAAAAGCTAGATATGATAGATCTCTGGAGAAAATGTAATGGAGACAGAAAGGAATACACTTTCTTTTCAGCAGTTCATGGAACCTATACAAAAATTGACCATATATTAGGACATAAAAACCTCAAACTCAAATGTAGTAAGGCAGAAATAGTAAATGCATCCTTTTCAGACCACGATGCAATGAAAATTACATTCAACAAAAAAGCAGGGGGAAGTAGACCAAAAAATAATTGGAAACTAAATAATCTCATACTAAAGAATGATTGGGTAAAACAGCAAATCATAGACATAATTAATAACTTCACCCAAGAAAACGATAATAATGAGACATCATACCAAAATGTATGGGATGCAGCCAAAGCGGTAATAAGGGGAAATTTCATATCTCTAGAGGCCTATTTGTATAAAATAGAGAAAGAGAAGGTCAATGAATTGGGTTTGCAATTAAAAATGCTAGAAAAGGAACAAATTAAAAACCCCCAGTCAAACACTAAACTTGAAATTCTAAAAGTAAAAGGTGAGATCAATAAAATTGAAAGTAAAAAAACTATTGAATTGATTAATAAAACTAAGAGTTGGTTCTATGAAAAAACCAACAAAATAGACAAACCCTTAGTAAATCTGATTAAAAAAAGGAAAGAGGAAAATCAAATTGTTAGTCTTAAAAATGAAAAGGGAGAACTCACCACTAACGAAGAGGAAATTAGAGCAATAATTAGGAGTTACTTTGCCCAACTTTATGCCAATAAATTCGACAACTTAAATGAAATAGAAAAATACCTCCAAAAATACAGCTTGCCCAAACTAACAGAGGAAGAAGTAAATATCCTAAACAGTCCCATCTCAGAAAAAGAAATAGAACAAACTATCAATCAACTCCCTAAGAAAAAATCCCCAGGACCAGATGGATTTACATGTGAATTCTACCAAACATTTAAAGAACAATTAACTCCAATGTTATATAAACTATTTGAAAAAATAGGGATTGAAGGAGTCCTACCAAACTCCTTTTATGACACAGATATGGTACTGATACCTAAACCAGGTAGGCTGAAAACAGAGAAAGAAAATTATAGACCAATCTCCCTAATGAATATTGATGCTAAAATCTTAAATAAAATATTAGCAAAAAGATTACAGAAAATTGTCACCAGGATAATACACTATGACCAAGTAGGATTTATACCAGGAATGCAGGGCTGGTTCAATATTAGGAAAACTATTAGCATAATTGACTATATCAATAACCAAACAAACAAAAACCACATGATCATCTCAATAGATGCAGAAAAAGCATTTGATAAAATCCAACATCCATTCCTAATAAAAACACTTGAGAGCATAGGAATAAATGGACTTTTCCTTAAAATAGTCAGGAGCATATATTTAAAACCATCAGTAAGCATCATATGCAATGGGGAAAAACTGGAACCTTTCCCAGTAAGATCTGGAGTGAAGCAAGGTTGCCCACTATCACCATTATTATTTAATATCGTATTAGAAACACTAGCCTCGGCAATAAGAGTCGAGAAAGATATAAAAGGAATTAGAGTAGGCAATGAGGAAACCAAACTATCACTCTTTGCAGATGATATGATGGTATACCTAGAGAACCCCAGAGATTCTACCAAAAAGCTATTGGAAATAATTCATAATTTTAGCAAAGTAGCTGGCTACAAAATAAATCCCCATAAATCCTCAGCATTTTTATACATCACCAACAAAACCCAACAGCAAGAGATACAAAGAGAAATTCCATTCAGAATAACTGTTGATACCATAAAATATTTGGGAATCTATCTACCAAAGGAAAGTCAGGAATTATATGAGCAAAATTATAAAAAAGTCTCCACACAAATAAAGTCAGACTTAAATAATTGGAAAAATATTAAGTGCTCTTGGATTGGCCGAGCGAACATAATAAAGATGACAATACTCCCTAAACTAATCTATTTATTTAGTGCTATACCAATCAGACTTCCAAGAAAATATTTTATTGATCTAGAAAAAATAACAACAAAATTCATATGGAACAATAAAAAGTCGAGAATCTCAAGGGAACTAATGAAAAAAAAATCAAATGAAGGTGGCCTAGCTGTACCTGATCTAAAATTATATTATAAAGCAGCAGTCACCAAAACCATTTGGTATTGGCTAAGAAATAGATTAGTGGATCAGTGGAAAAGGCTAGGCTCACAAGACAGAATAGTCAATTATAGCAATCTAGTGTTTGACAAACCCAAAGCCCCTAACTTCTGGGAAAAGAATTCATTATTTGATAAAAACTGCTGGGATAATTGGAAATTAGTATGGCAGAAATTAGGCATGGACCCACACTTAACACCATATACCAAGATAAGATCAAAATGGGTCTATGACCTAGGCATAAAGAACGAGATTATAAATAAATTAGAGGAACATAGAATAGTTTATCTCTCAGACTTGTGGAGGAGAAAGAAATTTGTGACCAAAGATGAACTAGAGACCATTACTGATCACAGAATAGAAAATTTCGATTACATCAAATTAAAAAGCCTTTGTACAAATAAAACTAATGCAAACAAGATTAGAAGGGAAGCAACAAACTGGGAAAACATTTTCACAGTTAAAGGTTCTGATAAAGGCCTCATTTCCAAAATATATAGAGAACTGACTCAAATTTATAAGAAATCAAGCCATTCTCCAATTGATAAATGGTCAAAGGATATGAACAGACAATTTTCAGAGGATGAGATTGAAACTATTACCACTCATATGAAAGAGTGTTCCAAATCATTATTGATCAGAGAAATGCAAATTAAGACAACTCTGAGATACCACTACACACCTGTCAGATTGGCTAAGATGACAGGAAAAAATAATGATGAATGTTGGAGGGGATGCGGGAAAACTGGGACACTAATGCATTGTTGGTGGAGTTGTGAACGAATCCAACCATTCTGGAGAGCAATCTGGAATTATGCCCAAAAAATTATCAAAATGTGCATATCCTTTGATCCAGCAGTGTTTCTATTGGGCTTATATCCCAAAGAAATACTAAAGAAGGGAAAGGGACCTGTATGTGCCAAAATGTTTGTAGCAGCCCTGTTTGTAGTGGCTAGAAACTGGAAAATGAATGGATGCCCATCAATTGGAGAATGGCTGGGTAAATTGTGGTATATGAATGTTATGGAATATTATTGTTCTGTAAGAAATGACCAGCAGGATGAATACAGAGAGGCTTGGAGAGACCTACATGAACTGATGCTAAGTGAAATGAGCAGAACCAGGAGATCATTATACACTTCGACAACGATATTGTATGAGGACATATTTTGATGGAAGTGGATTTCTTTGACAAAGAGACCTGAGTTTCAATTGATAAATGACGGACAAAAGCAGCTACACCCAAAGAAAGAACACTGGGAAACGAATGTGAACTATCTGCATTTTTGTTTTTCTTCCCGGATTATTTATACCTTCTGAATCCAATTCTCCCTACGCAACAAGAGAACTGTTCGGTTCTGCAAACATATATTGTATCTAGGATATACTGCAACATATCCAACATATAAAGGACTGCTTGCCATCTAGGGGAGGGGGTGGAGGGAGGGAGGGGGAAAAAAAATCGGAACAGAAATGAGTGTCAATATAATGTAATTATTAAATAAAAAAAAAATCTACAGAAAAAAAAAAAAAAAAGAATGAGACCTTTATCAGAAATACTAGCTACAAATTTTTCTCAGCTTTGTACTTCCCTTTTAATCTTATTTGTGTTGTTTTTGTTTATGCAAAACCTTTTTAATTTAATGCAATCAAAGTTGTCCATTTTGCCTTTCATAATGTTCTCTAGTTCTTCTTTGGCTGTTAATTTTTCCCTTCTCCAAAGATTTGATAAGTAAATTATCCCTTGCTCTCCTAATTTGCTTATGGTATCACCCTTTATGCCCAAATCATGCACCCATTTTGACATTATTTTGATATGGGGTGTGAGATGTAGGTCTATGCCGAGTTTCTGTTGTTATTTTCTAGTTTTCCCAGCAATTTTTGTGAAATAACGAATTCTTATCACAGAAGCTGGTGTTTGGGATTGTCAAACACTAGATTACTGTAGTCATTGACTATTTTGTTCTGTAAACATAGCCTATTCCACTGATCCCCTCCTCTATTTCTTAACTACTAAATTATTTTGATGACTGCTGCTTTATAATAGAATTTTAGGTCTGGTACGGCTAGGTCACCACTTTTTGTATTTTTTCATTAATTCCTTTGATATTCTTGCCCTAAGGAGATTCTTTTGTACAACTATGAATCAAAGGAAATTTCTTGAGTAAAAAGTAAAACTGGTAAATCTTCTGGGTGAAGATGATAATGAGATAGAAGGAGAAAGAATGGGACAATCCTTCTAAATCTAAATCTATGACCTGTTGATTGTGTTTATAGTGCTTTAAAGTTTACAAGATACTTTATAAATTTTATTTCATTTTATATTTATTACATTCATGCAAAAGACTTGCCACAGGTATTATTCACCCCATTTTTAAAAGGAGGAAACTGAGATGCCAAGATGTTAAGTGACTTGAGAACAAATAAATCTTAGAAGCAAAATTTGAATCCAGGTCTTCTTTACACCAATTTTAGCACCCTAACTAGCCATCTCATTGTCCATTATATTTGAATTCTTTGTATTACTAATCCCAACCACTACTAAGTTCTGTCCTAGATATGTACTCTGTTTTTAATGCTGTAGAGGCTCCACTCCAGTATTACAATACATACCAATCAAGGAAACCCAAACATATTCCATTGTAAGAGAAAATGGATTGGAAAAACTGGAGCAAAAAAAATATTGAAGAACAAATCTAGAACATTTGCTTTGTGGTTATATTATTAATTCTTTCCCCCAAAACCACCCAGCCATTAACCCTGTATGTGCCCTGTAAAAGTAAAGTTGGCAAATATTCTATATAAGGACAAAAATGAAAGGATGAAAGTGGGATAAGGCTTATTTAGTTTCAAAGCATCATGAAGCCACCTTTTCAAATAGGTTCGACCCAAATTTGCTACCACATGCTAACTCCTGAGCCTAACTCATAAAGCATGTTGTTTTCTGAGACTTTCCATGTGATACAGCTCTATATATTATATTACACTTATAAAATACCACCAAGCCCCTATGAATTAAAAGATAATTAGTGGTTCAACACACATAAGACATTAGGCTAGAAGTGTCGAAAATGTCATGAAAGACCATAAATCATAGTCTGCTTGCATTGATCCCTTATATAGTTAGTTTTTAAATCATCTCTTTAACACCTTGTAAATGTACAAACAACTACGAACCCAAGGGAAACTTTAATATGTTTTTCATACATATTTTAATTTCATCTCAAAGTGCTGGCTGCATAAAAATTAAGTCAGACTCACAAAAACTCATTGATTTCTTCTGGATAAAACCCATCTGTCCAAACTAATTTAGAACCTTTTGGAGGTTGTAAAGTTAGTCATGCAACACTGAGGTCATTATGGACATCCTGTACTGTAGGAACTCTAGTGTAATTTTAAGAAGGTAATTTTGTTATATTTACTGTATTTAAATACAGTGCTACTTTTCAGGAACAAAAGCTCCACTGTGTAACTATATTGAAAGCCAACCAGAAGCTGTGAAAAGTGAGATCTGTTCTTTTCCTTGTGATTAATGCACCTTTCTGCCAAAATTGAAACTTCTTAACTGAGCTCATTTAATACAAAGTAAACGAATTCTGCTCTTTGGATTTGATCCTCTGGCTAAGCCCTATAGATAAGGGCTGAACAGTGAATAGCTTTCATTCTAAACAAAGGATGTTTTGATAGAAAGGTCAGAGCTGAGGTCCTTTATATTGTGATAACAGGAAAGGGAAATGACATATTAATGGCTAGCCGAGCCATGGTGGTCTCTGGCCAGAGTGGACCAAAATGAGCAAAAGATGATTTGGAGTTAGGTGAAATACACAGAAGATGAGTCACCTCCAGAAGCCTTGAGCTTGAAAAGAAAACATCACAAATGCCATTATCTGTTATTGTCTGCTGGGAACTAAGAATTTTACCTACATTTGAGCTACAGGAAAGTTGAAAAATTATGCTCTTATTGATCTGGACCCAACCCTTAACAACTTGGAGCCATGCAGAATATTAAGTAGGCAAAACCATGATGAGTCACAGATGTAACAAATGGTGATCTGTAGCTAATTTTTATTATGTTGTAGGCTTTAATTACATGCCAGAACACTTGAATAGGGCAAATAAGTTTAAATGAAGATATTCTCTCTGCAGCAGGCTGCTCTGGGCACATGTTTCCATCATGCTTGGCTGGAGTTTTCTGGCACTAGTGGAAGATTTGTCATCTTGGAAACTGTCATCCTCTCTTCTCTCTCACCCTTGTCCCACCCCATATCTTGGCACATCTAGATAGCAATAAGACCAGATTGTCACTTAAAGGAATTACAAGGCTCTTAGAAAGATTTTTTTTTAATCCCACCTTTCAAAGCTCCTGATTTCTTTTCTTTCTTCTGATTTGAGTTTTCCTCTGGGTATGATTGTCTGACTTGTTTCTCTTTCTCACCACCACACTCATCATTACACTCTCACATGCATGCATGCATATGAGTGCTGATAGGTCTGTGTGTCTATTTTTGCTATGGTTTTTATTATTTTTAAATTTATTATTAAAAAAATCTGCTAAAACATGGAGATTAATAATATAGACATCCATTTTTTCACAGTGTGTGTAACACAATAAAATTTCAAATAGTTGCTTCATTCTTATTTGTATCATACCAAAATGTGCTTTCCATATTAATCAAAGTTCATTGAGTTCAAATTTAAGGCAGATTAAGCAACAATGAGTCTTTCCCCAAGATAGAAAAGCATAGAGTCTCATAGGCATATGAAGAGCACAATCATTGTATCTATAAGATTAGCATGATCCATGCTTTACCCAAAAAACATTGGATATTCCAGGTTAGTCTTGATTTCAAGAAAATAAATGGATTCTATGAGAGGCTTTAGGAAAGGACTATTCTTTGTCTAAACATGAGTCCTGATTTTTGATCCTATAGTTCCATAGTCATTATTTTTACATATTGTAATGCATTTTTTAAAAATCTTTAGTTCTGAATTGTCAGATTCCTGAAGGATGATTCTATAAGTCCCCCTTTGTATTGTATTTTATCTACTTTAAGTCCTAGGGAAATGAATATTTCTTCCTGACTACTAGGATTTTAGAAAGTGCTAAGATACCTTTTTTAGAAACTATAAAATCACAGATTTAGATTTGAAAGGGACAATGGAGGAATGAAGTCCAATTCTTTCATTTGACAGATGAGAGCCTCAACCCAGAAATATTAAGTGCTTTGGCCAAGTCTTAGTGTCTGAGGTAAAATTTGAACATAGCTCTTCTTGACTTTGAATGTTCTATTTACTTATGCCATACTACCTCTTGAAGCTCCTAGTTATAAGATAAAATAGATGTTGACCCACATTTTAACATATATCAAATTTGACTTTTAGAGTTTAAGAGAATATAAATGCTAGTTGAGCCTACTTAATATATGAGTAATGTATAAAACTAAACTTTAGGAGCATATAAAACAAACTAAAATGACAACTATAAAACAATTCATACTGAAAGCTATTAAATCTCTGACATGGGTGGGGGAAGCTTTGGGTATGGAACACAGTATAGAATATCAGAGTTTTTCAATGTTTTGGTTAGTTTTGCTAATTTTCTCTTTTCCTTCTTTTCCCCCCTTTGTATAAAAGATGGTTTCTATAGGGAAAGGGGAGGGAAGATGATACACAAGGTGATAGAAAAACAAGCTATAGCATTTTTTACCTAAAAAAATGAAAAGAATAATGGTTAAACAGAAGAAAGCCAAATAATTTCTGACAAAAACCATGAGATATGATTTAAGTATAGATAGTTGATCAAAAGTAGAAAAAGTAATGTTAATCCCCCATATGAAGCTAATGTTTAGTCTTCAAATCTTTTCCACATTTTAAAAATTTATATATAGAATGTTGACTGACTATTCTAATCCTATTTATTCTTTACTTTAGAGCCACAAAATGTAAACACTTTTCTTTTTTTTTTCAGTCGAATCTTAGCTGAGGATGTTGCTGTTGAAACTTAGACACATACAAGGATATCTGTGAGTATTTCTTCCCTGGTCACATCCATTCATTCTTTCTCATCTTATGCAATTCATATTTCCATCTTTTTGTAACATCTTCAGAAAGAATATATTTAATCTGTTATAGAGGCAAATACCAATATTCATTAGTTTTGAGGGAAAATATAGTAATGTTTAAATGAATTTTTCCTAATCAATCTTTGTTTGTGAACCTATTCTTTACATGGAGTTCTTCCCATCTCCACCCAACACATACACTCTCTTCCACCTCCCTCTTTTATCTCAAATTTGGGTTTACTTATAGTATTCCTCTCTCATGATATCATATATAGATTAGTAGTTTGAAAGTCAAAAAATCAGACACATACTACTTTATGACCCTGGAAAAAGTACTTAGGCTCTTCAATTTTTAAAAAAATCAATTATCTTTTACCTCTAACCCTTTAATTTTTATATGCAATCAGGTCATGTCGTCAACCTTCACAATATCTCTCCAATCTTTTCCTTCCTTCTCAGTTCTTAGGACCACCACCCAAGTACTGTCCTTGTCTGTGACTTCCTCTCATAGCTTTCTAATAAATCTTCCTATCTCATCTCCTCACTCCCATTTTTCCTTGATATTGCTACCAGAATAATCCTCCTTAGATTTATATTTATTACCTCAGCCATCCATAGGAATGTATCACACCATAACTTTTTCTATCACCCTTGAATATTTCATTCTTTGTGATCTTGAAATGTCCATTTATGATCGAACTCACCTTTCTGCCTTCTGAACATTTTTTCCCATTCTCATCATGATGTCTACTTTTTCAGTTTTTAAAAAAATCACTCTGATTCTGATATAGCTTTTTAAAATAGTTTTTAACCCCTATTTAACTAGGTCAAATAAGTATTGCCCTTTACCCTTAAATCCTTTTCCCTCCTCCTGTCCCATTACCATTCATATCTTGCCAACACATAAGCTTTGATCACTATAGCAAAAGCCTTTCACAACCTTACTCAAAATCTTTTCAATCTTCTACATTATTTCCCTGCCCAAATTAATTTTCCCAAATTCTTGCTGTTTTTCAGGCTTGATACTACATTTCCTATTTTAATGGTTTCTAAATCCCAGAACTCATTCCTTCCTTACTTTTTTGTTTTTTATAGTACCTTATTCTTTTTTAAACTCAGCTCAAGTGCTACCTTTTATATGAAGCTTTTTTTTTAATCTTTCCTAACTACTTTTCACGCTCCTGTCACCTAAATTGCCCATGCATTTATTTTACATATATTTTGTATATGTGTATATCACACAAAAGAATATATGTTCCTTGGGTCAGGAAATGTTTCAATTTTGTCATTGCTTCTCCAGGGCCAAACACAGTGCCTGGAACATAGTAGGCACATAACTCATTGTCAGTTGATCCGTTATTCATTTATTCCTACTTTGGTTTTTCTGAATGATTTCACATGAATTGTGCTCAATGTTATTGATACAGATTAATTTTATCTAATCTTATCTGGGTCATCAGTGTTACATAGCAATCCTTTTATGCTTCTCTAATTGATTCTCTATCAATTCACTGAAGTAACTATTCCAAACCTCTCTTTATTTCCTCCTCCATTTCCATACACAGGTTTCCCCATAGATGATCTCATGTTCTATTTTACTAAGAAAATTTATACTAGCCATCATTTGGTTCCTCTCCTTTCACTCATAAATCAAAATACATCTTCAGTGATCCTCTTTTCCTTTTCTCCAGTCTTATGAAGTACTCTTTTGCTTTAGAAAAGTAAATCTTTCTACTCGGATTCTGAAAGAATGAAGTATTTGATAAATCCTTTTTCTCTTATTCATTCAATTTTTTGTATATGGATACTATGTCTTTCTACTTTCTTTGAAAGTTTTCCCTATTGCTCATTTTCTCTCTCTGTCTCTCTGTCTCTGTCTCTGTCTCTGTCTCTGTCTCTCTCTCTCTCTCTCTCTCTCTCTCTCTCTCTCTCTCTCCCCTCTTTTCTGAAAATTCCAATACTTCAGTATTGCTTACATATAATATGTACTAATGTCTCCTTCCTTAAAAACAAACAAAACTTCCCTTGACTGTGCCATTCCTTCAACTTAGAGTTTGCATTCTTCATCAGTTTTATATTAAAACTCCTAGAAATAATTCTCTGCATTTGTTGTCACTACCTTCTCACTTCACAGCCCCCCTTTTTTGCTCTTTAATGTGTCTTTTACCTATTTCACTCGACTGAAACTTCTTTCCCAAAAGTTACCAAAAATTTTTTTGTGGGAAAGCATTTCTCCATTCTCCATTCTCAACATCCATGAACTTTCTGCACCTTTCAATCATGGTGATCATACCCTCTTTCCAGGATATTCCCTTCCTTCTTGGTTCCACTGATACCTCTCTTATTATTTCCCTGACTTTCTAATGGTTTATTTTAAGTCCCTTTTGTTGGATTATCATCTATCTCTCATCAATTAAGTCTTAATATCCCTGAACTTGTATTTAACTTTCTTCTTTCTCTATACTTGCAATGACTTCATTAGAGTCTATGAATTTAATTCATATCTCTTCTGATAAGAATTTCCCACCTGCCCCAATATTTATCATAGTGTCTGATGCATACACTCAATAAATGTTTATTGATTCATCAATTGATTTTACACATAGTTTCTCATCTTTCTGATCAGCTCTAGTCATGTCCTACATCAGCAAATGCATATTAGGTATTAAACATCATCACCTGGCTGTCCCTTAAGAATCACAAATTCAATATGTTCCAAAAAGAACTTCCAGTATCTAAGGTCATTTCAGTCTTGAAGCCTTCCTTGACTCCTGTATCTCCATCATCACCCCACATTTAATCAGTGGGTCCCCATTGACTCTCACATAACAAAATTTCTGCGTCTTCCAGTTTAGCTTCCACCTACTTGTTTTGCTTTATATTAAATCAAATTGGACAATTATTTCTTCCCTAAATTCAGCATTCCATAACTTGTTTCAGTTGTTGCATAAGTCCTCCCTCATATTTGAAATTAATTCACTCTTTTTTCTATTTTTTGCAAAACTTTTGCATTCCTTCAAAACTCAGCTTAGATATCACCCACTCTGTGATGTCTCCTCTCAACCTAGTACTCCACCCAGCATTTGTTAGCATCTTCTATTTTCTCAGTTTTCCTAGTAATTTTAATCTGATTTATATTTCATACCCTTACTTCCTTCCCATTTATTGTACTTATCTGTGTACACATTACATTGTCTAATGTAAAAAAAAATAAACTTTTAAAATTCTCTTTTTGTTTTAATATATTCTAAGCACCTAGTACAGGATTTTGCATTTACTACAATACTTATCCAAATGAATTGAAAAGAAATCAAATATATGGATTTGGATTTGGATCCCTATGTCTATTATACTTCTTTGAATTGTTAAACATTCAAGGCTGTTCATAATCCCATTCTGCCTTACTCTTCTAGCCTTGCCATATTACTTATTTTAATGTACTCAATGTCCAAGACAAACTAGATTAACCCTTTATAATCTTATCCATTGCTGCCTTTCTTCTCTTCTTACACCATACTGCCCCCTCATATGCTCTACAATCCAAAGATACTGTCCTCCTTTGGTGTTTTTTGTACATGACACTGTTTTTTTTTTTTTTTTCTAGCTCTTCAGTTTTCCTGGCTGTCCTTCATGCCTAGAATGCTTTTCCTCCTCATCTCTGCCTCTTGGCTTCCCTGGTTTCCTTTAGGATGGTTTCCTTAAGTAAAGTGTTACCTTCTGCAAGAAGCCTTTCCCAATCCTTTCTAATCTTTGTACCTTCCATCCAAGATTATCTCTAATTTATCTCCTACGTATTTTATTTTTGTACATGGTTGTTCTCTGTGTGATCCTTGAGGTCAGGGAATGTTTTGGTGTTGTTTTTTTATTCCTTTTCCCTGTCTTTTTTATCTCCAATACTCAGAGTATTCTAGCACAGAGTAGGGACTTAATAAATGCTAGGGGACTGACTAACCTCTGCCAGATCAAGCATAGTAAGCATCAAATGTTCATTGAATGTTTCATTCAGTAAACTGAATTGCATACTTCTGAGAAAAAA
Organism: Antechinus flavipes; assembly: GCF_016432865.1. NCBI lineage: Eukaryota > Metazoa > Chordata > Mammalia > Dasyuromorphia > Dasyuridae > Antechinus > Antechinus flavipes. Next base: position 487,696,876 of record NC_067399.1, on the reverse strand, counting down.
ATTTAGCCATGGAAAAATATAACCTGGTAGGGGGAGAATCTGATTTGATGAGCTTCATGAAAATTAAAGTTCTTTAGTTTCATAAACAATTTTTGTGAAAAAGAATCAGTGACCCAATTTTGAATGAAGCTTAGATGTGGATTACCAGGGATATTCAGATTGGCCATTAGTGAAGTCATGGGTACAGCCAAGGTATCCATAATACCCAGTTAATTCATTGAATCTAACTGTTCTCTTAATTTTATGTATCCATTTTATTTTGTAACTGTAATAAAATATTCCAAGTAGTTCATTTCTGGGTAATTAGTCCACTTGTTAAGCCTTTTAAGGTCTGAGATATGATACATGTGAATTAGGCATGCATTGGAAATCATGATTTTTTATTTAATTGATAAATCTCTGCCATATTTTCAATATAAATTGGACTCTGGGAGATGCAGGAGCCAAGAATTCTTTGTGCTGTTAGAATAATCATTCAGTCCAACAAGTTAGAAGTGGCCCCTTCTTCTTTTAGCAGTGTAGGACTCATTAATTGGGGAACCTCTTTTTTAAAAATTTGGATTAATCAGTAGGTAACAGCTTTCATGTTCTAAAGTGATCAGTATAAGATCCTTCAGGGACTCTGAAATGAATGAGTCAACCTTTCTCACCCTATAGAAGCTAACTAAAATTGAACTGTCTAATCTGAACATAGATTTTTCTAGGCTTTTTGAATAAACAATCATGGTACCCAATCTTGACACTAACATTTTTCCCCAGGAAGACACGCCTATACTATTTTGATTCTTAGCACTATCCTAGTGTCCATGATCTACAATGAATTTAGATATGAAAGAGAACTTAAAAGATCCAATTCAAAATTTTCATTTTATAGAAGAATATAAGGTCATAAAGTAAAATGACTTGTTTAAGGTCACATAGGTAGTAAGCATCAGCAATGGGGAAAAGCCATTTAGGGCTTATCTATTCTAAGTTCAGAAGAAAGCTATTCCACATGACTTTGCTTTAATTCATTTTTGTTGAATCATCTAAATGTTCATGCAGATCTGTAAGAGCTGCTTAACATCTAAAGGCCATTTTTGTCCTCTTTAGTAAACTTTAAAATCTTTTTTCCCCCTTCATTAGAAATAGGAAGCTACATTTTGCCAAAAGTAAACAGACGAACTCCAATAGGCTTGAGTTCTGCTCAGAAACTATGAAGTTTGATTAGGTTCTAAACTTGGCAATGAGAATTCATTCTCTCCCTTCTGCCAAGTCACGTAACACCACTAACCCCAACTCTAGGAAGTCTAATTACCTATTTGGTGCTAGTGGAACATACAGACAGAACACCTCCTGATTTATTTTATTGGAGGAAAAACATTTTACCCTCTATTGCCATCATGAGAACTGCAATATCAAAACTTGTCTAATGCCTTTTTAGAATCTCACTTCTGTTGACTCAGCATTGATGAAAAATTACTTGTAGATATCAGGATGTTTGTATCAGGATGTATCAGGAATGGGAAAGGAAAATTAAGTACTTCCTCTGGAATTGGCAACAATCATTTCAGCCTTCATTTCGGTCCTGAAAAACTAAACTTTTTGATATGTCTTCTGAAGGCTAGAGTAACATACACACACACACACACACACACACACACACACACACACACACGCATGCATATATCAGAGCCTTTAAAAAGAAACAAAAATATTGGCAATATATTTTATATCTAGGTAATACTTCAACAAAGAAGTCACCATACCACAGAGTTCAAGTTTAGAAGTATTCCCTAAATTCCAAATAGCAAATATACAAATTACAAAGCATCTACTTCTCCTCTTGTTGCCTCTCTCTACTAAATTTCTTAATAAACAACAACCAAGCTGTCTTGAGCTGACAATATCACTTCATGGCAGTGGCAATAATCACTTATTTTTTTTTATTTTTCTTTTGTTTTTATTTCTTTCAGTGTTTAAATATATTCTCCCTCTTCTTTTGCTTACTCGGTAATCCATTAATTGTACATCCTTCTCCAAAAGTGAAAGGAAATCAGAAGGGGAATAGGTTTAACAAAACTAATCAATGAATCAACTCAGTTTTACAATAATAGATACCCACAGTTCCAATCCCATCCTCATCCAAAAAGAGTGATAGGATAACTATTTTCTTGTCTTCTCTTTGCATATAATTTTTGATATGTTATTTATATAGCTGGTATTTCTTTAGCACTTTACATTCTCAGAATACTTCAAGAGATTATCCCATCTGAACCTTAATGTTATGAATTAATACCCATGTGATATTTCCATTTTGCAAATGATTAAGATGGGTCTGAGAAATGTTAAGAGGAAGAGAATTGCTCATAGTACTGGAGGCATGGATTGAATATAGCTTTTCTTGAAATCAGATCCTACATTTAAGATCCATCTTTCCTTTTTACATTTTGTTTCTTAGAAGAACCAACTGCTGCATTTATCTTTTCCTCTCAGTTTGCTACCCCAGTTGATTCTGTTTTCAGAAATTTCCTTTCTCTCTCTCTTAATCTCCATCTTTGTCTCTTTTCTCTGTGTGTCTCTGTCTTTTTTGTGTCTTTGTCTCTGCATCTCTTTGTCTCTCTTTGTGTTCCTTTTTCCCAATTTACAAATGAAGAAAGTGAGAATTTCCCAGAAATTAAAATGACTTTTCCAAGACCACATATAATTTTTCCTGATAAAATATAAACTACTTAAGAGCAGGTACTCTTTAATTTGTGTCTTTGTATTTGTTTAGCACAGTGCATAGCACACAGTGAGCTTATGGAAGAGAAGGAGGAGGTCTATTTGTCAGGCAACTACTATGTACCAGGCACTGTGCTAAACACTGGAAATGTTCACTTATTTGACCCTCACAACACCCCTAGGATGTAGATCTATTATCCTTATTTTATATTTGAGGAAACTGAACAGAGAGATTAAATGCCTTGACAAGTGTCCCACAGATAGTAAATGTTTGGGGCTAAATTTGAACTCAGATCTTCTTGATTCTGGACCAATACTCTACTTAATATACCTGCCTCAAAAATATAGTACATGATTGACTTGTGCTTAGTTTATTTGTAAATAACTCTAGTGGGAACAAGGCCTATAGAGTATATAGACCCCTGAATCTGAGATCAGGAACACCTGAAACCATATCTGGCCTCAGACATTTACTAGTTCTAAGATCCTTTTCCTGTCTCAGATTCTTCATTTTTAAAGTAGTGATAATAATAATAACTATCTCTCAAGGTTATTATGAGGATCAAATAAGTTAATATATAAATAAGAATAAATAAATAAGAATAAAGCATTTTTCAATCCTTAAAGTTATATAAATTCTAACTATTATTGTGAGATCTTTTTTTTATTATTTTTACTTCATTTCACTGGTACATTATAAGGATTATGGGGCTAATCTGGAATGGGCAGTGGGCAGCAACATGTCCAGTGATTATGGAAGTAAGAAGCAAAAATAAGAACACTTTGAAATGACTTGGATAGAGTTGCTAGGCCAGAATTTAGAATAAAATGGAATTAAATCCAACCATTAACACTTATATGTCGCCAGGGCAATCAAGGAATCATCATATACCTCAAACAGCTCCTTAGGATTTATCCATATTCCTGACTGCCATAATGGAGAAAATTCCCACACTGGAAGATCTCTGTTTCCATATTGTAAGATCTCTCCTCTCTCAAAATATAGTCTTTCTTCCTGAGATCTATACTAATTTATTTACAAAATGTTGTCTACTTTAGCCCAGTAAAAAGAAAATCAAAAAACTAGGGTTATAGTCAAAAGTTTGACATCATTTCATAGTTGTATAATTTGGGCAAGTCCTTTTTCCTCTTTGGGTCTCTATTTCCTAAGTGGATTAGAGCAGCTAATTCCTAAAGTCCCTTCTAACCTACCCTCTATGGTCCTACCTTACTGAGCCTTTCATTCCTATGGACTTTACATAATTCCGTTTTCTAATTATTGGCAAGTAACTTGTTGCTAATTTTGACTAATCTAGCAATAGTAATTAATACAAATTTAAGGTCCTGAAGAGACAAATTCTCTGTGAAATGTCTTTCTGGTCATAATTTCCATATGTATATTTGCTACCAGCTTGAGCTGATCTCAGTAATTCTGAATTTAACAACCTTATTTAGTAGATTCTAGTTTTTAAATGTCAGTAGAGAACTAAACAAAGTCAAGGGGCAAAAACATGACATGCTTCTGTATAATATTAAAAGTTAATTACTAGCTGCATCTAGGAGTCAGGGTGCTCCTAATTCGACAGTCATTAGTCTGACTATTTGGAATCTATTTTTTAACTATAGCATTACAGAAGCTGCTACCTACTTTGGCTGCAATGGGAGAAGCATTCATCACCAAAAAAAAATTCTATACCCTGTGGCTTAGGTGACCTTTATACTCAACTGCTTTCTGCCCATTTTGAAGCAGCGTTCACTAACATGTTTGCTAAAGTCATCATAAAATTTAATGTATTTTTAAAATGCCATATAAAAATGCCTTTAGTGAGAAGGACATGGGATCAAGGTCCTCAGAGTCAGACTTAAAGAGGATGACATTTTAATGTCGGTAGAGCTATTTCACAGTATCTTAGGATGACTATGGAAAATATCACAGTATATATGAAAATAATAGCATCCCATATTGAGAGCAAGAAGAGTCCACAGAAGTCTTCGAGCTGACAGGCTTATTTTACAAGGGAAGAAAACAAGGTCTAAAGTAGGTTAAGAGCTCACTCAAGGTCACATAGGTAGTTGGCATGTTAATAGTTTCATTAGATTGTTAGCTCCTTGATAATAGGAACTAATTTTGGTTTTTTTTCCCTTCTTTGTAGCTCAAAGTTTTAGCACTGTGTCTGACATAATAAATTTAAGTTAACTCGACTTGGCTTCATTGTTCTTGGAATGTCTGTTATTCTGCTTTTTGTTGGGGGTGGGTAGAGATAGGAAGTGAGAGAATCCCTAAATTCAGGATTTTCCCAAACATGTTAAGTGACTTTTTCAGAAACATACAACTAGTGTGTGTGAAGGCAAATTTGAACTCAAGTCTCCCAGATTGCACACCCAGTGCTCCATCCACTGTGCTATCTGCTGAGATAATGGGAAAAACATTCTATGGTCAGAGGACTGGGTGCAAAAGGGACCAAATCACATAACCTCCGTGAGCTTCAAGTTCCTCATGTATAAAATGAAGTATTTGGACCAGATGATCTCTTCCTGCTCTAGGTTTAGGATCTAGGCTTCTACATGTCATATGCTTCTAAATCCAGGACCCTGCATTGTGCCACAATTAATTCAGTCTGCCTTGGTATAGAGAGAGAAAAGGAAAGCACAAGAAGTCTCTGCCATTCACTTTGGCTTGATTCAGTGGAAATAGCAATGCTACCCACTATTTTAAAGGGAAGAAGTTCTGAGCTTTTTGGAGACAGAATATGTATAATTTTTCTTAAGGTATGCATTTCTTTGTAAAGGGTGACATTTGGATAGAGCATTGGTTCACAGTCAAGAGAATCTGGGTTGAAATCCACCTTCCTTCACATATTTAACAGAGAGTGTCATATTGGTAGGCCATTCCTTATTGCTTACTTACTAAGTCCTAAAGAGTTCAGATTAGCAATAGCGGGCATTTCCACATAGGTAGTCCCTTGAGCTGAAGAAATCATAAATACTTTTGGATAATCCTATATGAATATTACTATTGTCTTATGATAGGAGAAAGTCTGTGGGCATCAAAAATGCCATTTCATTCAATGAATTAGGATTGGGTGGGAAGAGAGTTGGTGTTGTATCCTATCCTAGTGATTAACAATGACTGAGAGAATACAGACCAGATATGGAAGTATGAACTGATTGAGTCTGTGATATCACTTCCTTCTTTTCTTGACCATGTTCTGCAAAAAGTCTTTCTTCATTCTCCTTAATGTTAGCACGTTCCCTTTGTGATTATAGAAAACATGGCCTTTTTTTTTTGTTTTGTTTTTTTCTTTCTTTGTAGCCGAAAATTTTAACATAGTGTCTGACATAATAAATGCAAATTAATTCCACTTGGCTTCATTGCTCTTGGAATGTATGTTATTGTGCTTTTGTCAGGAGTTAGAGCCAGGAAGAGAAGGAATCCCTAAATTCAGTACTTTCCCAAAAATTTTAATAAGTTTTTGTGAAACACCTTTTATAGACCTTTGCTATTTTATGGAACAACAACCTACTTTGATGCTAGATATTTATTTGTATCTCTTTTGATTGGAGAATTGCTAAATATACTATGTTAATGTAGTATGGTTTTTCATTAAAAAAATAAGCAATTTGCAAAGAATTTATTGGAAAATGAGAAATTTTGCATATAATGATGCAGAGCAAATTAAACAGAAATAGGTCAACAATGATTGTAATAATGGAAAAACACATTAAAAGAAAGCCAATTCTGAGTAATGAGTAGTCTTGGTTTTTTTTAGACTAGATTAACAAAACATACTTCCTGCTTTACTTTCAGGAGGAAGGAGATTATTGGGACAGAATGTTGGGATAGAATGGGATTGGATTGTATGCAATAACTTTATTGATTATTTTTGCTATTTTTCTTCTTAAATTTTATTTCTCTTAATCAACAAATTTGTGAAAATTAAGATTTAATTGGCATTTAAGTCACTGTGATTTCATATTCTAAAATCACAGAGTATTAGAAAATAAATAATCCTACTTTGACTATTTTTGAACTAACCACTATATTAAAAGATTTGCCTAACAACATTCCCACATCTCCTGGGCATGATTAAAGTCCATTCACATAACATTGGCAAGAGTCTAGCTTATCATATAAAAACTTCTAGACTTGAAGTTTTCTGGTTTTGAAAATCGTCCCTCCCCCTTATGGTGGCAGTGCCCTCCCTCAATGCAATTAAAACCTGGCTAACTTCCAAACCTTCACAAAAAAGTCCATTCCTCATTCATGTCCATATTTAGATGCTCAGAAGGTCTTCTTAGGCCATTGGATTGATTGAATTAGCTGATTGATATGAAATGATATTCATGTCATCCCCATCACCTCCAATATCAGAAACCCAGCAATGGGAATTACTTATGAATTATTCTGAGGATCTCTGTAATCAAAAATCAATGATCCAAACGGAGGTCTGCTGTTCCTACAGGCTGGCCTGTGTAATATTACAATGCCAATCCTAATAGAGTTAAATATAATCCATCAAAATATCAGGATGCAAGGGTCAATGGGGAATGCAATGCCTCACTTCCCAGCAATTACCACTTATTACTGGGGCACTGCTCGCACTTTGCTGTTCAGCTCGCTTCAATAAACAATATTAGGCAACCCTGCAGCTGTAGTCAATAGAGTACTGTTTTCTTGTCACCGCTTCATTGGCAGATCAATACCTGGTCTTCCGAGACTCAGGAGAGAGCCCCTGAACAGTGCACTAATGAAATCAAGTGTTTTTATGGTTCTGAAATTATACATTTTATTCATTGCTCATGTTTAATGACAGCCCTGCTTTTAGCAAAGCCCCCTGTTCGCTAAGCTTTTATGACATTTATGCTCGTAGAGAGAGGGTATCTGCACTGAGTGGTGGGACTGGTTACTGTGGGGGACCTGGAGTGGCAGGGTTCTTTAATGTTCCTGGTTTGTGTCCCACCTTTTTCTGAAAAAAACAAAAACAAAAACAAAAGCTTAGAAACAGACAAGTTTTCAGAGCATGGATTACTTATCCCAAATGAAAAACATTAAGGTACATGTTGGCTTAGCTTGATTAGTTTCTCTCCCTGGGGCCTTGTCTACAATGCTGCTCTCTTCCAACTTTAGATATTAGACCAAGGTGTGGAGGGATGTGCTAGAAAATGTTTAACAACTGACTCTCAAAAAAAAGTACTGCATCATACTTTTAAGCTAAATCTGCTTTGTTAACTTTTTGTTCAACACCTTCTTAAGTCTAGATAATCAAAAAACAATAAATAAAGCCCTATTTTTAGCTTTTGCTGATTTCTGTAGTATATAATGCTTATACTGAAAATTTAACAATTAAAAGAACTAGTTCAAGCTTTTTCCAGGAGCCCACTGAAGGTGTTCTGGCTCCTAGCTCAATATAGATTTTTAGTTGACCCTGCTGTTAGGTCTACTAAGGGTCGCAATCCCTGTCAAAATCTCAATGCTAGATGTTTTATTTTGTTTCTGGCATGGACTCCAGTTTGTCTCCCTCCCCACCCCTCACCCCCCAACCCCGAGTAGCACTGTTTTATTGCTTTTTAGAGTTATTGGGTTTTGCCATGCTTTCCAGTCATTGGATTGCAGAAGATCCTTATCTATCTCTACTGAGTTTCCAAAAATGACTTTCTTGGGTTTGGGGATGTCCAGATTCAATTTTGAAGTCAACTTCTTTATTCTTCTGCTATGATTGTGGCTCTTGAATGTCTTACTTATAACCTGTTTCTCAAACAGAATTGCATACTATTTATTAGGCATACTATATTATCATTAATCATAATTATACCTTTGGAGTATAACCATATCTCAAAGGATCTAGTACAGTAACCTTCATATAATAAATATTAATTAAATTTTGAAAACCAAAAAGAGCACTAAATTTTGAAATAGTGATCTGAATTCAAATCCTGGCTATATCATTATTTTTGTAAATCTCTATTTAAGCATCTCTTGAATTTAGTGTTTTTAGTCTTTAAAAGGAAAAAGTTGGATTAAACAGTTTTCAAGTTTCCTTTCAACTCTAAAATCCAATGAATTTGTATTTCCAATAAAATATTTTATTTAATAGATTTTTTTTTCAAAATGCATGCAAAGACAGCTTTCAGCATTCATCCTTGCAAAATTCTGTGTTCCATATTTTTCTCCTTTCCCCACCTCCCCTCTCCCCCAGACAGCAGGCAATCCAATATAGGTTTAACATATGCAATTCTTCTAATTCTAATAATTCTAATTATATTTCCATATATATCGTGCTACACAAGAAAAATAGATCAAAAAGGGAAAAACTGACAGAAAAATAAAATCAAACAAGCAATCAACAACAAAAAGGTGAAAATACTACATTGTGATCCACATTCAGTCCCCATAGTCCTCTGCCTAGATGCAGATTACTTTCTCCACCCCAAGTCCATTGGAATTTACCTGAATCACCTCAACCAATAGAAATCTTTATTCTGTCTAATAGCATCTGAGTTTTTTCCAACCTTGTAAATTTACCAGAGCCAGAATGACCACAAAGCAAAGGGATTTTGTCTGAGAGTGCTGACATCCTGTAGGGTGGGTAGGAAACAATTACTTTTTCCCCACTTTCTGATAAGACATACTTCCTTCCCTAAGGAACTGCTAACCTTACACTTGATCATCATCTAACTATGAGCAGAGCAATCAACACTGGCTACTGTCCCCTGGAATCCCAATTAGTTGTTCTTCCATAGGGGCTTAAATTTCCCACAAATCCTTGGAGGACCAGAGGCCATATTCTCTACAGAGAACAGATTCTCCCTCTAAAATAAACTATGTTTACATACATACATTTACATATATATTTAAATATACACACAAATGTATGTAATTTCACATCATATTTCAAATTCACAAGCTCCTTGAGGAAGGGAAATAATTATCCTTTACCTTTGTATCTACAGAGCTTAGCAGAATGCCTGACATAGAGTAAGTGGTTAATAAATTAGTGATTGATTGGCTCAATAAATACCACAGAATCTTCATTACCTAAAATTTTTATAAAAATACATTCCTATCAAATCCTGATCTCAAACAATAACTGTAAATGCACTAAGAGAAAAATGGAAGTGTTCAGATACATTTCTACACATTTAATTAAATGAATGAATGAATGGATTTGTTTCTGAGTCAAGCCTATGTGCTTAGCCATGAGAAATACAAATGCAAAAGAAAAGACAATCCTTTCCCAGTTGATAAATGTCAAAGGATATGAATAGACAATTTTCAGGTGCTGAAATTAAAGTCATTTATAGTCATATGAAATGCTCTAAATTGCTATTGATTAGAGAACTGCAAATTAAAACAACTCTGAGTGCCATCACACAGTTGTCAGATTGGCTAAGATGACAGGAAAAATAATGATAAATGTTGGAGGGGATGTGGGAAAGAAAATTGGGAAATTGATGCATTGTTGGTGGAGTTGTGAAATGATCCAACCATTATGAAGAGCAATTTTGAACTATGCCCAAAGTGCTATAAAACTGTGCATACTCTTTGATCCAGCAATGCCATCAATGGGTCTGTATCCCAAGGAAATCATAAAAGAGGGAAATGGACCCCCATGTGCAAAAAAGTTTGTAGCAGCTCTTTTTGTGGTGACAAAAATTGGAAAATGAGTAGATGAGGAATGGCTGAATCAGTAATTATATATAAAAGTAATGGTATTTTATTTTTCTATAAAAAATGATGAGCAAGCTGATTTTAGAAAGGCCTGGAAAGATTTACATGAACTGATGCTGAGTAAAACAAGCAAAATCAGGAATATATTGTACACAATAACAGAAAAATTGCATGATAGTCAACTAGGAAAGACTTGATTCTTCTCAGTGGCTCAAGACAATCCCAATAAACTTGATAGAAAATGCTATCTGCATCCAGAGAGAGACCTATAGAGACTAAATGTAAATCAACATATCACATTTTTTTTCCTCTCATGATTTTTCCCTTTTGTTCTGAATTTGTCTCCCAACATGATTCATAAAAAAGTATTTTTAAAATGAATATACATATATAACAAGAAAAAAAGAAAATAATAAAAATGGGGAAAAACAAAGCTAGTCCAACATATAAGACAAAGCTTCTTAAACTGTGGGTTGCAACTCAATAGAATACATTCAATTATGTAATTGAATATGGAGATGGAAAAAAAAATTGGCAACAGTAAAAAATGTCAAATATTCTACTAAGATTTAATTCTTTATGTAAAATTAAACATCCACATCAATTTTATTAGCATGTAAATTTACTCTTATTCTTTAAAAAAATGGTAAAATTATAGTATAACAAAGAATTGTTTTCAAAATTTTTTATGATTTATTATCAGTGAATGTTTGATTTTTATGTTTATTTTATTTACCTATATCTCCAGGGTCATGTAAAATTTTCTTGGACAAAAAAAGGTTGTAAGTGGAAAAATTTAAGAAGCCCTGATATAAGAGACTGTTCACTAAGGGGAGTAATTTTGTTTGGAAATTTATAGGAATTGTGAATTGATCCCTAGAAGAGTAGAGTTATGTGTCCTTTCAAGGCATGATGACAATATTAATTTTATTATGATTACAGAATTAGAATGGGGACTGGAGCAGAGGATAAATAAGTAGATAAAAGGCTAGAATCCAGAAGTCTTGTGGGGTGAAAGTGAAGTCTGAATATCTAATAGTGGCCAAATGGTATAATCACCAAGCAAAAGAGTGTTGATCATAGAGCAGGAATTTTGGAGCTAAAAATCAGGTTTTTCACTGTGTGTGTGTGTGTGTGTGTGTGTGTGTGTGTGTGTGTGTGTGTAGTATAACTATGGAAGTTGCTATGTTAATAGGTAACTTTTCTGAAGGTCACAGATTTATGCTGTGCAACAAGTTTATACTGAAGCTAATAAGATGACCTGTTTCAATTCTTCATTTTGACAAGAAAAATATAGGTCTAAAAGAAGAAAGCAATTTGTTCCAAACCATTGAAGTAATAGGTGACATTGCTGAGATTTAAATAATAATAACATAATATTTATGTGATGCTTGAGGTTTGCAAAGCTCTTTTTGCATATGAGAACAGTTTATTACAAACTTCAGCAATGGATAACTGCCAATGAGGATTGAGGTCCAAGTTCCTAACCTAGCTTGCCAGAGAACATGGACTTTAAAAGAGATAAGGTAAAGTGCAAAATGCCCAGTCAGCAATCTCATAATCCACTTCATGTTTAGATGTGGTTTAAATATCAGTTTCATAGCTATTTGTAACAAAACTTAAATTATTATCCTATCAACATTTTTTTCTTAAATGAATATTTTGAGTGCTGAGTGTCTGAAAAGAGCATAACTATGTGGTGCAGGGGATAGAGCACTGGACTTAAATCACAAAGATTCATCTTCAGGAGAGCAAATCTAGCCTCAAACATTTATTAGCTGCACAACCCTGAACAAGTGACTTTAGCCAGTTTATTCATTATAAAATGAGCTGAAGAAGTACATGGCAAACTACTCCAGTATCTTTGCCAAGAAAACCCCAAAATGAGGTCATAAGGAATTAGACATGACTGAACAGCAACTACAACAATACCTGAAAAAGGAGCCAGTGCACTTTTCCACAATACCATCTCTCATTGAGGAGCATTGTCACAGGTGACCTCTCATCCAAAAGACTTTACATATAGACAAAATTAAAATACTTTCCCCATATCTTATTGTTTCCTGCTTCCAGAAGGTTTCAGGGAGGTAAATAAGAACCTGCTGTAAGATTTAAGCTCCATGACTTAGTACATTGAGATAAATGGCACCTCTTACCTTCTCTGAAGGTGTTGAGAGGCAAATAGATCTGCTCCTTCTGGTTCTCATTTTAAATGGGTCAAAAGATTGCTGGAGCCAGATCATTCACGCCAGTCCACTACACTTAGGCACCTCATAAAGTTTGTACTCAAGACTTATGTTTTCCTACTCCATAAGTAGCGTTTGCAGGCATCAATGTGCTTTGAGTTGGAAGTATTCTGTTTTAAATGAAAGAATGCTTTACCCAATAATTGGCAGAGAAGAAAAGGGCAATCCAGTTAGAGGGTAGAAGCTGTAAGTGAATAAATGGGTGATTCCTGGAAGACAATAAAGACCTTGCCTTGGATTTAAGTGTGGAAGAAGAAAAAAGAGTGACCAGTTGGATCTTATGGATATTGTCTCATTTCTAAGATGAGGATCAAGAAATTTGTAATATGGACTAAGTCAATGTCTTAATATTTTCTCATTGTTATTTTAATGTTATATTTAATACATTCCATCAACAATGTCTTTAAAATCATAAATGTCTTAAACTTAAAAGATTTTTCTGTTTAAGTTAAATTAGCTCTGGTTACATATGTTTTGATGCTCATGAATACTTAGTGTGAGGCAAAAGTCAGTGTGTATGTGAGCATATGATGTTGCCTTCAGTTTATATTTGCAATTAAATTAAAATGAGTACCTTATATTTTATTTATTCAGTTTACTTCATATTAGTATAAGGCATGCAATTGCAAGTCTTGTTTTACTGCAAGTATAGGAGATAGTGACCAGATCTGTGTGACTTCATTACTATAAGTAGGTAACAGGTAAGGAAACCCCCTCTAGTAATGCAGCATAACACTTTTTTTCTGTAATTTATAGTCTTACAGATAAATCTCTGTGGATTAATTTTTCTATATCTACATAGATAAATAAAATCGTTTGCTTAGAGTCACAACCTAGATGTGTCAGAGACAGGATATGAACTCAGTTCTTTTTGGTTCCCAGCCCAACTCTTTCTATATTATACCATAATGCTTCTTAGGCTGGGAATTGAGTCTGGGCTTTTGCTGATATGTAGAATCATGGATGAGGAAATTCCCTCTACTGATGCAACTGGGCACCTCCCCTACACCTGATAATATTAGAGAATTGCTAGGAGAATTGAGAAGTAAAATTCATTTGTCCAATGATATAGTCAATATTATTGAATGTTGAATTTAAATCCAGGTCTTCTTTACTTCAAATCTGGCTACCTATTGATTCCGTCATATTATTACAATCAACAGTTTATAGATCAGAAAATGGTTTCTCAGAGAGGTGAAGTAAATTTATTAAGGGTTACAAAATTAGTCAATGGCAAATTAGGGTTAGAAATCAGGTTTCCTGAATTTCCTCTTTCTATAGGTACACAGACAAAATATGGCTCTTATTATCTCTGGAGTAGTATTTCGGTGATCATGAACTGATTGAATTATTAATCAGACATGTTACTCCAGTGGAGGAGATACTTTGCCTTAAAGATATTGAAACTTTTTTTTTTTCCTGTGGCTGTATTTTTTTTATTTTGTGCTTGTTTTTCTTTTCTCTTTTTTAAACCTGTAATTTATAATCTTAGAATGTTTCCTGAGGTGGTGAAAGGTTAGAATTGGCAAAACAATTACATTTGAAATATATAAAACAACAAAAAAACAGTAACAACAAAAATTTAAGTTTTATGTAATAACAAACAATTTGGTTTCATTTACACTCTTCTTTTTCTGTTCTTTTTTTAAATAGAAAAAAATTTAAGAGAATATAAAGAGAGAATGAATGGGAGGAAGAAAAAAATAGAGAAGAAAGGAGTTAGAGAGACAAGAAGAAGGAAAAGGAAGAAAAATGAAAAGAGGCAAAGGGAGAGAAGGAGGAAGAAGGGAAAGAAAGGAGAGAGAGAGAGAGAGAGAGAGAGAGAGAGAGAGAGAGAGAGAGAGAGAGAGAGAGGATTGAAACTGCCTTTCCTTTGAAATTTAATAAATAATTAATCTATACAGACTTTCTAGTTTTCTAAAAAATTGAACACCCCGAGAAGTAGTAAGTGACTCTTAACCTGAGCAAATATACAGACAAGCCTTGCTGTAGGTATTGTGATGATTCCTTCCTTACGATCTCTAACTGGAAACTTCAGAACAACATAGGAGTGTCCTTTAAAAAGTACATCTCTTCACACTATGGTCTTGGTCAGGTTGTCTATAGAGATGACATGTTAGTCAGATGACTAAAGCCTTTATTGTCCAATTAGCTGACATGCATGCTTCCTATCCTTCTATATGTTTCTTGCTACTCCTCAGTAGTATGTTTTCTATGACTGGGAGAAGTAGTCATTCCCAAGCCAAGCATGTTCCTTATTTCTATGGTTATCCCACATGCTCACTCACACCTGGTCAAATAATACTTCATAAACTATAACTACATTATAAATATCAAAAAGAGCAATTCCAGTAACTTTCTCTGCCATACTGAGTAGTTGGTTCTTATATACTGTATCGATGTGTGCACAATGTGATGTGTGTGAGTATACATGTGTATGTAAGTGTGCACATGTGTCTATGTTGGACCCCCTGTGCCCATTTATTACTTTAATAAATAGAAGATGGATTTACTTTTCTGGACTCCTGAGAACCAGTGGAAGAAGCAGATGATGACTACAACCCCCATAGACTTATGGTCCCAAAGCCATCACTTAAGTTTGATCCAGGCTGTAGTTACCCTCAGTCTGAGGTGAATTCACACATTGCTTGTTTTATGTTGACTGATCCTGTTCAGTGTCACAAACTATATGGAAAATGTTTAACACCTTTTAAAACTCTATTCACCCTCGATACTGTGAGAGAAGTTGGTGCAATAAATAATTCGTAGAATCCATTTGTGGTCCATTTTGCCTAAAGTATATTAAAAATCTCCTGTTATTTGAGCTTACCTTATAAAATGTTTACATGCCATTAAATGGTACTAACATCTCCTGTGTAAATTAAACAGGCTGGGATGGTCCATATTCTGAAGAGTAGCCATACTTCAGGCTGTAAAATACTTTCATGCAATAAACCCAATGCCATGCTCCTAAAAGCTGGATTATAAATGGAAAAGGGAACAATACTCAACCGGATGTCTGGCCTGGACTACTTTTGCAGGTATAAAGACATTCTAACCTGAGTATTTAATACCCTTATAAATTTCTGTGGGGTGGTAAGTTTTCGAGAAAACTAGAGTATCTGTAGATATTACTTATTTAATTTTTAAAGAAAGAGCAGATACACATACATAAACAAGTAAAGCACACACATCTCTTTTTAATTCAGGGACAGGTTTTTAAAAACAGCAAATTGGACCACACAAAGCCCAGTCTCCTCTGCTGGGAAGATTTCACTAAATAGCTTGGTGGCTGAAAAGCTTTTAGAAATCTGACTTGAGACCCATACAGCATACACACTGTTTCTTTCTGGGCTGGCTCTTCCTTAGCACTCAGCTGTAACCTCAATGGACTGTTTTCTTGCAGGCACTGAAAGTTTAATGGAGCTTAAGTGAGACACAGGCCATTAGGACAGTATCAATATTTATTTTCAGTTTCTATGGAAATAAATATCAGCCAATGGAATACAAGCTATTCCAGTCTCCCCCAAAGAATTTTTCACATGGCTAGTATCATCTGTTTAATGTTTAGAAGTTGCATCAGGTTCCTAAACCATACTTTATTTAATAAAAGAAACCACACAAAGGAGTTGACACTCATAAAGTGCTAGGGCCATGTGAGGAGAGACAGTGGCCCAAAGGTCCTTGCTCTGAATAGGCAAGTTTCAAAAAGACTTCATGGCAGCTGCTGAATCTCCCCCATCATCTATTCTTCAGGGACAATTATTTCAATGTTTGTTTGTTTTGTTTTTCATCATTCTCCAGAGTCCTGTTTATACACCTGTAAATCAGTTTTGTTGCCTTGCCGAAGAATGTGTCCTCTCATATTAATTTAATTTACTCCTATGACAAACTGATGGAACTTGTATGGAATAATGGCAAAACAAGAGACATAAGACATAAGTTCCTGGGCTTTGATATGTGGGGTTTGCTTCTACAAAGCATAGTCACCAATAAGTACAATACTTTCAGATTTTTACTTAGGCATTAGCTTGTATGTAAGTGTGTAGTGCAGAAGCTTCAACCCCAAATCAAGATACATGGATTTTGGTCTCAGCTATGCCATGAGGTTAACTTTGTAGGCTTGGGTGTCAAGCCCCTGATGCTCTCTGGGTTTCAGCTTTCTCATCCATAAGTTTAGCAAATTGAACTAGGTGGTCACTAAAACTTCTTCCACATTTAGAAATCTATGTTCTATATTCATTCATCTGTGTTCAAAGGTAACTTCCAATTCTCATATGCCATGGATAAAGGTCACTACCACCTTTGACCTTTTTTGATCTATGTTCATTCAAATAAATAAAGGCCTTTTATTTTTAAAGGTCTAATGTTCAGAGGCTATACAATTCTAGATATAAAGGCCTCTTATTGCTCTGGCATTATGTGCTTTCCTTCCTCCCAGACTATTTTTTTAAAAATTCAGGTTCTTTTTATACAGTGGCTGCCATATTATTCAGATCCTAGAAATTTTTCAATAATTGCTCATGCCATGTTTTATTTTATTTCTTGTTTGGAATTCCTTATTATTTCATTAATATTTTCCAGAAATGATATCCCAATGAGGGTAGCAAAAATCAGTCAGCAAACTAGTGTTTATTGTTTACCATGTGCCAAATTTTGGAGCTACAAAGAAAGATCCCCCCTTCAAAAAAAAGTCCCTGTTCTTATGAAGGTCACATTCTAATGAGGGAGACATGTACCAAAAAAGATATATACCAGATATATTGAGGGCATGAAGTGACAAGAGTCTAAATTAGTGTTTGAAGTGTCAGAAGAGAGAAAAGAACATATAGCATATGTTGAGAAGGTAGATATTAGAGGACTGGACTACTACTTTAATATGGTGAATGAGATTGAGGAGTGAAGGATGATCCCTTGTTTGCAAAACTGGGTAACTAGAAGACATCTGATACCCTTGCTACACAGAGGCAAGTTGAATATTGGGGAAAAGATAATGAATTCACTTTTGAACATATTGATTTTAAGATGTCTACAGGACATCCAATTTGAAATGTCAAAAAGAGAGCTAGAGATGAAAATGGAGAGTGGTGTTTGGAAGATAGGTTAGAACTGGTCAGGAGATGACAGGTGAAAACATGAGAAATGGTGAAATCACCAGGTCGGTCCATATCCCATTCTACCTCAAACTATATATATAACAAATCAATAAATGTATAGCACTGAATTGAATTAAAATGATTATTCTTTAAAGTGACTTTGGGCAACTTAATTTCACAATCTGTTTTTTTCTTCTATGAAGCGATATTTGATTCAGTGACTCAAAAGATGTTTCATCTCTAGATTTATGATCCTATGATGATGTCAATACTTTTACAGTGGAAAAATCCTTAGGGAGAAATAGATATCTAAAAATTATCAAGTGCATATCCCTGCCCAAAGATACCAAGTGAGTGGCAACCATAGAATACCGTAATCTATGAAGAATCAAAATTTCCAGTCATCAAGAGAAATACAATGGGCATAATTAGGCTGCAGAGTATTATGCTTAATTACACACAAGAAGTAGAATAAATAATGTCATCAGAAAGATGTATAGAGCAAAATGGAAGAATAGATATTTTCTGCTAATCTCTACATCTTAAACTCCTCAGGGGAAAAAAATATGTACTAAATATAAGCTAAAGAAAACTAATTTCTCAAGATTAGACAGAACAAATGAATTACTTACTGTTTCCATTTAGCATGTCCAATGACAGGAGCAAGCATCATCATTAGTGTCACAAGCTTGTGCTTAATCTTTTGTATATAGGACTGCCCGCCCATTTTAGCATGGCAATGGCTCATTCTGAACCATCCTCACACATACAAGAAGTAGAGGTCACTGAATCTGAGTAGTCAATAAAGTAAATGGAATGTAAGGGAATGGGGTGTGTGTATGAAGAAAATAGTGAAAGGTAGTACAATAAGTGAGGAAGCCAGAGGCACTTACTTGCCCAAGGGAAAGAGGACTAGAAGCTCAAATAGTATCAGTCATCTGAGCTATGGAGCTTACTCTGGTCAGGAATCTAATCACCTTTCACAACCCAGAAAATTAGGAGGTTGAGAAATTGAGCCTTAGGAGATTATTAAGCAATAAGAAGGAGAAAGCAGCCAAAAATAAGGAGGAAAACTAGAAGCAAAGCAAATAGGAATACAAGACAAAAAGAGAACAAAACCCAAGAGAGAAAGACAAAAGACAAATCTAATTCCAAAGCAGATAGATCAACAAGCTTACCAAGACAAAAAAAAAAAAAAAAAAAAAAAAGGGAGGGGTAGGTAGTAAAAATTCAAAGCAGGGCCACATATTACACATTAAGCAACTAATGTAATATAAAGTAAAAAAAAGAAACCCCTAGTGGGAAAAAAAGAGAATTCTGTGAATTCTCTAGAGAGTAAGAAATAATAATAAGAAATTCTAGAATGATTGAAAATAGAAATTAAGCTATTAAGAGAAGAATTTATAATGGAAAGCAGTCATAAATCAAAGCCATGAATACAGAATTAAAAACAAATGAGACAGTTTTAAAAATAAAATATTGTAGAATCTCTGCAAAGAAGCAGAGACTTAAAGAATAAGTTCTGAAAATAAGAAATACAAATATGGAAAAAAATAAGGCAGAAGAAGAGAAAGAAGACAACAACTTTAACAAAAATACATGATTTCATTATAAGCTAAAGCAACCAACATTGAAGGCAGAATATGTAGAGGTGACTTAATATTTATAATAATATCTTCCAAAGCTAAAAATCATATTGAACAAAATAAAGCAATAAAATTCTTGAATATGGAAGAAAGTAATTATTGATTAAATCCACATATTTCCTGGAGAGAAAAACCATGTGTTCAAAACTCCAAAGAATGTAAATGTTAAATTTCACAATTACAAAATCAAACAACAAATTTTGCAAGCATGTAAGGGGAAGGACTTTAATTAGTATGGAATATTAATTTGCATAACTGAGAATTTCTCCACAGATAAGAAACTGAAAAAAACATTCCAACAAAGACATTAAGTCACAATTAAAGCTAACATATTACATAGCTGAGCATAATCAAGAAAAAATGATTCTACAATGAAAGAGGTATTTAATTCTTCCAACCAAAACAAACAAGAAACAAAAATACCAGCAAAATATAACATTCTTCTTCAAACACTGCAAAGGAGGAAATCAAAAGAAAGTAAATAAGTGCATTCATTAAGAAACGATTTAGCAATGAGATAAATTTCTCTTGCATATAGACTAGTTTTTTTTTAAGCAATTCACTTGAGAAATAAAAGAAGAAAACAGAATCATCAAGGAGTAAAATGAATGTACAAGGATAAAGATATAAGGGGATTATATAGAGCAGGTTAGTATGAAAAACTAATTAATATTCTGCAGATTAAATTCTATGCTCTACCTTATACCAAAATAAATTCTAAATAAATATGTGATAGATTCAAAGTGTCATAAACAAAACTAATTACAAGGACAAAGAGTTATCGGAACCTACCATATGCAATTATATGTTAGCAAAGCTAAGAACTTAGAGCAAATGTTAAGCATTTCCAGTATAATTCCATTTATTGTTCCTCCTTATTTCTATCCACTTCTTATCTAATCTGATTTTATGAAGGAAGAGGAAGATCTGATAGAGCAGAAATTGTATAACTGTATAAAAGAAGTTGCAGACAATTTGATCAGAAAGACAAAATATGCTATGAAAAAAAAGATAGAAAAATGGTTTCATAGAGTTCAACATTAGGATATTAAATAATAAAATTAAGCATATTATAACAAATAAATGTATAACAAGAAATGAAGGTGTTACCGTCAAGTAGCAAGAGAGAGGGATGGATACCACTGTATTTGTGGTACTATAAGTCCTAATTATAAGGCCCAGGAATTCTGGATATTTCTTTCCTAAGGGTTTAAAGTGGTAATGTTTGCTCTAGATAAGCTTTATAATTTACAATCACTTTGCATGCATAACATCTCATCATAATAACCATATGAGATAAGGACAATTCTTTTAGTTATTTTTTTTTTAAAGAACATGGATGTGTCCACAGGGCAAGAAGGTATGATTGTGTTGTGATCTGATTGGAAAATAACCACATTTATAACAGTGGTAGGTTGATTAAAGTACTAGAGTATTAAATAATCACCTGATTCCAAGGAGAATTGCATCTATATTCAAAAGAGATTATTATTCCTCTCTGTGAAGATTACCAAAATTTCATAATTTTAGATTTTTCTTTGATTGTGAATGGCATTTATTTACAATATGTACTCATACAAGGTTGTTCTAAATATTTATGATTCTTCTCTAACCATCAAGCATTCTCATTCCATACTTAGCAATTTGCCAGACATGTTATTTGTTTAACAAACTATTGCTTTTTTGGTCCCTTCTCATTTTTCTATCTCTTTTTTTCATAGCATATTTTGTCTTTCTGATCAATATGTCTGCAACTTCTTTTATACATTTATACAATTTCTGCTCTATCAGATCTTCCTCTTTCTTCATAAAAATATTTGAAATGTTATTTATGGCATGTCTTATCATTCTCTTTGCTATCAGGTGCCCAAAGTGTTCAACAGTTTCAAATTGATTAATTAACCCATAACCAACTTACACATTGATTAAGCTTATTATAATTTCCTTCAAAAATAACTTAATGACTCTTCATTTTCTATTCTTTCCAAATTTAAAGCCCCTTGGTTTAAAAGGGTGCAGAAATAAAACATCAACATTTGTGATGCCAATATTACCCAAATATGGAAGGAAGGAACAAAGAAAGAAAGGAACGAAGGAAGAAAGGAAGGAAGGAAGGAAGGAAGGAAGGAAGGAAGGAAGGAAGGAAGGAAGGAAGGAAGGAAGGAAGAAAGAAAGGAAGGAAGGAAGGAAGGAATAGAAAGGAAGTAAGAGGGGAAGGAAAGAGGGAAGAAGGGGGGAAGGAAGGATGGAGGGAAGGAAGGATGGAGGGAGGGAGGAAGGGAGGAAGAAAGGAAAAGAGGGAGGGAAGAAAGAGCAATGGATAGGTGGAGGGAGGGAGAAAGGGTTTAGAATAGAGGAAGAAAACAAAAGGGAAAGAAGGGGGAGGGAGGATACCTATGTGATAACAAGACAGTTTGTGTAGATGGAATACACTAGAAAGTAGAAACATTATTTACCTCCCAAAATCATATGGGTATTTTTGTTTATTGTTCTGTTCTTCTCTTCCCATACCCTTCTGCCAAAATGTTCTTCCTTGTGTTATAAAAGTAGCCCTCTAACATTCTATCATATTTAATAACACTGGATCATAGAATCATTATAGTATGGTAGTAGAGTATTGGGTTTGAACTCAGTAAAACTCAGGTTCAAGTCCTCCTTTGGACATTTATTAATGGTATGGCCCTTGGCAACTCACTGAACCTCTTAGTGCCTCAGACAAAATTCTTCAGTCATTGAAATTTAAATCCTTCAGTAATTATTGCAAATCATTTCAACTCAATTCAAAATACATTTATTAAATATCTAGTGTGTGCATAGCAGCCTCCTGGTATTAAGGAAGTCACTGTTCTTACCTAAGATCAAAGATGATCTTAGAAATCATCCAACTTTCCTAATTGTGGATGAGACTGAAGTCCTTGTGATATGACCAAGGACACATGGATAATAAATTTCACAATAATGTTCAGAATTTGAACCCAAGCTCTGGGTTCTAAACCCAAGCCTCTTTACCCTGTAGCAGCAGCATTTAAATTATTTTGCCTGCCTGTCATTTTCAAGTGCATACTTTAGATGGAGCTGAAATAGAGAGATGATGAATATGTTCCATAGCAAATGTCTAAAATAAATGTAATGAAACCCCTAAGAAGCCAAAGCCATCTTGGCTGCCCTCCATGTAGCAATTATCGAGGAGTCAAGGGAAACTCCACAAGTAAATACTTGTTGATTGACTGATGGACAAGCTGGCCTCTGAGGTTTGCTCTCCCCGGGCTGTTGCCAACATAGCATATCCCATATTTATGTTTGTGAGTGTTGGCTGGCTCTCTCAGAAATGATAAATTGATTAGTTATTTTATGACCATAAAGCCACAAAAGGTGCTGAGCAGCCTATACTTCAAAAGGAAGGTTCAGGTCTTGTGAATGCACAAATGACTTTCTTTGATAGTTTCCATCAAATGTCTATAGATGAGCCATCAGCAATTGAGTGTTGAATAAATATCATTTTTTCTTAAGGAATTCATTCTCAGATGGACACGTGGAAGAAAAATCCAAATAATAAAGTTGATATGACCATTATGCCAATTTTTCAATGTCCCAGAAATTTAGATTACTTTAGCAATGGGGAAAATATGTAAATTGTGGGTGAAGAGGAAAGAAAGTGATATTTCTAAAGCAACAGCTTTAATTTGTTTTTGCTCTTCAGGAAAAAAAAATAGAGCTGTTTAATTAAAAAATGAATACCTTGATTATTTCCATTCATCAAATATTTCTTAAATGGATACAATAGTCATTCTTGTATCAATCAGGTGTTTGGGCATAGTTGTGGTTTAGGTGTTACCACAAGATCCTAAAATATCTAGTTAATTCAATCAGATAATATATTATATGAACTTTGGCACTAATCAACTAGCATTTATTAAGTATCTAATAAATACTATCCACTGTGCTATAGGCTGGGGGTCCATAACTCTCAAACATAAATATGAAACTCTATGCTTGAGAAGCTTACATTCCATTGGAGTAAATGAAATGCACATATTTTTGTGAACGATACATAAAAAGAAAAATACATTTTTTCTTTGTTGTGAGGGAGAAATCATAAGCAACTGGAAGATAAGTAGATGAGGAAATTTTTCATATAAAAGGGTGCTCTGAGCTGAATTTTGACCAAAATTAGGCATTCTTAAAAGTTGACATAAGAAGGGAATGAATTAAGCACATAGAAGGCAGTCACTATAAAGTCACAGAGTCAGGAGAGGGAATGTCCTATGTATGGAAGAATAAGAAAGCCAATTTGGCTGTGTCCCAAAAAATGGTGTGGTGAAAAACTAATACCTAATAATACTAGAAAAGTAGGTTAAGATCAGGTTATGAAAGATTTTAACAGTCAAATAGAGGATTTTATATTTCATTCTAGAAGAAATAGAGCTAATCACAAAATCAACACTAAGATGACTGCATTTTTTACTGGTTCTGTGAGCTGAGTATAGATATAACAATTTGTTGCTGTGGTACTAATAAAGTTGGCATCAGGAATATAATGATTTATGGGCATGGGAATGTGACAATATCGGGGGACACTAAAGCTTCTGATGGAATTACCTCTCTCTACTCCTTGTCTTCCCAGGTATTTATAAAGTAGTGAGAGTTACATTCATTAAACATTTGGAAGATGCTTCACAGTTTACTGCTACTCTGTCATTTCAGCACTTATCTCCAGTGGATAGCTGGACTATCTTATATGGTAGAAAAAAAGAGGGAGAAATCCACTGGAATCCTCTAGTCACTGTTTGGCTGAACCCTTAGTCAGTATCTGGCCAATTAAAACCATTCAGGGATGTCCTGATGCCAATGGACAGCTCAATCAGACAATAACATTAGTGGAAAGTCAGTAAAAGGACACTTCTTACTCACCTGAATAGGAGACAGATTGACCAGATCCCACATATATACTTCAGCAAGAAACTGGACCAAATAATGATCAAGAATTCTAATGAGAAGTTACATTAAGTGATTTCTTCCATTACAGAAGAGCTCAAAGAATAAATGAGAATCCTACAGACATTTGGAAAGATGATCTCTCTGGCAAAGTGAATCTACAAAAGATGGAATATATACAAATTGTGTTTAGAGACAACAAGAGTTGAGGGGTCATAGCTTAGTGATGAGAAAACCCCGGGGAGTGCCAACAGGCAGCAACAGAGCCTGATGCAGACCAGCACTGTGTAAACCAATGTAGAGAACCATTGCTCAGACTTGTTGGATAGTCCCTGATTAACAACAGGAAGAAGAGGAAGAGGAAGAGGAAGAGGAAGAAGAGGAAGAGGAAGAAGAGGAAGAAGAAGAAGAAGAGGAAGAAGAAGAGAAGAAGAAGAAGAAGAGGAAGAGGAGGAAGAAGAGAAGAGGAAGAAGAGGAGGAAGAAGAGGAAGAAGAAGAGGAAGAAGAAGAAAAGAAGAAGAAGAAGAAGAAGAAGAAGAAGAAGAAGAAGAAGAAGAAGAAGAAGAAGAAGAAGAAGAAAGAAAGAAAGAAAGAAGAAAGAAAGAAGAAAGAAAGAAAGAAAGAAGAAGAAGAAAGAAAGAAAGAAAGAAGAAAGAAAGAAAGAAAGAAAGAAAGAAAGAAAGAAAGAAAGAAAGAAAGAAAGAAAGAAGAAAGAAAGAAAGAAAGAAAGAAAGAAAGAAAGAAAGAAAGAAAGAAAGAAAGAAAGAAAGAAAGAAAGAAAGAAAGAAAGAAAGAAAGAAAGAAAGAAAGAAAGAAAGAAGGAAGGAAGGGGCAGAAGAGGAGCAATGGGAGAAAAACTATCAACCAGAACCATTGAGACATCTTATAAAGATGTAAAAAACAAAACAGAATTCAAAAAAGGACTGGCAATGATACTTTTAAAAGTATCACATAGCTTTTATTATATTTGCATATATATGTACAAACACACACATACACTTAGGTGGTATAGTGGACAGTACATTGGACTGATTTAAAAACTTCTAAATTCAAAGCCTGCCTTAGAGCCTTCCTATTTGGGTGACTCTGGGCAAGTTAATTAGCTTTTTTATGCCTCAGTTTCTTTATCTGTAAAATAGAGGAAACAATATTGCCAACCTCACAGAGTTGTTGGGAGGAAGAGATGACTTAGCATATCTAAAGTGTTATGTACATCTTAAGAACTATATAAATAATGGGTATTGTTGCTTTTGTTATCATTTACTTCAAAAAAGTAAGTAGTGTGAATATAGTGAGTCATAGTTTTGTACAGAATCTTATGTTTGTGTTTGTGTTCTGTTATATATATGGGAATTTTTTTATTTGACTAGCATAAAAAATACAAAACAAATATGAGAGGTAGAGACAGAAAGAAATATAAACAGATACAAAGACATAGATAAAAGGGAGACAAAGAGAAAGAATGGAAAGAGAAAGAAAAAGGAAGAGAAAGAACTAAATACAAATACATTTATTATGAAAATTAATTTTATTTATATCAACATATTTAGCCAAATTCAACTTTATCTGACTAATTCTGTTTTCTCCCTAATTCAAAAGTTCCCTACAAAGATACAGATCACAACTCATTCATGCTTGTCTATCCTCCCATCCTATATAATTTTTGCCCATGTTCTCCCAAAATATTCTCATAGTGGATCTATCCAGTATTTAGGAAGTTTTTCTAACTTTCTTCTATCATCATAAGAATACCAGTTGATCACCATGCTAGCATTTTATCAGATAGTTGAATAATGAAAATAGGATAATTTTAAAGCATGTCACTCAAAGTTCCATATTGTCAGTAACAACAAAAATATTGTTTATATCAATGTTATCCTAACTGTAAAAATTCCACTAAGTGTTAGAACAGAAGGAATGGCTTGTTGTCAAGGAATAAACTGTGGAGATTCATGAGGTGCCAAATTAAGTTCTTATTATTGTTAAGTACTTAGGGGCCGGGAATTTGCCCAGAAGAGTGAAGAGAAACATAAGGCATAGAATTTGGGTTGAAAGGAATCTCAGAGATCGGCCTCATTTTTTTATAGAAGAAGAAGCCTAGACCAAAAAAAACATTAAAAAAGTTGATCAAGATCATACAACTGTTGGGAACAAGGACCACCTTTTAACCTTCTGACTCCAAATGCATCTGCCATTTGATTTCACAATAAATACACAATATAATTATTGGATTATTCATTATTAAACTCCATATTTCCTCTGGAGACATTCTACTTGGACTGATGTTTCTAATTCCCTTTTCAATGATATGTATCCTGAACATCTATAACAAGAGTTCTCTGCAACTTTTTTCTCAACATCTTATCAGAGGGAATATTATTTTAAGTGATTTTTCTTCCTGTGAGTATGATACTACTGTAATTGGCCTCAATGGTAGATGTAAAGATGTGCTGTACATATCATTTGTAATCATTTCAGCAACAGTTTCAAGTAATTTATACAAAAAATGTAAATTAATTATAAGTGTTGATAGTCAATGCCTTTCCATAGCCTAAAAGAATGATGGGCTAGAGGAGAATAGAGCTGGATACAGCTGGTCCTAAGTCATTAATATGCACATTCCCTCAGCATCAGTTGGAAAAGGCTGCGTATGAAAGATGAGAGGAGGGATCCAATCACTTGGCTGCAGTTCATTCTCCTTCCAGATTTCCTCCTGGATTTGCTATATTACATACTGTGACTGGAAAAGAGCATAGAAGAAAAACAAACAGGGTCACACATTGATTTGCTGGGCTCCTTGGGGAGCAGTAGAGCAAGGATTCTAGATAATTGAATTTTATGGTTAACTCAGGGCTTGTTCTAAAACCAGTTTTCTTTCCACACTTATCTTTGTCTGTTAAACCAAGGGGTTCAGTTAGATTTTTCTGTGATCCCTTTGAGTGAAGCTTTTTGTGAATCTAATTGTGAAGTCTATTCCTGATAGTTTTAGTGAAATTTAATATCTAGAATGGTATATTTCTGTAACAACTTTTGGTGATAGGGTTTGGGGTGAAGACATTGATAAGCATCATTCTGACCATCTCTGATTAAGGTCATAGACCCAAATCTTGAATGGAGTTTGGAGGCCCTTTGTTTCAATCCTTTTTGCCCAAGATCAAAAAGGAAGCAGGAATCAGAATTAGGATTTGAAGTCATGTCCTTTGATTTCAGAGTCAATTATTATCATCTAGGACAAGGCATGAGAAATGGAGCTGAATAATCCTTGAGGACAGGCCAATTCTGAAGATTATTTCTTGAATAAATTACTAATATCAATTCTTCTGCCTTGTCTCCTAAAATTGAGGTAGAAAAGAAGCAGTGAATGTGCTGTAGATAATGGACATGAATGGCATTGGGGATAAGAATAAGAAAACAGGAAGGAAAAGTTTGTGCTTTCTTGAGGGTAGAATTTTCAGAATCTTAAGTTTAGAGTCTTAGGGGGAAAGAGGCAGCATAAGACTTGAGCCAAAGGGGATTCATATCAATTAGAGTTTCAAGCAATTAGAAGACCTATACTTCTAGGAATTCTAAGATATTAATTTCATTCCACATTTCACATAAAATTTATCCATGTACTATCCTCCTATTCCCACCTCCTATCTACAAAATATAAGCTCTTTATGGTCATGCCTGTTGACTTTTTGTCACTGTCACTTAGCACCATGCCAGACCTATAGTAAGTGCTTTAATTATGCTGATTATTTGAGATCTGTTAAACAAACTACATTACCTACCATCTTGTGATTAGACTTTGGGTCTGGAAAAGATATGAGTACACTTTAGCCTGAGTATCTAGAACATCAATATTTGTTGATTCAGCCTTCCTCTCCACAAATTTCTGAAAAATCATACTTTGAGGTAGTGAGTATTAGGTTCCAATACTATGGAAATTTGTACCACTGACTATCCCTCCCTATATATTCCATCACTGTTTTCAATGTGCCTTGTACTCATTGTACTTTGGTACCTCCACCCCTTTCTTGTCTCCCATGGTCTCCATTTTGGCCTCATTTTTCCTTCCTCACAATCTTGAGTTTGCCAATATCATTCTGTACTCTTGAATACTTTGCCTCTTGTTTTATTATGGATCATGATTTGTTAAACTCCAGCTCCTATCATCTGCCTTCTATGCTTTGTTGGAGAAAGTCACAGGACAAGTCACCTGAGCCATTGAAATTTAATGCTAGTCATGTCTGGCCTTGACTTCAGTTATGTGATGATTGATTCTTCTCTGATTAACCCTCTATTACATTTTTTATTGCATTTACTATCATATTCACTGCAGCAGCTATTCACAAATCTTGCCTACCTACTCTTCTTAAGCTCCAACTCTATTCTCTTCCTCCTTCCTTTCAGTAGAAGACCTCTCATATCTCACAGAGAAAACAGAAGTTATGTGAAGTAAATTTTTACCTAATTAACATCTTAAAAAGTCATCTTCCAGCCAACTCTAGGCCCTCATTCCCTCTGGCCTAAACTATTATTGTTAATTATAATTTTAATGGTAAAGTATTTTAAGAGTTTTAAAATGCTTCATACATAAGCAGCTGGTGGCCCAGTTGATAGAATTAAGCAATAAGAGTCGTGAAGACCCAAATTTGAATCCTGCTTCAGGATTTTTGCTAAGTCTCCCTAATGAAAACACAATCTTTGTGTCCTCAGTTTCTTCTTCTATTAAATGGGGATATAATAGTGCTGATCTCACTTTGTAAACCCTAAAATTCTACAAAAATGCTAGCTATTATTATTTCCTCGTTTGAGCCTTACAATAACCTTGTAAGGCAGATACTATAAATATTATTTTGCTGATGTAGAAACTGAAGTTCAAAAAGATTAATTGATTTGCCCCTACTAGGAAATGTCAAAGGTAGAATCTGACCCATAATATTGGTGACTCAAAACCTAGTGTCACATTCCAAATTGTTTCTCAGCCTGTTTTTTTTTTTTCTATAGTCATCTAATCACTTTCTGGCCTAATCCATCTTTTCTGTAGTTTCTAAATTGCTATTCCTAAAAACCTGATCTGACAATTTCAAAGGACTCCTCAAAAAGGTCCAATGGCCTTCTAGCATCTTGAGAATAAAATGAGAAAGTTCCCTTTTTTGCATATTAAGAAACCCTCTGTGCCCTGGTTCCTTCTTAGCTATCCATCTTCACTGCTCATCTTCATATATACTATATTTCAACCATTGTGAATTAATCTAATCATTCTGGAGAGCAATTTGGAACTATGCCCAAAGTGTCTATTGGTTCTGTATCTGGAAGAGATCATTAAAAAGGCAAAAAGACCCACAGGTTGTAAAAATGTTTGTAGCCCACCCTTTCCTTAGTGGCAAGGAAATAGAAACTGAGTAAATGACCTCAATTGGAGAATAACTGAATAAGCTATGTTATATGAGTGTAATGGAAAAGGCTGGAAAGACTTACATAAAGTAATGCTAAGTGAAATGAGTAAAATCAGAACATTGTACACAGCAAGATCTGTTGTCTATACCCCTCAACTTCCTTTTCCATACTGGGAATGACCTTCCTTCTCATCTCTTCCTATAGAATTGCTTCTTTCCTTTAGGTCTTAGCTCAGTGTCAAATGAGGTCTCTTCTTATTCTCCCAGTTCTTTTCCAGACTTTCCACATGGAAATTGCTTTATGTTTATTGAATCATATATTTGATGCTAAAAGGACCTTACAAACCATTGAGTCCAACTCCTTCATTTTACACTTGAGGAAAGAATAGCACAGAGAGTTTAGGTGATTTGCTTCAAGTCACACAATAAATGTATACTGTAGGATTTGAACTCAAGTCTTTCAATATCCACTAGATTGTATTGGTTTCAGTTCATATTTTGTACTTATTTATCTATCTATCTATCTATCTATATATATATATATATATATTGGTTTTCCTCAATGAAATAGAAATTTCTTGAGGTCAATCTGTATATTTTTCTTTGCAGCCCTTGTGTAGTTTATAACATGTGGTAATCAATCAATCATTAAACATTTATTAGGCACCTCCCATGTGGCAGGCACTATACTTAGTACTGAGGTTTTAAGAAGAGGCAAAAGACAGTTCCTGCCCAAAGAAGGTTGGAAATGACAATATGCAAACAATTAAATACAAAGAAAGCTATATACAGGATAAGTAGGAAATAATTGACAGAGGGAAGGTACTAGAATTTAGAGGGATTGTGGAAGGCTTCCTGTAAAAGGTGGGATTTTAGTTGGTGTTTAAAGGAAACCAGGGAGGTCAGTAGTCAGAGATGAGGAGAGAGTATTCAAGATATTGAGTTCAGTCAGAGAAAGAATGCCCAGGGCAGAGAGGTGGAGCGTGTTCTTTGTGGAACAGCTAGGAGACCAGTGTTACTGTATTGAAGAGTATGTGTTGCAGAATAAAGTGTGAGTAGAGTGGAAAGTTGGGAGAAGCTAGGCAATGAAGGTCTCTGGATACCAAAGAGAGAATTTTGTATTCACTATTGGAGGCAATAGGATGCAACTGGAGTTAATTGAGTAAAGGAGTGTACATAATCAGACCTGCACTTTATGAAAGCCCTATTAATAACTGAATGGAGGATGGAGTGGATTGGGGAGAAATACATATTAAATAAATACTTCTCAAATTTCAGTGACTAAACATGCATTCCCTAATATCATATAAGCTACTAAAGCAGGGATACCACTAGTGTCATGCATTTAATAGGCATTTAGCAAGTATTTATTAAGTTGAATTAAAATTTTGTTAATGGAGCAGTTGCAAAGTAAATCAATTTAATATTTTAATAAGACTTTTACATGATGGAGCTGAACAATTTACCCCTTGCCATTATAGTGGCAATTTCAAAGTTGTCTAGTCCCACCCCCTCATTCTATAAATTCTACATTCTGCCTTCTGCAAATAAGGAAACTCGGGTGCAGGAATTTCCAAAGGTTATAGTGCTATTAAAAACTGAAGCTGGCATAAGATTTTAAGTATTCTGATTTCAAATTCAGCATCCTTCTATTTGACTTATAGCAGAAGGCTGCAGAAATCAATATTCATTCATCCAGGACTTTATTATTATTATTATTTTAAATTCTGTGGATTTTTTATTCTGTCCATTTGTAGCTAAGAGCCAGAGTAGCACAGGGGATAGAGTGCCTTGCCTAGAGTCAGGAAGACTCATCTTCCAGGATTCAAATCTAGCCTCAGAAACTTACTAGCTGTGTGATCCTGGATAAATCATTTAACCCTAACTTAGTTCCTCATCTGTAAAATGAGCTGGGAAAGAAAATGGCAAACCACTTCAATGTCTTTGCCAAGAAATCTCCAAATATGGACACAAAGAGTCAGACACAATTGAAATGATTTAACAATACTTGTAGTTACAGACTCAATATATGCTTTGAGCACTTAAGACTTATTTGATAGGTAGAAAATATCATGAAACATCCTGCTGACCTATTGCCAGGTATATGAGAACATGGATATATTTCAGAACAAGTTTTAGTCTTATTCCCTCTTCTTAGTCTGTGAACTAGTTCAGATCAAATCTTCATTGAGCTACTTCTTCCTGATTTACCAAGATAATTACAGCTGTGTAGAAATCACCTGGGAAACTAGTAACATACTACTCTTATGTGATTCCCTGTGGGATTAATTTGTGATGTAGCTTTCTGAGATTGTACATGCATAGGTGCTTATACAAAGTGGAGTAGGAGAAGGATGGTAATGATGATGTAATCAGAATCCAACCACAGTAAAAGCAAGAACATTTTGTAGGTATATTAAATTTTACTGCAGAGCCAAACCATGTATACTTTAGAAAATGCTAGGAGTACACTGTTATTGATTGGATAGAATTACTGGGTGCTCCCAGATGTGTGGGTGACATCCATTTCTTAATTTCATAATGTTATCTATATCTGACATACGATTATACTACTACAATTCTCCTTAATGCAGCCTGTAAAAACACATTGATTTTATAGCTCCCCAAACCGATTACATTAATATCTGTGCATAATTAGTTTACACATTACTAAATTACTGACAGATTAAAAGTGAAATAGTGCAGTTCATACTCAGCCGCATAACTGCCAGAAAGGAAATTAATATGGATTCAAATGGTCCTCAGAGACTTACGTTGAAATAGCAGAAATCTATAAAGACTGCTTGCATTAGGAAATTTCTATCACCAACATGTTTGTGGTTGATGCTTTCCTAAGTTGTTAATACAGGCAAAATGAAGGGCAGGAAATGATATGTGAGTGATGCTTTGGCTCTTACCAGTTCAAGAATGTGTTTATTAAAAAGCAAATTCTTAATTATGATATTAAAAGAAAGTACAATGAAAGGAGAGGCTAAACTTTAAAGTTACAAATTAAACTACCTTTAGGTTCTAGGAACTAATGTTTTGAATAGTCTTATTTTTTCACATTATTCTCAAATAGGAATTGGAGGGAAGGAGCAATCTATATTTTACACTCTCTTTCTCCAGATCCCCTACCCATCCCCACCAGACACATATATATTGAATTTGTCTCTGGAGTCTTATTTACATTTGCTTCTCCTTAAGTGGCTGGCTATACGTATATGTGTTTGTATGTATCAGTTTGCCACATAAACTTGCTCATGGTGGAAATGTTTCTCTGCCCCCTCCCCCTGCCCCCCTACCAAAAAAAAAAAAAAACCTCTCACCTTTTACTTGGGGTTAATGTTTCCCAAATTCCCAAAACTATGAAATCTTATGTAGTTTGTGCCTAAGAAAACATCTCCTCAACAACACATTGCTGTTGATCAATGGTCAGAAGACGTAGATTCCATCAAAAAGATCAAAAAATGACAAGGTATCCCAAAACTCTCCAGATCTAGTAGAGCCACATGTTCTGGTGAGAGAGTAGAAAAATTATTTTTTCTTTTTTATTTTATCTGAACCTTGCTTCAATCCTAACACCTTGCTAATAATACAAGATTGAGTCATTTTCCCTAAAATCCTATTAGCCAATTAAGACATTGTTGCTGAAGATGTTGTTGTAGTAGTAAAAACAATAATAATAATAATAATTGGGAAATCAGTGAGATAAAGCAGCTTGATGCAGTGGCTTGAGTGACAGATTTGGACTTGCAGCCAAATATCATTTACTAAATGTGTGACTTAGAACCAGCTAAGTCACCTCTCTACAATTCAGTTTCTTCAAATGGCAAATGATGGAGTTGAATATATAACTACTGAGTTCACTTAAAGCTCTAAACCTATGATCCTATACAAAAGAATATAAAACTTGGAAGACACAAAGAAGTTTCCTATAGCCCAAAATTACAGCATCTAATATTTTTATATAAACATATGTGTGTACATATAGATATACATAAATATGCATATATGTGAAATGAAAGTTACTCCAATATATACTGACTAGGTGACTGTTAAGTTACATAACCTCTAGGTGTTCTGAAATTCTCTATACATAAGTTATAGAAAAGCTGCCAATTTATATTACTAGAAAGAATTTTTTCATTAAAGAATTCCCTACATTAATGAAATCATAGGTCTAGACACTATGCCTATTTACATACACACACACAGATAGAACTACTTCACATATGTTTGTTATTTTGAAATAGGTATAGCTAAATATATATATCTTGTGTATACATATGTGTACTATGCATACATGTGTATATATTTTGTGTGTTTATGTGTATGTATATGTGTGTATTCCAAATTACTATTAGAGTCTGTCCGTCCTCTCAAAAGTTCAAATTTTTTTTCATGTTGTATTGCTATATTTCTTCTCCCTGGTTAAGAAACACACTTCATGATTATTGCTTTCCTTTATACCACTTTTAATAAAAACATTAATATGTAGAGTTTCTACTTGAGAAACAAATATTTTGACTTTAAATATGTAAGATAAAAGTTATTACTATTTATTTAATGATTATCTGTTCCATGTATATAAAGTTCAAAAATTAATGTATAAGATGTTTAAAATGAATATCTACATTATATTTATGTGTTAAATTTTCAATTTTTAAAAATATTGCTTTCCCATAATTTGTAGTTTAGGAACTACATAAAGGAAGATAACTGTTTCTGTACCATGATTTGGGAACTACTGTTATAAACCAGAAGCTAATGTCACATGGTTTCCAGATGTTTCTTATAAGAAAAATAGTTATATTATAAATATCTCAAGTTATACATATCAAATAAGTATGGGAAACAATATTCCCATAACCCATATCACTCTATTTTCCCCATGAAGTGGTTAATGGGCTCTGACTGGTTAAAGAAATATTTATCTTCAAGGATGTTCAGAATTGTCTCACCTGGATGTGGTTGCCATGGAAACTAATTTCCCCTTATTTATATTTTCTACCCCCAAATTACTATTACTAATAATTTTGGCAGTTATTAAAAAATACAAGAAGTAGACCATGTGAACCCAGGCAAGAAATGAAAAAATGGAATCAAGAAGGAATGTTAAATGGAAAAAGAAACTGATGTGCCATCAAAATGATTTCCATTAACCCATGGGATTGCTCTTCTTTCAAATAAGTGTCTCTGTATTAGTATAGATCAGAAAAGATGAGTAATTAGAGAATTACTAAAGAGAAGATTATCATATCTGCACCATATATTTCAATTCAATTCAATTCGACTAACATTAAGCATATACTAAGTACAAAGCACTGTTCTAGGTATTGGGGATACAGAGGCAACGTGAAAATTGATCCTGTCTTCAAAGAGCTTACATTTTGAGAAACAGTATACGCGCATTTTAAATTAAATAATGATAGAAACAGAGATAGAAAAAAGAAAGGGACAAAGAGACAGAGATAAAAGCACAATACTGAATAGTAGATAACATCTTTTATTAGTATTTTTCCTTTCTCCCTCCAGTGAACTCTTATGAAAATCATAGTGTGATAGTATTTTACTAGATTACCCCATAGCTGTCTTTGAATTCATACCTTAATCATTCCCTTATCCTTATCTCACCTCTACCTTCTTCAACACAGCTGAAGGCATGTCAATAATTCAGTTCCTTTTCTGACAGAATTAAGAGCAGCATAGTTTGTTAGTGTCATTGTATTCTGCCCTACTTGGAATACTATGTTCAATTCCAAGTCATGGTTTAAGGCCATCAACAACTTGGAGAAGAGGTCAGCTAGAAAAGAAATGGTCCTTAATTTAATTTTCTACAAAGATCATTTGAGAAATTGAGTATGTTTAACCTGTAGAAGGGAAGACTCAGGATTAGTCTTTTTCTATGTATCCTTAAAAGACAGAACCAGGATCAGTGGGTTCACAATGCAAAGAAATTGTCAGGAAATTTCTTAACAACCTAAGCTGTTCCAAATTGGGATAGAAATGGGATGTCTACATAAGAGATGTGTTCCCTCATCTTGGATGTTTTCAAGGAAGAGGTTAATGAGCACTCTCTGTATTTGATACAGTGGGGCTTCTTTATATATGAAGACTGGAATTCTTCATTCTAGGTTCTATTACTTATCATTTGGACTTCTTTGCTCTATTATGACTTAGCAGCTTCCTCAACTTAGAATATTACTTCACTTTTGTGACCCCATTCTCTGATTGGTCAACTCTTCTCAAGACCTTCATTAAAAAGAAGTTGGGGAGAGAAGAGGGACAGGTCAATACATTAAGAACAGCATTGTTTTCAGGAATAGGGAGTTGTTTATGTCATTGTGCTTTGCCCTCATTATATCCTATCTACAGTATTATGTTATGTCATATGCCATGGTATATGAAGGACATTGACTAACTAGAGAGGAGTGCAACCAGATTGATAGGGGAAATAGTGGAGAAAGAAGGCTAAATGGAGATGTATACCTTTAAACAAGGATATCCTTTTCCCCTCCTCCTCCTTTCAAGTTCTTTGGAGGCGTTGACTTTTCCCATTATGATATAAAATCCTTAAGGTTAAGGACTATCATTCTTTTTGCTTGTATTTATATTTTCAAACACAAGATAGACACTTAAAATACTTGTTAATAAATTCTTATTAACCTGACTTGACTTGATGAGTCTTGAGTCATCTTGAATTCTGTGATTCTGTTTTAGGGAAAAAAGGAGAGATGCACACAAATGTAGACATTTAATTAGGAGAGTTTTCAGCTAGAGGAATCAGGAAAGGATTTATAGAAAGGGCAGAAAAAGAGGGAGGGAAAATATTGAGTGAGAGGGAGGGCATGCAGGAAAAAGAGAGAAGAGAGAGAGAGACAGAGAAAAGAGAGAGATAAAGACAGAGACAGAGACAGAGACAGACAGAGAGAGAGAGAGAGAGAGAGAGAGAGAGAGAGAGAACACACACAGAGAGAGACAAAAACACAGAGAGACACAGAGACAGAAACAGAGATAGAGACAGAGAGAGACACAGAGACAGACCCACACAATGATTCGGACAGTGACAGAGAGACAGAGATAGACAGAGAAAGGTGAAAATGTTTCTGAGATGGGATCTGCAAACAAATAAGGGGGATAAGACATCTTTTAAAATCAATAAAAATAATTGATCAATTGGCAAGCATTTAAGTATTTACTGTGTATCAGACACTGTGCTCAGCAAAGAAAATATGAAGATAAAAAAGAATAATTAGAATATGATAACTGCATGTGCTTATCATATTCTAGCAGCACTGCAACATGCTCTGAGGTGTGGTGATGATCGTGATGGGGAGTATGGGATGAATAGACAGATTTGTCTTTTTAGACAAAATTTTAAATTCTTGACATCTTACCACCTTTTAATATGTCTCATTCTTTTTCCTTTCAGCAGAATATCAAGGGGTAAATTTTTGGTTAATTGAATTGGGTTTTTAATCATAGTTTTCTTGTTTCATTGTTAAGAAATAAAAACAACTAATGCTTCACAAAGGTTTTT
Source organism: Antechinus flavipes (assembly GCF_016432865.1). Lineage (NCBI taxonomy): Eukaryota > Metazoa > Chordata > Mammalia > Dasyuromorphia > Dasyuridae > Antechinus > Antechinus flavipes. Next base: position 487,659,653 of record NC_067399.1, on the reverse strand, counting down.
AGTGATGATGATTATTAGGAGGATTATTTAAACATCTCAACCTCTTGTTATCCTCCCCACAATCCAAAGAGCATTTTTACTGTGGGAGTAGTATTGACATCATTACACAGTTTGGGTGGCATTATACACACACACACACACACACACACAAATATATGTACACATTATATATGCATCTAAAATATGTAAATTTATATATATCATTATCTATTTGTATGTACACCAAATAAAGATAAATAATTACATATGAAAAAGTTTCTTTCAATCAAAAATAATATTACTGATTTATACAGTACTCTAAAGTTTACTAACCACTTACTAAGGAATACTTTTCTTGACCAAATAGATAGATAATAATAATAGTCATCATTACATACACTAGCTTGGTGCAGTGGCAGTATCATAGCCAATGAGGTTTACCTGAGGTGTGATCATAGTTAATTGAAATATCATTACATATCTAGACAAGTATTTTCCTGATACCTTCCCATGAGGTAAGAAAAAAGCAATAGGTATGTGAAATATTTAAAAGTCTTGCAAAGATCACATGGCTCACCAGTAGCAAAGAGGGGCTTAAACTCAGATCTTCTTTTCAAGTCCAATGCCTTTTGTGCTGAAGTATGTCTCTAAATTGGTAAATAAAAACACTTCTCTGTTGGTGTATGCTGACCTATATTAATCTTTCTTATATCTGTGTTGTGATCCAGAAGAGGGTAAATGTTAAAATTAAAATATCAAAGATTTGTGAATCAAAATAAAGACAGGAAAGTAAAAGAGAGCTGTATTTGGAGTCGGAGGATATGAGATCAAAATTTGCCTCTTTCACACTCTGCTAATGAAACTTAGGTAAATGATTTGTTAATCCTCTCTAGACCTTTGTTTATCTACAAAATAAGTGAGTTGGTTACTCTAATATCCTCTTAGTTTTAAGTTCATTTTAATAAGACTGTGAAGTTTGATGAATTAAAAAAAAAATCAAACTTTTGCTAAATACAGCACAGTATTAGCAAACAAGTACCTGGAGAACTTTGTTTTAATGAAGGAACCATCCACTCATGCTGTTTTCTTTTGTTTTTGTTATGCTCCAAAGAGCAAATGTTTGGTATTTAGAGATTGTTCTTTCTTCTGACTTGAAAAGATGGATATCAATGATTTCACTATTGCTTTGAAAACTAATCTTCCAAGGCTAGGGAAGGAATAGTTCTAAAAACTCAAATTAAAGTGCCCTTCCTCCTTTTTCAAGATTTTATTATTTCTGCTGTTACTTAAGAATGGTGAGAAAGTTTTATGGCCCTGTGGAAGAATGATGTAGATTTTCTTCACAACTATCAAAAGTAGTTCATTTGTTTAAATCGTTACATGATAGTTCTATAATTGGGTGGGAGGGAGAGTAAACATTGCTTTGAATTAAGGGGGGGTCTCTCTTAGACTAATGTAGACATGGCATTAGTGATGTCATCATAACCCACAATCAAGTCCATTAGGGGAAATTACCAGCCCAACATTTAGTGTGCAAATTCAGTTTTAAAACCCTCCTTTTGAAATATTCACTATAGAGTTTATTATCTTAAAAGTGCATATTCATTTTAGGGTCTCTAAATTAGTTTTTAGCCAACCAACTTGCCTTTTAATCATGTATATGGTTATGCCTTATTGTGCCTTTTAACCATTTAACCCATAAGCCTATATGCTTAGGACATGCCTAAGAAAAAAACAAACAAGACTGCTCTTAGTCATTTTGATGCTAAAGCCCTGAAATCATTTGTAGGTGACTTTTGGCCTAAAGAGTAAAGGTCTGAGTCATAACTAATCCTATTTGTATTTCAGACAAGAAATACTGAGCATAATGTAAAAAATACTCTGAAGAGGTTTCCCAGAATTTAAAGGGAAGTGAGTTAGAGAGACAACATAAAAAGGTGAAACTAGAACCAAGAGCAGCTAACCAAGGTGCAGCTTCTAAGGGGGAAAAGCTGATTATATATAGTAGCTTCCAATTTTAACTAAATATTCTTCCTAACTATATGCTCAGTTCCATTATTTCTAAGCTGTTGAAGGATGTCAAGATTAAATTTTATGTAAATTCAAAACTCAGGTGGCAACTCCTTCATCATCACACCTTAGTTAAATTCTAATGATGGTATTAGGTCTATCATCATGGTACCATTTTTAATAGAATAATAGTTAGCAATAACAGCTAATATTTATATTGTGCTTACCATGTGCCACATACATGGCTAAGCACTTTACAATTATTACCTTATTTGATTCTCAAAACAATTCTGAGATGTAAATGCTGTTATTATCCTCATTTTATAGATGAGAAAACTGAGGCAAACAGAATTAAGTGATTTGCCCAGACCACAAAGCTAGTAAGTATGAGACTAAATTTGAACTCGTGTCTTTCAGACACAGCACTTTATTATTTTTATTTTTTTTTAGCACTTTAGGCATGGGAACATAAGAGATGGCCACTCCATTATCCTCTTCTTCAGTAACTTCTAAAATATCAGACTCCTTTCTCTAAATCAGTGAACATGTCCATTGGTGCTAGAAAAAATGTGATGGCAAAAAACGATAGGATCATGTCCATGTAAAGGGTTCACTACTTACCATTTACATTTTCATATAGATTAGCATCTGTTTGCTTATGTCTCCAAAATGGTACTTCTAGAGGTTTATGTTTAAGACAGTTTGGCAAACACCAGAAATGTGTTTGCTGATCTGAGGCTGAAGTAACAAACTCCTCTGACAGAGCTTCTCCATTAAGAACCATGTATGTCTAAGGATCAGATTGCCTGGAATGTGGCCCATGTTAGAAAAAACAAATTCTACATGCTGTAAATCAGATTTCCTGATTAATGTATTGAAGAAAGAAGCCCAGGTAATTTTTCCCTTTCTAGCTCAGTATATACATTTAAAAGGAAGAGAAATGGCCTTATAGTACTGGTTTGAAAAATACATCTTTTGATTGTTATGCCCAGTGGCTATAAATGGCTGTAATTGTGCTGCAGACTCGTTAACAAGTTTGTTGAAGGTTCACATTATAATTTTAAAGGAGTTAATTGAATACTAATCCAATGTGCAGCATAAAAATTATTTGAACCATTCTTAGAAAGCCGAAAATCCCACAAGCTGCCTTGGTTCTGCTAAATCCCTACCCCTGTGAAACTGAGAAAATGAATATTCAATATTTTTCCATTTGAGTCTCTTGACATCCTATTGATTCACTTTATTTTCCCAACAATTTTCTGACAGGTTTCCCAATGTGGATACTGCAAATTCTTTGATATTCATCTGGTGATTACCTTTGAAAATGAGAGCTGTGGCCAATTTTGGGCTAGGGTTTAGAACTCTGGAGTTTACGGCTCCAAGAAACTAAGGCACCTTCATATTATAACAAGAGACTTGTGCAGAAAGGTCTAGGATGTCCTCATAGATGGGAGTCAAGACAAAAAAATTCTAAGGAGTTAATGAAACAAGAATATTTTTCACTCAAGTCACTGAACCCTTGACTTATTACTGGGAGCACAGAGATATACTTTGATCTGAGTGAACCCTATGCTTGGGCTATAGAATTTATAATGAACCATACCCATACATGTACATGTGCAAGCAAGTGCAAGCGCACACACACACACACACACACACACACACACACACACAGAGAAATGATGGAAGGAAAGTGACTTTGCCTAGTCAGGCAACAACCTGTATTGGGCAGTTTATTACTTAGACTGGCTCTAATGTTAGATCCTAACATTAAAGCCAGAAAGGACCAAAGATTTTATCTAATTCAAGCCCTTCACTTTACAGATAAAGGCTTGATTCTTAAGAGATGTTAAGAAACTTGATTGAGATTACTACATGGCAGAAACAGGATTTTAACCCAGTTCCCCTGACCCCAAATCTGGCAGACTTTCCACTGTACCATGATACCTCTCTGAGGAATTTCATGGTTAGCAAAACAATGAGAGAAAAAGAAGGTAACATATTTCATTGCTTTTTTTCATCTTGAGAAAATATTCAGCTAATGGTAAAAAGTATAGTGCACCCAACATTAGGGAAGATTCTAAGTATTCTTTTGGGGGAACTAAACTGAATTTTATTTTTTATTCAAATAGGGCATATGCCTTCTCAAAAACTAAATTTTATAAGGGTGTTGCAAAGCTAGTGCCAGGCCTGGACTCAGCAAGATTTATCTCTGTCAGTTTAAATCTGAATTCAGATACTTATTAGCTGTGGGTCTCTGGGCAAGTCACTTAATTCTACCTTGATTTACTCATTTGTAAAATGAGTGGGAGAAGGAAATGGCAAATTTCTCTTCTATCTTTGCCAAGAAATCCCCAAATGGGGTCATGAAGAGTAAGACACTGTTGGAAAGACTAATCAACAATAACAACAATGTAAAGTTATTAGTCATGAAACCAATTCTTTTTTCAAGTGATCTCTTGCTCAGTTGGCCATAAGAAGATATAGATCAATACATAATTTCTCAACTACTAATGTCTGACAGTCAAGTCTTTGCTTAAGCTACTACTAGGTCTGTATTCCAAGGAGATCATAAAAATGGAAAAGGATCCACATGTACAAAAATGTTTATAGCAGCTCTCTTTGTAGTGATAAAGAACTGGAAAATGGGGGATGCTCATCAATTAGGAAATGGTTGAACAAACTGTAGTATATGAATTTCATGGAATATTATTATTCTATAAAAAATAATGAGGAGGCAAATTTCAGAAAAAAAACTTGGAAAGACATATATGGACTGATGCTGAGTGAAGTGAGCAGAAACAAAAGAACGTTGTGAATATGGTAACATTGTGTGGATGATCAACTTTGATAGACTTTGATCTTCTCAGCAATATAATAATCTCTGACAATTCCAATAGACTTGGGATGGAAAATGCTATCTATATCCAGGTATGGAATTTGAGTGCATATTAAAGCATACTGTTTTCACTTTGTTGATTTTTTCTTATGGTTTTTCCTTTTTTGTTTTGATTTTTTTTACCACATGACATATAAAAATATGTTTTAAATGATTGTACATATATAGCCTATATCAGACTTGGGGAGAGAAGTAAGGGAGAGAGAAAGAAAAATAAACATGAAAATATTATAAAAGTTGAAAACTAACAAATTTTTAAAAAATCCCACTTCTATACTTTTACTCATGGAGTGTCTTTCATATAAAATCCATTTTCACTCATTTTATCAGGTAAAATCCTATTGAGACTTCAAGATCCATCTCCAACTCTATTTTATTAGCCTCATAGGTTTATAGTTAGAAAGGACCTTAGAGGTCATCTATTCTTACCACGCTTTCCTCATTTTACAGATAAAGAAACTGAAACATAGACAGATAAAAGAGATTTGCTTAAGGTCACAGAGTCAAAATTTAAGCATAGGTCCACTTAGCTCAAATCTATTGTTTATTCTACCACTCATGCTGCCTTTCTTGGCACTATCAATCAGATCTGATCTCTCCTTCCTCTGAATATCTATAGTATTATTTGTTCCTCTTTCATGACATGCAGTGCACTAGGCCTTGCACACTTGTTTTGTCCTTTCTTTACTAAATAAGCTCTTTGATAGAAAGAGTCAGATCTTTGCCATCTTGGAAGCTCTTGAGGGGCCCATAGTAGTCATTTGAGAAAAAAAAAAATCTTTGATTGGATTTCATATCAGGAGACTTGCCTTTGAGGAGGAGGCTATTCAGAGAGTTGCCTTATATATGAGAAAAGTCCCAAGCTTTCAGTTTGCATTCACATAGGCAGTCAGTCCAATGGTAGTTTGAATTAAAAAGTAAATAAATAAACTAGTTGCTTTGATTGACAATTGACTCAATAAATTTATTCACAACTCCTGGGTCTCTTCATCTGACAAATAGTTGGGAATGATCATATTTTGCTACTTCACAAGATTAACAATGGTGAATTTTGGAAGTGAGTCAATTTACATTTAACAAAAATAGTTCTCATTTTAATTATGTGTTTTATTATAGAATTCTTTGCTAACAGCAACCTGCTGAGGGGAAAACAAATGGGAGGGGGGAAAAAGAATTTATAAATCATACTGCGCTAAGTGTTTTACAAATCGTATCTCATTTGATCCTCACAGCAACCTTGTGAAATAGGTGCTGTTATTATTCCCATTTTATAATTGAAGACATTGGGGCAGACAAAAGTCTAGTAATTTGCCCAGGAACATACAACTCACGAGTTTGAGACTGCATCTGAACTCAGGTCTTCTTGATCCCACCACAAACATTCTATCTACCTAGCTTGCCTGTGAAGTTGATTTAGTACAAGATTCTTTACTCTAATTTTACAGATTTGATTCAATTTCATTTTTAAAGATTCATTAACATGTTTTGTTTTTATATTACAAACATTTGTAGATTATTCCAACAATGTGAAAAGTCTTAAAAAGTAAAATAGTTGAGTAATAATAACAATAAAGCAATCTTATTTGAAAGTTCATATAATGCAAAATTCTAAATCTATACCATTTCCCCTATTTTTAATAGTTTATAATTAAGATATATATTTTCTCTCTCACTCCATTGAAAAAATAGAAAAAAAATTCCTTAAGATAAATATGAATAGTTAAACAAAAATGTTTTTATTGACTGGATAATATATATGTGTGTGTGTGTGTGTGTGTGTGTGTGTGTGTATACACACGTATAAATTTGTATATACACATATTATATATAGATGGTAAAAAATATATTATATCTAAATATATATATATATATATTCATATATGTGAATATATGTGCATCTATATGTTTCTATGTATTACAGTACATGTACAGGCATATAGATACATATGGGTACATGAATATGTATGCATGTCTACATATGCAAATGTCTATGTCAAAGGCACTGCATGTTCCAATGCACACGCACACTTCAATATGCATACATGTGAATATGCATATATATGTATACGTTTTAATGTGTGTGTGTGTTTTTACATGCATACATAAATAAATTGATATGTCTTGTACATCTATCATCTTTCTGTAAGGTAATAGATAGAATGTTTCATTATTGATTTTCTGAAATCATGGGTAATCATTTTATTGATCACAGTTTTTACAATTTTCAAAATTGTCTTCCCAGTGTTGTTTTTATTGTTAAAATTGTCCTCTTTATCCTGCTCATTTCTTTCTTCATCAGTTTATAAAAGTCCAAAATATTTCATTATTATATTATTACAGTATAAATTGTCCTTCTGGTTCTGCTTAGTTCACTCAAAATCAAGTTACAAAAGTCTTTCCATGTTTTGTTTTGTTTTTTTCAAATCTGTTTCCTCATGTCTCAGAGCACAATAATTTTCTATCATATTCATATGCTACAAGTTTTTTTTTCCCAGTATAGACTTAGCAGGACATAGTTCAAAGAGTATATATTGGCTATTATTTTTTATTTTTATTTCCAAAATGCTTTGCAGAATCATTGTATCGGCTCACAAGTCTATTAAGAGTTCATCATTGTATCCCTTTTCCAGCACAGTCCCTTCAACATTCATATTTTTCTATATTTATAAATAGTTTGTAAGATTAAATTTCAGAATGACTTTAATTTGCATTTTTCTAATTAATAGTGATTTGGAACATTTTCCTATATATACACACTGAGACCTGTGCTTCTTTTCTTGAGAACTAACTGCCTACTCCTATGCTTAGAACCATTTAACAGTTATGGAATAGCTCTTATTCCTATAAATTTGAATAAGTTTCTTATATACCATGGAAATGAGATTTTATCAGAGAAACTTGGTGTGCAGTTTTTTCCATTTAATTATTTTTCTTTTATTATTATCTTTGTGTAAACACTTTATGTTATATAATCAAAATTTTGCATTCATTTCCTAAGCTCCTTTCTAGTCCTTATTTGGTCATATTCTTTTATTCAGTTTCCAGACTTAATTTACTTTTACAAACATTATTAAATCCCCACTCTTTGCAAAGTTTTGTGGTCAATGATGGGGGGTGATATAAAGATCAGATGCCTGACTTCATAGAATTTCCAGTTTAGGTAGGGTCTATGACATAAAATCTTTTTTATCTCCCTCCATTATTTTATCTCTATTAAAATAACTTATAACTTAATAATTATGTATTCATTAAGTACCCAGTCTTTCCCCTAATGGAAATTGGCAAGCACTTAGTAAACTCAGAATCTTGCTAAGTTGTCTAGAATCCTGACAAGTGGATTATAGGCTGGCCTTGGAGTAGGAAAGCCCTGGTTTCATAGTCAGCTGTTTGTACATACTGGCTGTCTGATTGGGAAAAAACATTTAGAATCTCAGTCCTTCCATTCAACTCTCTTAAAGACTATTAGTACAAAGAAGACCTGAGTCTGCATTGTCCCTCTCAAATCCTCAAATGGATCTGTGATGTTATTGATTCAAAAGTTCCTTCCAAAAATGTTAGCCATTCTGAAGAATTCATCCATATCTTTTCATACGTTCCCAACAGAAAATCCGTCAATGTACTGTAATCTTTTTTCTTTTCTCCTAATATCTCAAGGATTCCAGTGGAGCACTCTGTCTGCCCATCTAACCCTTGTTCTTGCTATATAACCACTCCATCATTTTTTTTCCTTTCATACATTTCCATGAGGACATCTTTTATTCCAATTTAATTTTTCATCAAAATTCTACATTAGTTGTATATATTAGCCTGTTCATAGGTACCATGTGATTTTCCATTATTCTTTATGTGATATTCATATTTAATTCTTTAGACATTGTTGTTTTCCATATCACTATCATAAAGCAATATCTTGTTATTAAGTCTTGATATTATAAGAGTGATCCTTTTTTTTATTATTATAGCTTTTTTATTTACAGAACATATGCATGGGTAATTTTTCAACATTGACCCTTGCAAAACCTTTTGTTCCAACTTTCCCCTCCTTTCCCCTCACCTTCTCCCCTAGATGGCAGGTAGTCCAATACATGTTAAATATGTTAAAGTATATGTTAAATATAATGTATGTATATATATTTATACAGTTATCTTGTTGCACAAGAAAGATTGTGATCCTTTGTTTTCATGGGAAGCTTAGGTCATTAAAGAAACTTAGCATTTTTTCCAAAGTCAGTTGAACCTATCTTTTTCCTATTATTAACATTTGGTCTCAATTCATTGTCCATGTATTGTCGGTATCAGAAATGCATTTTAATGGACAAGCTCAAATTTACACAATCAAATGAACATTACAGTCTGAAAAAATAGATAGCATACATTTAATTGGTTCTTATGTAGATAAAATCACAAATCTGGACCAAAAAAAGGCAGCAGCATTATCTATTGAAGATATACTACAAAGGAAAAAGGAAAAGATTTTCTGATCTCAAGATTTTACATTCTATTCCTGAGGTGGGGGGAGAACAGGAAAAGGGATACCTCACAAAATCCTAAGAGAAGCATGATGTAATCAGAGCAGTGTTCTTCCATCAATCAGTTTGTCACTAAACAAATGAAATAATAAATCTGGACCCAAAAAATAAAGGCAGGGGGAATCTTGCAAGGCTTTGGAGTGATAAGTATAAAGACAAAAAAGGAAAATAATTCCTACCTTCAAGAGTTTACCATTTGCAGTGTTAGGAAGAATATGGAAACATATGTAACATAAACAGAAAGGAATATACAGTATAATTTATATCCTTAGGATCTAGTACAGTTGTAGGGCATGGGAGATACTTAAAAAATGATTATTGATTGATTGATGATTGAGGAGGGAAAACTACTGTCAACTAGGGACATTAAGAAAAGACTTCCTGTGAGAGTTTTCACTTGCAAAGTAAAAAAAAAAAAAAAAAAAAAGTTTAAAAAGTAAAAAGGGTGATCTCATTCTCTCGAACTACTACCACAAATTCCTATTGTGCCTACAAAATAAAAACATTCTCTAGAGCTTGATTTAAAATTTTTATATTTCCCTCCAAAAAATCCTGCTAAAATAATGAAAATCCATAATGCCTTGCCTTCTGTGGCAAGGAGTGCTTAGATGATCCTCACAGATGTACTGCTGTTTCTCAACCCATCATAAGTTGTGCCTCTAATTTAGGAAAGGTTAGGGATGATGCAAAAAAAAAAAAAAAAGTAAGCAGAATTGAGCAGGCCTTGGAGTAGGACAGGGTCTTGCTCCTGCTCCCAGGCAAACTTCTTTGCTGATGGACGCTGAATCAGGATAGTATGCAGGGCCTCCTGATTATAGTTCTCAATCTCCTATTTCAGAGTTCAGGGAGATTAATTTTGTTTCAAGGCATGAGCTTTCCAGCAACACCGGGAGCCTAGCAAACCACATTAAGTGCCACCCTGGCAGGTTGTATAAACAGAGAATGATGCTTTGGCAGCAGCATCTCAGGACCCTTACAAGTTAAGCAATTTCCTGTGGAGAAAGCGCTTTCCTCCTCAATATTTTGTGATAGAGAACTTTCATCTCCTAACATGACCGGTGCCTTCCTGTCTGCAAAGATTCTGGTGAACCAAGAGGAAAAATAATGGCAGAACAAAATACTTTACCTTAAGTTATTGAAGAAAGGGAAATGGTTCAACCAACAAATGAAAGTAATATGATAAGACTGAAAAAAATAATTAAAGCCTTTCTACTAATAACTTGATGATTTTCACAGTATTAAATGTGCTGATTTTAAAAACCTGTGGGAGATCAATAGTTTTTCCCTCTGCTTTTCACTGAGCTGAGGGTGCTCCTAATGTATCTTAATTACAGTACCTACAGGTGTAGTATTATACAGTGTTTACATCAATCAAAATGGATTTATTGAGAGGAATAAAACTCTTACTCCTTAGAGTTTCTCTTATCAGGCAAAGATGATGGGTAGGCAACTTAATGGTGAATACAGTGAACCCAAGGATGGAAGTCTAATTCACAGGTGGGTTACTTACTTTTTCTCATCTCTGAGGTTTTTCTTTATTACCTGGACTTCCAATGTATACTGAATTTACTAGGAATTCTACTTCTGAGAACAGACTAGGGCTAATCTATTTTGAAGAAAATATTTTGTTAAGTTGAACAATGGGCTATGTTCCAAGAAACCTTGGAAAACATCTAGTTCAGCTTCCTGTTACAAACAAGAAAACTGAGGTTCAGAATTATTAAGTAAATTTTCATGTAAATAAATTTTCCATATGTAAAAAGTAGAGCCAGGATTCATACCCAAATTCTCTAGTGCCATGCATAGAGCTTTCCATTGTACCTCATTCATCATTTCAACTACTTCAGCAAATTTGTTGGTCCTTATTTAAGTAAGATGGAGAGGCTAGGAATAAGAGGAAACTGGCTATATTTCAGTCCAGCTCTTGTGTGCCAAGCAGAGAAAAAAAGGTCAAGGAATTCAGCTGCCACAAACAGACTATTTGTGATAATTTAAGTCCAGTTGTGAAACCTTTGGATTTTTTCTTTTCTTTTTTAAATGATCTTTCAATAATTAATGATTCCTAACTAGTAGCAGAGATGTTTGACAAATATCTATTGGCAAAATGTATCTATATATTTGTATGATTTCTTTTATACTTTCCCCAAATGGACTCCAATATTTACCTAATAAAGTTTCTGAAGCCCTCCCATTATCTTTTTGTCTAAGTACCTTTACATGCTTCCTTAATCATTAAATAACTTACTTTCTGAATCTGTCTAACTTAGTCCTTAAAGATAATATGGCATACTATATTGTTTTCAAAGGCTTGCAGCTATAACTAGATATTTGTTCTTTATTCTCCTCATCCTACACCTCAGATGTTTATTAAAAAATAAAAATAAAAACTCCATAGTACAATGCTTCTGACTTTTATCCTTTCAAGACGAAAGGGATAATAATTGCACATTTTAATCACAAATTTAAATTTAGTATACATAGTAGGCTTGTTCCCTTTCCCTTCCACCTTTCCCTTTCAAGACTGAAAACTACATGAGGCCATATACTTTATCATTTTGCTCTTTGTATGTTTCCTAGTATCTAGCATAATGTTCTATAAACAATATGAATTTAATGAAAGTTATTTTGAAAAAAAATGAAAGTGAGAGACATAGGAATAACAAAAAGTTAAAATAAATATAACTGATGTAATATCTTGGAGCAATAATTTGATTCTGACAAAGGAATTATTTCCTTGGAAAGATTTTATATTTTTCCAGAAATTTTCTCAATCATTTCCCAGGATACATAATTTTGTCTAATGACACTATTTTAATTACCCTTCAATACTCAAAACAGTTATTAAAAATAATTCCACAAAAGGCTGTAAACTTCATGAGGGTAAGGACTCTTGATTTTATTTCTGCATTCCAACACAATATCTGGAATATAGTTAATACTTTACAAGTGATTGAATTGGTGAAGTTTCACATGTTTCCAGAAAGGAAAGATATATTTTGAAATTGATATGAATAAGAAAAAATGTCAAGCTACTAATTTTTATGGCATACTCCAACCAGATTTTGTAGTTCACATTTCTCCTACTAATACAAAATAATAGTGATCATCAGTGAGGTTTTCATTTTTTAATAAAAATATTAAATGTGATTGAACCCAAGAGGGGATAGAAATTAATAAGATTGGGAGCTGTTCAACTATGTTATTTCCATGGTTAAATTCAACTCAGTTCACTTCAATTAGGGCAATCTTAAAAAGCCAGCTTTCCTTAAAAAACTAGGTGCACAGTATATAGAGTGATAGATCTGGAGTCAGGAAAAGATGGAGTTTAAATCTAACCTCAGACACTTAATAATTATATGACCCTGGATAAATCACTTAACTCTGTTTACCTCATTTCCTTATCTGATAATAAGTTGCCAAGAAAATTCCAAATGGAGTCACAAAGAGTCAGATAGTATTGAAAAACAATTCAACAACATCAACTAGAAAACCATGGAGGCAAAGTCAAGATGATGAAAAAAAGACACCTGAACTCCCCCAAACCTTTCCAAATACCTTCAAATAATATAAGAAAAAAAATTACATACCAGCACAGCCTCAGCCAACCAGGAGCAGGCTTGGGGAGCCAATTAATCATGAGGAATAGCAGTGGCTACTTTTGGAACTCAGTCCACATACAGGAAAGGGGTGGAATAACTGGTCAGAAGGAGATTATAGGGATTTCTTTACTGATACTAGGGGAAGGATCTGATGTTCTGCCCATACTGTAATTCGGGCCACAGTTCCATGGTGAAGAGGAGCACACCAGACCTTGCAGCTACAGTGGAGTATAGATCCTTATCAAAGTTCCAGGATAGAAAGAGTACTTGTAGTCATAGTCCAGGAAAGTAGTAAACACATATCCCCTTAAATGATAATACTTTGGTAAAACTGAAAAAGTGCAAGTCTCTTAGAAGTATCTCTGACAACAATTACACAAAACCCCTAAAGCTTGGGACAGTGTACCCTTTACCCTAGAAACAGAGCCCCACTTTAGCAAAGAGTTAAAAGTCAAAAATTATACTGGGAAAATGGCAAATAATAGAAAAAAATTCAGAGGTCAAAAATAATTTTGAAAATCAAGTAAGAGAAATAGATGAAAAATTGGGAAGAGAAATGAAAGTGATTCAAGGAATTCATTAGGGGAAAAAAGTCAACAGCCTGGTAAAAGAAACCCCAAAATACTGAAGAAAATAACACCTTAAAAACAGATCATGTCAAATTGTAAAAGAGGTACACAAAGCCAATAAGAAGAATTCTCTGAAAAGCAGAATTGATCAAATGGGAAAAGAAGCACAAAAATTTGTTGGAAAAAAATCTCCTTAAAAAGTGCAATTGATCAAATGGAAAAGATGGTACAAAAGCTCACTGAAGAAAATAATTCCTTAAAAATTAGAATTGAGCAAATGGAAGCTAATGACCTTATGAGAAATCAAGAAATATTCAAACAAAACAAAACAATGAAAAACTAGAAGACAATGTGAAATTTCTCATTGATAAAACAATTGACTTGGAAAATAAATCTAGGAGAGATCATTTAAAAAATATTAGACTACTTGAAAGCCATGATTTAGAAAAAAAGAGCCTAAACATAATCTTACAAGAAATTATAAAGGAAAATTGCTCTTTTTCTAAAAACAGAGGGCAAAATAGGAATTGAAAGAATTCACCAATCACTTTCTAAAAGAGATCCCAAAATGAAAATTTCTAGAAATATGACAGTCAACTTCCAGAGCTCCCAGCATTAAGGAGAAAATATTGCAAGCAGTTAGAAAGCAACAGTGCAAGTATTGTGAAAGTCAGGTTAACACAAAATAAAGCAGTTCCAAATTAAAGGATAAGAATGTTTGGAATATCATCTTACAGAAGGAAAAGGATCTAGGATTACAACCAGGAATCACTAACCCAGCAAAATTGAGTATAATTCTTTGGGGAAGAGGAAAAAAAGGGGTTGGACATTCAAATAAATAGAGGACTTTGCAGCATTCTTGATGAAAAGACTACGGCTAAATAGAAAATTTTCCATTCAATACAAGACTCAAGAAAAGCATAAAAAGGTTACCGGACATAAGGAACTTAAACATATTAAACTGTTTACATTCCTACATGGGAAGATGCTACTTGTAACTAGAAAGAACTTTCTCATTATTAAGATAGCTGAAAGGAATACATATATATGGAAAATAAATGCACTGGGAGAAGGAAAAAAGAGAGGTAGAATGGAGTAAATTATCTCACATAAAAAGGCAAGTATAAGTTTTTATACTGGAGGGGAAGATTTCGTAATCAAGGAACATGAGTGAACCTTACTCTTATCAGAATTGGCCTAAAGAGAGAATAACATATATATTCAATGTGATTCACAATACAGTATTTTTACTTTTTTTGTTGTTTGCTTGCATTTTATTTTCCTTCTCATTCTTTTCTGTTTTGATTTGATTTTTCTTGTGCAGAAAGATAAGTGTATAATTATGAATGCATAAATTGGTTTTAACATATATTGGACTATTTGCCATTTAGGGGAGGAGATGGGGAAAGGGAAGGAATTGGAAAACAAGGTTTTGCCAGGTCTAATGCTGAAGAATTGTTCATGCATATGTTTTGGAAAATAAAAAGCATATGTATATGCACATATATGTATCAGATTATGTTTCAGATATCAATGAAGGGAGGACAGATTGGGGAGGAGGTAGTCAGAAGCAAAACATTTTTGAGGAGGGACAGGGTAAAAGGAAAAAGAATAGAATAAGCAAGTAGGAATTGGATGCAGGGAAAAACAACAATAATAACTTTGGAAAAAAATTAATCAAGTTTCTCCAATAAAAACCTCATTTCTCTAATGAGAACTGAGTCAAATTTATAAAAATAAGAGCCATTTCCCAACTGATCAATGAATAGTTTTCAGATAAAGTAATCAATTTTCTAAAGTTATATAAAAATACTCTGTCACTATTGATTACAGAAATATAAATTAAAATAATTCGGAGATACTACCTCATACATATTATATTGGCTAACAGGACAGAAAAAGAAAATGACAAATGTTGGAAGCAATATGGTAAAAATAAGAAATTACTGCATTGTGGGTAGAGTTGTAAACTGATTCAACAATTCTATAGGGAAATTTAGAACAATGCCCCAAAGGTCATAAAACCATGCATAACCTTTAACTTAACATTAGATCTGTATCCCAAAAGAGATCAAAAGCAAAAAAAGGAAAAAAGATCTATATGTGCAAAAAAATATTTCTAGCAGCTCTTTTCTGGTGGCAAAGAACTGGAAATTAAAGAAATTTCATCAAAATCACTATTGAAATGGCTGAAAATTGTAGGAGGGATAGTATGGTGTTATAAGAAATGATGAGCAGGATGTTCTCAGAAAAACCTGGAAAGACTTATATGAGCTGATACAAAGTGAAATGTACTGTGTACAAAGGAGAACAATAACTTAAAGACAAACAGCTATGAATGACTTACTGGCAGCAATACAATGACCTAAGACAATTCTAAAGAACTTATGATGAAAAATGCTATCCATCTCCAAAGAAAGAACTTATGGCATATGAATACAGATTAAAGTATATATTTTTAAAATTTTTCTTTATTTTTCTGGAACATTTTAGGGGGAGATCTATGTTTTCTTTTTTTTTTAATTTTTATTTAATAATTACTTTATATTGACAGAATCCATGCCAGGGTAATTTTTTTTACAACATTATCCCTTGCACTCGTTTCTGTTCCGATTTTTCCCCTCCCTCCCTCCACCCCCTCCCCTAGATGGCAAGCAGTTTTATATATGTTAGATATGTTGCAGTATATCCTAGATACAATATATGTTTGCAAAACCAAACAGTTTTCTTGTTGCACAGGGAGAATTGGATTCAGAAGATATAAATAACCCGGGAAGAAAAACAAAAATGCAGATAGTTCACATTCGTTTCCCAGTGTTCTTTCTTTGGGTGTAGCTGCTTCTGTCCGTCATTTATCAATTGAAACTCAGGTCTCTTTGTCTAAGAAATCTACTTCCCTCAAAATATGTCCTCATACAATATCGTTGTCGAAGTATATAATGATCTCCTGGTTCTGCTCATTTCACTTAGCATCAGTTCATGTAAGTCTCGCCAGTCCTCTCTGTATTCATCCTACTGGTCATTTCTTACAGAACAATAATATTCCATAACATTCATATGCCACAATTTACCCAGCCATTCTCCAATTGATGGGCATCCATTCAATTTCCAGTTTCTAGCCACTACAAACAGGGCTGCTACAAACATTTTGGCACATGCAGGTCCCTTTCCCTTCTTCAGTATTTCTTTGAGATATAAGCCCAATAGAAACACTGCTGGATCAAAGGGTATGCACAATTTGATAACTTTTTGGGCATAATTCCAGATTGCTCTCCAGAATGGTTGGATTCATTCACAACTCCACCAACAATGCATTAGTGTCCCAGTTTTCCCGCATCCCCTCCAACATTCATCATTATTTTTTCCTGTCATCTTAGCCAATCTGACAGGTATGTAGTGGTATCTCAGAGTTGTCTTAATTTGCATTTCTCTGGAGATCTATGTTTTCTGCCACAACATGAATTATGTGGATATATATATATATAACCTATATCAAATTGTTTGCCTTCTCAATGAAGAAGTTGGGAAAGGAGGAAATGAGAGAATTTGAAATATAAACTTTTTAAAAAAATGTTAAAATTGTTTTTATATGTCATTGGGGAAAATAAAATACCAAGCAAAGAAAGAAAGAATAAAGAGAGGTGAATAAAAGAGATGAAAAAATAATATTAGAGCACTTGAAGAACATGTTGAGAGAATGAATAGCTGAAAATAGACTTTGGAAAACATAATTCAAGTGTGGACCCTTGAAAAATAGAGTAAGGAATGGAAACTCAGTGATTCAATGAAACAGCTATAAATATTGAAACAAAATCAAGACTGCAAAATTAGATACTTGGTATCAAAAACAACTGAGGGAGAAAGAGGGAGGGAGGAAGGGAGGGAGGGAAAGATGGAGGGAAGAAGAAAGGGAGGGAGGGAAGAAGAGAGAGAGGAAGGATGGAAGGAAGGAAAGGAGAGAGAGAAGGAGAAAGGAAAAAAAACACACTTCATACCATCATAATGACTGTCCATGAGGTGTGCTAAGGTCCAGATGCTACTTAAATGGAATCAAAGGCCTGATAGCCTGGGAATCAATGCTGGCCTACTATGATTAGCTCATGGATATTTTAGCATAAAATTTCTATATCAGGAAATTAGTTCTGTATTGTTTTCTTTTATCTTTTCCTCTTCATTGAGTATAATGTCCTTTTTTGGAAAAACTTAAACTTGGTCTCTGATGAGTTTTACCCATACCTTGGCTGAGGTGTTCCATAAGGATTATGGCAATGTTAGAGAACAGATAGAAAACACTTCCATTCATTGTACCCATCCACCCTTTACCGGAAATGCTTGGAAAGGAATAGCAATTTTTTAAAGTGAAATCTGGGTATTCACTATATTTCTGGCATTAATTATGAATATCCTCTCAAGTTATCATCAATAGTTTTTATTAGATCAATGATTTTTGTTAGAAATATGCATAGATTGGGGAAAAGAAAGGAATAAGCATTTATATAGAGCCTACTATGTGCCAGGAACTATGCTTAAGTGATTTACAAATATTATCTCATTTGATTCTCTGGACAACTCCAGGGATAGGTGTTGTTATTATCCCTGGAGGAAACAGAGGTGACTAGAGATTAAGTGACTAGCTCAAGGACACAGCTAGTAAAAATAAGAGTCTGGGTTGAAACTCATGTATTCCCTGACTCCACGTTTAGTATTCTGTCCACTATGTCATATAACTGCATATGTGTCACTGGGGAAGCTAGCATGGCATATATGTCTAAAGATTATCAGGAGGGGCAGTTTACTTAAAGTAAAGGTACTTTGAGAAACAGTGATATTATTATTTCATCCTTCCATAGAAACAGATCATAGCCCTTCTATGCCTTAGTAAAACATCATCAGTTTTTATGACTAAAAAAATCTGTACTCTACCATCAAAATAGTGAAAAATCACAAATTTAGAAAATGAATGGATCTTTAAAATTATTTAGTAAAACACCTTCATCTTATAGATGAGAATATTGACTTCTGAAGAAGTAACCCTTTTGAGAATTGTAAGAACATATGTTCTTGTGACCCCAGAGCTATGGCTCATTTCAGTACACTGAGTAAGCTTCTGATCTTCTCTGAAATTGTCTAGACTAGTACTCAGAGTGAAGACCAACTCAAGTCCTTTAACTTGAGTACTGTAATTTTTTTTCCCCATTTAATGGAAGCTACCAAAGCTTGTTGATCTATGGAAAACTCAGAATCACTTTCAGAATCAAAACAAGTTTAAGCTAGAAGAAAGGAATGCATCAACCAGGTATTTGTTTTATTATGGATCCCTTTTTAGTGCCACAAAATAATACATCAAAAATAGAAGTCATTCTCATTTTATACAAAATAGAAGAAAAGTATAAGAAAAGAAGGAAGTCTCTATCTTAGAGCACTATGTTTAAAAAGTGGTTATCATCCCTGACTTTGGATCCTTGAAAAGGACTCAGCACATGCTTGAAAGTAACTTGGTTTCAGTGGAAGTAGATCAAAGAAGGTTACCAAGCCTCCTCCAACTTTTTAATATAGGCCTGAACTCTGAAGAACATATGGCAGTGTGAAAACACCAATATGGTATACTTTAGTTTAGCCCAATATTTCTCACTCATTTTATGTGATTTCAGTGATGCCAGTGGAAAAAAAAAAATAACACTAAAGGAGAGAGTCAACCACTCTACCACCCAAAACATTTCTGATTTACCTAAATGATATTTAGCACGTAGTGAGTTCTTAGAAAAATACAGTCTTTCTATTTCCACATGTCTGTCTACATATTTATCTGTCCTCTCTTCCTTCTTTCCTCTCTTCTTGACTTCCTTCCTTTTTTCTTACTGCCCTCTTTTTCTTCTCCTTCCTTCCTTCTTTCCTTCCTTCCTTCGTTCCTTTTTTCCTTCTTTCCTTCCTTCCTTTTTTCTCTCTCTTTCTCTCTCTCTTTTTCTTTTTCTCAGACAGATTTTACTAGTCTCTTAAGCAACACATTTACTTTACCTTTAAGAAAGAAAACCTAAACTCCCTGGAATTAATCTTTTTCTATTTGCATATTAAATAGGTTTTCCATTGCATTTTTATATCATCTCTCCCTGGCTCTCTTCTTCTTTTTCACTCCCTCATTCCCTAATCCTTTGTTTCCTTATCAGTCTCTCCTTTCTCTTCTATTCTCTCTTCTCTTCACCTTCTCTCCCTCCCATTTCCTCTGTTATAATTTCCTCTTCATTTCTCTCTCCTCCCCATCCCTCACCTTCTTTCTTTCTGTATTCTCTCTGTGTCTCAAAACTCCACATCAGTCAGCAGCCTCAGGGGACTGAGGTCAGTAAACTAAAATATGTAGATTTTAGCAAAAGATTCAGATAGTGGCAAGAATGGATGAAGGACAGGAAAAATACAAGACATTTGTTTTCCCTATCCCTGCCTGGCAGTCCAGCAGATGGCGCTGTATAGCACGTTATGTGTTTTGAATCACCCAGAGCCTTAATGTACCACAAGACTATTTCAAAAAAAAAAAAGTTTCTAGAGCAATTCCTAGACTGAAACAAATGTTTGTTGAATTAAGTAGTGATTTCCTTCAGTCTGCAAGACTCTTTTTACTGGCTATGTTTTCAGTCTTTAGATGTTAACATATGCCATATATTACTTTTTTTTTCCTTCTGGTGGAGTAAGGGGTACCCAAGCACACTTAAACCAACCATAACTGCTCATGTCACTTAGCAAAGGTCTGAATTTTCCGATAGAATAACTAATAAAACTTCCATATTAAGAGCTAAAATGCTTTAGAAGACAAAGAAATGCCGAGAAATGTAAGTAAACTAAACAGCTATGTTTTTTTTTTCTTGCTAAATAAACAGTTTAGAGGGGGTAGAGGATTTTTTAAAATTAAAATAAAAAAAAAAACCCTTCAGATCATGAGGCACGAAGGAAAGAAACTCAGATGATGAGGGATGAGGCTAGAGCTCTTGGGGGGTACATTGTTAAATTACTAGATGCCTCTTAAGTACATTGCTCATAAACATGTAATTGTTAGGAAAATTCAATGAATGTGACTCAGTCTTTAGTTCTGGGGCTCCTTAATGCTGAGACACAAAATGCCACTATTGTCAAGAAGTTAGAAGAAACATTGTGATGCAATAGTGAAATGAGGACTATATATATGGATTGTAGTGTGATTGTCCCAATGTTTCAATTGGCTCCATTAGTCTGGGATAAGTATGTATTTAATGCACGCCATAAAATTAGTCTTCTGAAAGTAAACAAGGAGCGCCTGTCTGCATCTCTCGAACTGCGTGTGGACAGCTTTGTTTGGGATAATGGATCTGACATAAGTAAAAACAGTGGGGATTAAATAGACCCAAGCAGAATAAATATGACTAATTGTCATCTCCTGAAATCAATGTAAACATTGCTAACATTCAGAACACTTTGGAAAGTACAGAATGAGGCGGGGTGGGGGGGAGGGGAGTGTTAGTCAATGTACAATTGATTCATAACCAGATTTATAAAATTGTTGCTACCAGAACTGGGTTAGAATATCAAGGAGGTTTTCCTTGACTTACTAAGTGAATAAAGCTTTTAGAATATCTAAGGCTCTTTGCTGATCTGATGGGGGTGGGATTGGGGGTGGGGAGAAGGTTAACGTCTCTGCAAAAATGAACACACAGCTGGGATGCTATACACAGACCCATTTTTCAGCTTTCCTTTAGTCGACAATGCTTAAACTTTTGCAACGGTCACTGCTTCACTAACCCAATTTACACATTAAAAACATCGTTTCAAGTCCAGTGTTTCTGCTTCTTTTGCTTTTGGCAAAAGCACCCCATTACTTATTTTCCCATTTGTTCCTGTAGAGTACGTATGCTGGAATGGCTGTGAAATATCCCGGTAGAAATTCTGTCTTTAATTAAAACGAACTCCTATTACCACATGTATTTGTTTTCCTAGCTGGTGTGCAATGTTCTTAGTTAATACTAAAGGGGGCCATTAGAAAGCAAGAAATATTCTCTGAGCTTTGAAGCTCAGCCGTTTTGAAATTGAAATTGGATTTAAATCAGCAGATTAAAGGCAATGATAAATTGTCTTAATTTTTAAGCCCATGAATTTTACAATTTTGTCACTGGTAATGTTTAATGGGAGCTCACCTTTATGTTCATTTATTTTTTATTCTTTTTTTTAGTTACATTTTAAAGAGATTTAAAATTTTGCTAACAGAAAATCATTCATTATTCCAAGGGATGCTGTTTATACAGTGAATGTTGCTCACAAAGCTAAATGAAACTTTAGCTCTCTAAGTAACAGACATTTCTCAAACCCCGCCAAACATTTTAGATATTGCATCTATTTGCTTTAGAATTGAAAATCACAATTGGGTTCAGACATAGAGCTGTTAGGCAAATAAACTGATCCTAAACTTGAAATTAGCCAAGGATTCCAATCTGTTGTAAAGAATAATGCCTTTTATAAGAACAAGTGTGATCAAAACCAAGGAGGGGGAAGGGGGACGTGAAGGGAAAGGAAGACATGATTGTTTGAATATAACTAGTATAGGTTTAGTGTCACTCTCATTTTTAGCTTCATTTCAAATGATATTTTGGCCACCCCGCTTTTTGTCCCGTAGAGGATAGCCATATCCTTAGCACTCCGGCTTTTACCAAACAAAATAGCTACATAAGCAGACCTAATACGCCTTGTTAAATCATATTGCCAAGCAAATTGGTATAGCTTCTAAATTGGGCAGATTGAAAATCAGTGTGACCAAGGCAAGCTTTTTTTCCCCTCTAGCACTGCGATTTTGCTCTGTAGACATCTTTTTCAGTGTTATTTAATTTACAAAATACAACAAATCAAAGTGTGAAAGTAAGCTTCCTTAGAACTGTAAAGATGAATCTAGAACATAATATTTTACAAAAGGGATGAAGGTAATGAAAATAAAGACCTGTTGAAATACTGATAGAAATTAAACTCAGGGACACACACACACAGAGATACAAATTAACATACACTAGTAATGATAGAAACACATCTGTCTATGAAAAGAAAAGCCTTCTCAAATTAAACGAATTGAAATGTACTCACTTGAAGGAAAAAAAAATCTTATCTTTGTTCTGACCACCAAATATTCCTAAAGTTTTTCCACACATTTTAAATGTTGATAAAGAAAAACAAGAACTTTTGATCATTTGGAGCTTAGAACATTTTTTTTAAAAAATGTAATTAAATATTCCTCCTCAGTATTTGGAAAATGATTATTTTAATGACCGCTCCCTTGTCCTATCACATTAAAGTTGATTTCACTTCCTCTCACTTTATCACTTAATTTGTATAGTTTCCAAATCGTAGTGATTATCATCTATTAGTACCCCTAGTGACAGAGGGCAGGGCACTGTTGTATCAGAGTTAATAAAGCAGAAACACAAGCCTAATTACTAAGGGAGATAAGTCATGCTGGCAAGATTTACCTTCTTCAAGGTCTGCAGCCTATATAGACCCGCATGCCTCAGAATAAGTCACTGTATACAGAGAAAGGGTGATAGTAGTAGAGCCTTAATTCATTTTCATAATATCAGCATTGATCAGACTAAGGAATCACCTCACCCAAAGGAGTATCTGGAATATTTTTATATCTTTATTGAAGAGTGAGGGTCTATTCAGGGATCAAAACAATTACCAGGGGTAAGGCAAATTGTAAATTGAAACATGTTTAAAATGTGTTTATGGTTTTTACTAATATATTTATACATTTAGGTAAAATGTTTGTGGCTGCATATACATTACATTTTTATTATCAAGTGTTTCTATGCATCCACTCATATTTGTAACTATATATGTGCAAATCTACATGTACATACATGCATAGATACATATAAATAAAATCATATAGATATTCAACTATCCAGTAAATTTTAATAATATACAAATTGTAATAACAAGATGCTCTGGGAATTTTTACAGTGGAACAGATATTTATTTTTTAAAACAGCTTCTTTTCTTGGTTAAGTGACTATTCATCACAACATTTATATCTACCATGCTTATATTTAATTTAAAGGATCTATATCTACTTCTCTTCAAACAATTACCTGTGAATTTTTATACATATTAATCCCTCATAAATCTTTTGCCCTATCCTCTTCCATCCTCCTGAACCAAAATGATAAGTGGACTGTCAGAGGAAATGCACCTACCTGCCTGGAAAAATAAGACATAGTAAAGGGAATTTGCTTTGTTTATTACAAAATAGGAATAAAATTAAAAGGCAAAATTTGCAAATATGGTTCCTTATAGTAATTTATATCTAAGTATCAACCTATTTGATGAGACAACAGAAGATTAAGATTTGTGTTTTGGAACAATGTCCTCTATGTCCACAAAATAATAAACTCATTAGGTAGCTTGCCCTTACTGAACTTTAAATATACAAAGTGAACTTTAATAATTGGGGAGATGATGCAATTAAACAGAAAGCAGTTGAAAATTTCAAACAAAATTAACTCAGCCAGAAATATGTGTATTTCACTATCTCACCAATCTCTGTGGGTATAAAGAATGTCTGGCAAGTTTCAAATCCCTATACATTTATTTTGATGATTTGCTATGAAGATATTGACATAATTTTTAAGGCAGAAAGAAATACTAATAATTTTCCTCCATGGCATGTTATTAAATTGCCATGTGGTTTTAATTACACAAAAAAGTCCCTTTGATAGGGGTACACTTTAATTTCTGCTTGAGGTTTACGATCCTATCTGTGTCTATTTTAAATGTAAGTGGATTACCTTCAGTAAAGATCCTTTTCCTGCCCTAGCTTGGCTGTCCCATACTATTAGTATACATTCATCTTGTACAAATCTGTTAATACATAAAACCATAAGAAACCGCTTATGCTCAAACCAGGTTAGAGTGAAGACATCAGATTAATATTTGATCATGTAGAAGTGCTCTTAATCAGATTTACTTATTTCTCTACAGAATGTTTTTGCAATTATCATAATTGTTGTGCTAAATATGTTTGTCTTTGGATCTGGCTTTGGGCATAATCTTCTCTCTTGAAATCCACTCAACGTGGGACTTGAGATTCCAGGACAAAACCCAATTAATATTAAGATGACAGCCCCTGATGAGTTCCCCCAGAGCCAGCAGCTGAGCAGACTCTGTAACATTCTTAAGTACAGACTACTTGAGTGATCAAGTGCATCTAAGGGAGACACACAATTCAATAATCCCTTTCTCAAGAAAGTCAAGAGCCCTGTGAGATACGGGTGAAATCAAAGGAACACATCAGAAAGAAAATGACTGCTATAGTCTTGTAGCGTCTCTATTAAAATGCAAAAGTTATGGATTTTTTTCGGGGTGATGGGAACCTTTTCTGTTTCCATTGATTTCTTTTTATAGCTTGATGATTTCTCTAAGATTATCTTAAAAGCTTAAAGAAAAAAGGGGCTCATCAAAAGGTATCTTACATGACAAAGAACATATCTAGTTTTGGTTACCATTGTGTGGCTAGAGAAATATACTGTACAAGGGGAAGAGGCCCTGTTAATTCATTAGCCTGGAGAAAAAAAAAAAAGTCTTGGGTCTTCACTGAGAAAACATTAATCTAGGTTGACACATTTGAAGGCCCATGACACAGACATACAGCCTGCTACTGTCCCACTAATGAGAGATGAGTGTCCATTTTGGTATGATCTCATCATGGTAAACAGAATGAATGAGAAACAAACTCAGGTGAGATGAATATGTTGAAAATCAGTGCTCATTTGTATTTTTCCCCACTTGCATTTTCTAGAAGCCAGCTACATCTTTCATCCATAATGACCATGAATTTATAATATTATCAATGAATTTCCTAGGTTTATAGCACTGTTCAAATGGGACTTGCCAGCCTATTGATTTGCGATCAGAAATTGGTTTCCCATGACTTTAGAAGTAAAGCACTAAGGGGCAGCAAAAACTAGCATCCTGGTTCTAAATGGAACTATGACTTAGCTTATGAGTCATTACATTCAACTGTTCAAAGTGTTTATAACATTTAAAAATGACTGTACTTTGCTCTGGAAAGTCCTTGTTGACTTGTAAGTAGTATAATATTCCATGAAATGAATTTGAGGAAAACTTTCCCATAGGCTTACACAACAATAATAACAAACAAACAAGAAGGAAGGGTGCAGGGGTGGGGGGAGGAACATTTCCTATTTCATAGAATTATTGCCGTTTTTACAGCTAATGGCTAAATCTGATAGCTGCAATGAGCTCCTAGTCCAGGTACTCATTATATACATATATTGCTCACTTTGCCAGTATGAGGTAGAAAGCTAAACAGTACTGGACTTGGATAAGTATATGCTAAATCCAGAAAAAGATTACATACTCTTTGCTCTTTTAAAACTGTCCTAAAATGTAGACAGCAATTGCTCCTAAAGTAAACCATCTCTAGATAAAAGAATTTCAATTTAGGTAAAAGATCTGTGATCACCAGAATGCTTTCATGGGGATGGAGGTCTCCTCCCTATGGTACCTTTCCTGTATTTTAGCTCCGGAGTTTTTCTGAGGTAGGATTTATTCCGATGTCTCTGAAATGACAGGTCTAAATCCATACTGAGAATTCCACTAAAAAATCAGTCCCAGCTTCCTCACTATATTTATTTATCACAAGGACTTGAGTTTTTAGGTCTGAGAGGCCCAAGGAAAGGAAGAGCAGTGTTGAATCAAAATAGACTGTTACTCAAGCAAACACAGACAATAATAGGCACTTGCCCTAAAATTATGAAATATTTTAAATAAGATAGGCGCCCATTGCTTTCCAGGGTTCCTTCTGATTAGCATTCAAAAGAATCAGAGGAAAACTGGATACCTAAATCATACATATGTATATGCCTTTTAAGCTTTATTATCAAGGCAAAATAACCCCTTACTTGGTTAAAATCCAACTTGAGAGTCAACATACAAAGGTGACTGCACTGTAATACTAGACATATCTGCATTATGTGGGCATGGTACCGCTCCACCAGAATCTCTCAATGGTAATTATTATGCCAAGCACCCTGTTGGCACAATTACACTAAAGCTCTAATTAGTAGCAGTAAGATTAGAACCCCTACATGTTAAATCTGTAGAAGCAAAGCTGAGTGAAGGATTTAAAACAGTTTCAAAACATTGTATTGTCTTTATTACAGTCTTTATACTTCAGTAAAGAAGGGTTTTCTATAAAATGCACTTAAAATAATCTGGTCCTGTCACTAAAAATAGGAAAGATAAGGTAATTGCAGTCAAACCTTGCTAGTCTGCTGCTACCTAGGTGCATTAAATCTGAAATGAAAAATCTCAGGAACTTCAATGGGAGAGACATGCTTCCTCTCTGCTGGACAAAGTGGTATTTTTCTAACGGGACTGCTTGATCAGCCAGAGAAGCTTGCAGGGGCCATGCTGGATGGGAGTGGGTTGGCCTCCAATACAGGTTTTTTTCTCTACCTCTGAAAAGCTCCAAAGAGAGGAAACAGAAGGGAGTTAGAGGAGAGGGCAGGGAAGGGGAGGGGAGATGAAAGCAGACAAGGAGAGCAGAGGAAGAAGAAAATAAGAGAGAAGGACAGTAGAAAGGAGAAAAGCTGAGGAAAAGGTAAAAGAGAAGAGTGAAGGGGAAGGGAGAGGAGAAGGGGAAAAAGATGAGGAGACATGATATGAAGGGATGGAGAAATGAGATGGGTGGGAAGAAGAGAAAAAAGAAGAGCAGAAAGGATAAGAAGGGAGCTTCAACCCCATCTAATCTCAGCAAATCTTAAATGATCTGTCTCCTTAGGAACTATAGCAAGTGGTCCAGTCTCTGCAGTCCCTGCAGGGAAGTAGATTGGTACTGAGAATGTTAGATCTGTGCTGTATATTGGTTGGCAATCCCCGTGAGTGAGCAGCCAGAAAGGAAGGTAGAGGTGGCGTAAGGTCATGCAATGTAAACACACTTTTTGTACCCTCAGCTGTAAAGACTTGAAATAGGACAAAAATGACAGCAGGCTAGGTGCTCTCAACACACTTCTGGATAGTTTGTGGTGAGTTGCACTCATAATATAAAGAAGGTAATAAGGCATGGATTAGCAAATGCCAGCTTCTAAGTTTGGAACCTGGGGTTTTTAATTGTCTTTCTTCCTGAAGCTATGTAGTCACGATTTCATAGATTGTTTTAAAGAGGAAAAGCAGAATGCCTTGGGAAAAAAAAAAAAAAAAAACAACCTTTCATTTTCTGTCTATTTCTCCCAAGGAACGAATGCATTAAAATTATTGAGTTCTAGTAAATATTAATAAACACCAAAACCATGATATGAGGTTGTTTCATGTTCTCAGGTTCGTTTCCAGTGTTAGAATTAGTAGCCCTGGATTCAAATCCCAGTTTTATCACACAAATATAGTTGTGTGATCTTAATAATTTACTTAACCTGAGCAAACCTCAGTTTCCTCAGATGTAAAATGAGGATGATAATCTTTGCTTTACTTATCATATAGGTTTGTTACAATCTCCTTGAAAGCGGATGTTTTTATTTTTGCCTTTATATCCTCAGAACAAGAAATATGGAGCTGACCCATAGTAGGTGCCTGATTAATATTTGCTGAACTAAATCAAACGAAATGATAGTTGTGAAAGCAACACACACAACAATAATATTAGTATTACTTCTACTGAAATAATCTTTCTAACCAATTCTGCTCATCCTCCAAGTATTCAATACTTGGTCTCAATAACCCAGTTTAGCTTTTCCTTGCTTAGGCAGGGAATTCTTGGATCAGAAAAGCAGTGTGATGATGAGATCTCTTTGATAAATTGAGTTTTTAAAATGAACAATTAATACTCAGACCTTTATTAAATACCATTTTAAAATGAAGCAGGAAAACCAACATATAAACAAATATGTAGATAGAAAAAGATATAAAAGTTGGAAAACTCTGGATAACTCAATTCTTAAAGCAGATGCAATTTATCTGCTTTCTGAAATGCCAGATCAGAAGATGTTGCTAAACTCTGTGGTACGAATAGCAGACAGAAAACAAACTGTTGCTGGGAGGTTGCTTCTGTTGTTGTTGCTATGGACAGTTGCTTTTCAGTGGAACTCCTTATGATCACTGTGACAGTATGATAGCATATATGCATAGATAGACTTTAGAAAGCTGTAGTTGAGCAGCTATAAATCTGTCTATACAAATGTACTGATATGAAGGCAGGAGACATTCAGTGTAGGAGGCTTCCCTTGAATATTAATATTATTTCATGCCTCCTATCTATGCTTTTTATGTACTTAAGCTCTCTTTATTGTAACACTGTTGAGGAACGGTACTATATCTTTTGGTTTCTATGTTTCATCTTGAAATTTACTTCATTGTAGCAGTCTGCAGGCAAACTCAAAGAGCAGGAAACATTGTTGAAGTTTATGCCCCATCTTAATGCTTCCATCACCTCTATATTTATGTGGAGTTATGCCTTATCAACAAAAGTCACCGCCAGGAAAGTAGATCTTTCTGCAATGTTACTTAACTATTAAATGCATATTAACATGATCATTTTTATTAAATGGAAACAAATAACAGTTAATCTTATTGGAAGATTAAGTGGGTTTACTTGGTAAAGGGCAAATCCCTTTGAATGTTTTTTAAATGTTTTCTTTTTTAAAAGAATGATTTTATTCACTGACAGATGTTCTTTGTCTGAGTCTCACTGAAGAGATATAGTTTCTTTTTACACATTTATGAAAGTTATAGCTATAGATACACAGTAATATGCTGTAGAATAGGACAAAGAGCAAGCTTGGTGGACTGATTGGATTAGATTTCAGATCAGTGACAGATGGCTGGTTTAGCGGAGTCAGATAAAATTAAAGGGAGAGAGGGCAGGGGAGAAGACCACTTTCCTTGTAAAAGTTACATCCTTTACTATGAGGCAAGGAGGTAAGATATAGTTTTCTTTCTATTTGTGAGTTAATTTTAATTACACACACACACACACACACACACACACACACATATTTTCACAGGGAAGAAAAGGAATTTGATTTTACAGAAGAAATTTGCATTTCTGCTTGTAGATCATCAAAGGAAAATTAAGAAATAATGTAATTCAACAATTTGTTTTCTACATTAAATGTTAAAGAATTTAATTTACAAAATCACAATTGAAGTATGTGTATGTGCACATATGCATGTGTGTGCATGAATGCATGTGTGTGCGTACTTACACTCAATCCCATCCCACTCCACCCCCATCTTGTACAAATTTTAAGCCAGTGGTTAAATCCACATTTTTTGCTTACTCCATATGCTCCATTTAAACTTATAACATGATTATAACCTTAGTCAAATAACCATACAACATATTTAGTGGTCATTTGTCACACAAATTATTCATTGGTGTCTTAAGTAAGTCCGGTCATATTTATGCGTTATGCCGTCCCATGTTTTCTGGCAATTTCGTTTGCTAGGTCCCAGAGATTTACTGTGTCTGCTTTTTTATGACTGACATAGCAATAACCAGATTGCAAAGATATTTATGTTGTTTGTGGCTTAGCAAGATAATTAAAGGATATAAATTAATCAAGTGCAATTAATTAGAAACTTTATGTTCACAGCAGTCCTTCTTTGCATGTATAATTTATATTTATTGATTTCCTGGCTTTCATTAGCCTATGAGATAACAGCAAAAATGCATTAGGGAAGAAAATGTACAATTAGTGCGAGAGTGAGCCCTGGCATAATTGATAGATCAGCACATGTTTGGGGCAAATATAAAGCTTTGTTAACTGTCATAAGCAGTTACGATTGATGAGTGGTATTTCACTACATATCTCTCAGCTGATGAATGGCGTTTTTAAAGAGTTCCCTTAATGGGAAGCTGATAGGTTGGCTGAATTTACATTTTAATCAGAGTATTTATGACAGAGACAGTCTTAAGAAATTCATTGGTACAGGGTGAAGGGACTTTTCCCTGAGGGACTGGAATTGGAAGGAAGCTTTAGAGTGCATTCACTTACCTAGTCCCTCTCCTGTTATTTGTCCAAAAGGAGAAAGCAGAATATAGGAAAAGCAAGCGCTCATGCTGCCTTGTCACAACTGGCCAAATTCCCATCTGTCAGCCTGAAAGAATAAGGGCCACTTGGAAAGGGGAAAGGAACCTCAGGCAAAATTCTAACATTGCTTGTCATTGAATGTCAAAGGAGAATATCTGTAGGGGCCTCTCAGATCTCCTACCACTGGCCTTGTGCTGGAAAGAAGACAGTTCTACTAGAAGGAGAAAAATCCTTTGAATCAAAGCTGCAGCTCCTAACTTTGAAATTTATGTTGAGGGCCAATCATCTTAGTTGTGGCTAAGAGACTGCGGTCACAAGATCCCATCTGAATGAATGCTTGAAATCTTTCTCTACCTTACTACCATTGATAGTCATCATGTGACCCCTGGAAGCAGGCAACAGCCTGGGGTAGAGATTGTAATCCATTGGAACAATATTCTTCCCAAGCAGAAGCAGAAAATGGAATAGAAAAAAAAAAAGTGATTTGCTTTTAGAAGACCACATTTATCATCAATGGTGAGCAGACTCTATTTCCCTCTCTTCTCTTCTTCAACAGATTCCTCCCCATAGGTGTTGAGTGTTGGATCATCTACACATGTGGACAGTGAACTTAACACTTAGGGAAAATCTATTTTCTTGGGTTCTTGAGACAAAGAGAAGTCCCTCTGAGAGGATCCTATCTCTGAAGCATTCCGATTATTTACAATGGAGGATAGAGGTTTGGAGAATGGGGAGGATATTGATGGTCATTATTAAGCTATGATCTAAATTAAGATTTGTCAAGGATATTGAGGTGGGAAACCAAAGCGTCTAAAGAATGAAAAAGTTGAGGCCAGAAAAAGGTCAATCACATGATGGCAAAGCATTTCATGATAACTGATTCAGCATCAGAAAACTCATGTTAGACATTGGTAAAGTTACCCCAAGAAGGATGACTGGTGCTGTCACTTTTTCAAGTCTACAATGGGGGAACTATTCAAGTTTTTTTTTGTTTTTTTTTTTTTTCCTAAATCCTGAAGCTAATGATATTCATAGGTTCATAGAGTTAGAAAATCATAGGTTTATAACCCAAAGGCCATGGGGTCCAACATCTTCATTTGGCAGATGATGAAACTGAAGTCCAGAGAAGTTAAATGAATCATCAAAATGAGATCATATAGATAATTTAAGTGGCAGAGTCAGAATTTGAACTCAGGTCTGTTAATTCTAAATTCGGAGATCTTCCCCCTATCCTGTGCTGCATTGCCTAAGCAATAGATAGACATATAGACAGATAAATAATAAATAGGTAAGTAGATAGATGAATAAATGAATGAATGAACAAATAAATGAATGAATGTACAAGTTCATGAATGAATTAATGAATGAGAAAATACTCCCATCTGAGTGTTTATTCTCCTTCTGACCCTTTTTGATTTTTGATTTAAAAGTCCTTACCACCCTGGAAAAGTTGATCTCCAGAGAGTGGTCATAACTGCTTGCAACCCATGAAACTTATGAATAGTGTTGTGTATTGGCTTTAGATGAAGAGTCCTTTTGCCCCTACAACTGAAATTGCACTAAGTATAGCCTTCTCACCCTCACCCCTTACAATTTCCATTTCCACTGGCACACCCATGGCTATGAGATTAGGGCTGTATTCTTTTCAGTTTATTTCTTGGAATTGGCATCATTATACTTGAAATTACAAATGCTAGGGCTTGGAGTCTAAATGAAAAAAAAAAATTATTCATTTATAAAGGGGAGATGGAGACTGTATTACAGCCTAGAAAGGAAAATTGAATGGACTTATGAGAATAATATGAGTGAAGTGAAGTTAGGGCTTCTGATTTTCATGGCTGGAAGCTGTCTTCCTCCTTTCCCTACTAGTCATTATTATCATTATCGGTATTATTTTGCCCTTCAATTGCCTTAGGATGATATCCAAGGGGAAGAGTTTTATCTGCTGCTGAGAACACCAGAGTATTATTTATTTCATGTAATAAAATGTATGTAATGATCATGATTAATGTTTGTTTATTGTTGTATCATTGTGTTTGCTACAGACAGCTATGGTGTTTTTCTTCTATTCTCAGTGTGATACTGGTTTAATTAAACTGGGGAGAAGGGGTGGGTGTGGGGTGGGGTGACAGTCTTCAGAACTTTATACAATAATGTAATCTGTAGTTGGTTTATGCTTACTCTGAAGGCATCCCCATAAATGACGGATTTTGTTTGTTCCTTTTTAAGTAAAGTCCATTCCCGATGCTTTATTGTCCAATTTATGGAGAAATTTGTTTTGCCTCAGACCAAATGCTTTTATGTTCAGAAAATGCAATGACAGTAGAAAAGATGGTAATTGAAGAGTTTTCTATTCCAGATTATTCTCTGATCACATGAAATCATTATCAGTATGTTCTATGGCCATCATAACAGCCATGATTCCAAATTATTTTTTATTGGTTTGTTATCTAATTTAACTGTTTATTCAGAGAAGAAAAAGAATGGGTAGAATAACAAAAAATTCTCTAAGGCTAGATGCCACCCGGCCCTTCTCAGAGACTAGGAATGCAAAGTCTATGGCTCATTGGCTCAATAAAGGTTATTTTTAATGTACCTAATATCAAATGACTTAAACACACTCTAGGTATGGTGCCTTCTTGAGGAGAGGGAGAACAAAGGCAGAATTCTAAGAAAAAAACAGAAAGTTTGTTTTAACCAAAAATGATCGATCTATCAATCTATCTATCTATATCTGTAAGTGTCATCCAAAGTAATTATAGATATCAATAACTTTATATGCGTGTTTTCCTAAAAGGCATATACATTTAATTTTAACAATCAGCTACTATGTTAAACATACTAGCCAAGTTGGCTCTTGGAAGAATATAAAAGTAAATTCTTTCTTTAAAAAATTTCATGAAGCAAATGGTAGGTAACAGTATTATCAGAGGGCCTAGGTTCTAAACTTATTCTTTCCATTCACTACATTTACTACCTATTTGATTTGGGGCAAGTTATTTATTCTAAATGCTTCAATTTCTTTATTAGTAAAATAAGAGATTTAAATAGAAGAATATTATGATTACTCTAAATTTCAGAATCTATGAACCTCTTCGTGTGTCTTTCTTCTTGCTCTCTTCCTTTTTGTCTTCCTCCTTTCCTTTTCTCTTTCTTTCTTTCCTTCTTCCTTCCTCCTCTTCCAACATCATCCTCATCTTTTCCTTTCTTCATTTCCTTTCCTCCTTCTCCTTCTCCTCCTCCTCCTCCTCCTCCTCTTCCTTTTCCTTCTTCTTGTTCTTGTTCTTCTTCTTGTTGTTGTTCTTATTCTTCTTCTCCTCCTCCTCCTTCTCCTCTTCCTCCGTCTCCTCCTGTCCTCTTTCTTTTCCTTTTTTCTCCTCCTTCTTTTCCTTCTCCTCCTTCCCCTCCTCTTCTTCTTCCTCTTCTTTCTCTTTCTCTCTCTCTCTCTCTCTCTCTCTCTCCTCTCTCTCTCTCTCTCCCCTCTTGGTCTGTGTGTGTGTGTGTCTCTTTCTTGCTCTTCTCTCTGTCCTGTCTCTCTGTGTATGTCTCTCTATATCTCTGTCTCTCTCTGTGTCTTTGTCTCTTTTTTTTCTCTGATTGTCTCTGTTTCTCTCACTCTGTCTCTATCTCCTGTATCTCTCTCTCATTTATTCTCATTTATCTGGTCTTAGAATTAAAAGATGCATATTTTCTCTCCCTTTTCTCTATCATTGATTAGATATAGTTTTGAACAAGTTACTTTACTGCCCTAAACACCAGATCTTTCATCTTTAAACTGATGCTATTTTGTGAATTACCTCTGAATTCCCTTTATTCTCTAATATTCTTGTCAGGCAACACCTATTTATTAAGAATATCCAATGCATCAAGCATTATATTGTGTTGAAAACACACACACAAAAAGGCAAAAAAAATTCCCTGTCCTCAGAGAACTCATATTCTAATGAGACAACACACAAACACATACATACATGATATATACAGGATAATGAGAGTTACTTTCAGAGGGAAGGTACTAACTCAAAGAGTAATTGGATATTGTAGTAGGAGTTAAGGCTATTGGAGTTAGAGTCTTGAGGTCGAGTTTAGGGCTGGTTAAAAAAAAAAAAAAAACACATGAGAATAATCTGAATAGAGACAATAATCAAGGTCACAGGAGTGGATGAGATCACCAATCAAAAGAGAAGGATAAGAGAAGAGGGTTAAGGAGAGAATCGTGGGAATGTCCATGGTTAACAAGTGTGACTCAAGTAAAGATCAGCAAATAAGAACAAGAATAAGAAGTCCAACCGGTATGAGGAGAATCTTGAGGGAGTAGTACAACAATGACCTAGAAAGGAAACAGTGTCCAAGAAAACAGTGTGATTGAAAATGCCAAAAGATATAGAGATCTGGAAAAAATGATGAAAATTGAGAAAACGAGCAAATAAGAGATCATTAGTAATTTGTAAAAAAGCAGTTTAATTTAAATGAAGATAGATTGCTCAAAGAGCAAAAATGGAGGCACAAATTATAAATATCTTTTGCTTTTTCTTAAAGAGCTTTTTATTTTCAAAATATATGCAAAGATAGTTTTAAACATTCACCTTTGCAAAACCTTGCATTCCAAATTTTTTCTTCCTTCCTTCCCTTCACCCCCTCCCTTAATCTGTAAATAATCTAATATGTGATAAACATACTATTCTATACCTATTTCCACTATTGTCATGCTGCACAAGAAAAATCAAATGAAAAAGGGAAAAAAATGAAAAGAAAACAAAATGCAAGCAAACAACAACAAAAGATGAAAATACTATGTTGTAATACACATTCAGTCTCCACAGTCCTCTTTCTGGATGCTGATGACTCTCTCCAACACAAGTCTATTGGAAGTGGCCTGAATCACCTCACTGTAGTAAAGAGCCACATCCATCAGAATTGATCATCATATTATCTTGTTGCTGTGTACAGTGCTCTCTTGGTTCTACGCACCTCACTTAGCATCACTCTTGAAAGTCTCTCCAGGCTTTATATAGATGTCTTTTTTAAGAACAAAAGTTTTAAGAGATTTTAAGAACTTTAGCCACAAAAAAGGAGAAGAGTTGTACAGATACACTTGGCAGGGATGAATGGATCAAGTGATATTTTTTATGGACCGCAGAGAGATGTGTGTGAACACAGGTACCAGGAAGCACTCAGTAGAAAGGGAGCAGTAAGAGAGAGAATGAAGATGAAAGAGGGGGCAATATGGCAACAAAAACAGGATGGAATTGGATCACCTCTGCCTATGAAGAAATTTCCTTGGCCAAAGTATTATCTCTTCACATGAGATTAGTGTGAATGGGATAGTAAGGAAAGCACTCCAATATTATAAAATCAGGAGGAGGGAAAAAGATAAGCTGTTAGGAAAATGGTCTCAGCTTTATTTTATATCATTCTATGAAATTCAGATTTTCATCTTTGAGTTTGCTTAATGTAAAATATTTTGTATCTTTCCTCTATTAATCTGAGCATAACATTCCATGAACCTTTCTAATAGTTGCCATATTTTATACAGTTGCTGTACAGAAGCCCTCGCATTTAACCATTCCTAGAAGTCCACCAACCTCTTCTAGGGTAATATATTGCTTCTTAAAGAACAATGCCTTTCCAGAGAAAGGAACTCCTAAGATACCTCTGGAGAGCTCCATAAGCTTTTTATTTCTCACATATTGCATACATTTAAGAAGTGGTCCTCCATGCACATTGATGGGGAGAAAATACGAAGACAGATATCTGACTTTATCAGTAAAGCTCATAATATTGGAACTCCCTCTCTGAATGTAAATCAGCAAGGAATCTTTGAGAGTTTTAGAGAGTTTTCCAGTACAAGGACAGGTGAGAAGTGAGAAGATGTGAATTTAAATAGATGATCTTTCATGCCTGTAATGTTCTCCTTCTTCATCTCTACTTTCTGGCTTCCTTCAACTCCAACTAAAATCTTAACTTCTATAAGAAGTCCTTCCTGATCCCTTGGAATGCCTGTGCCTTTCCTCTGTTAATTTACTTCCAACTTATCCTGTATATATTTTGTTTGGACATAGTTGTTTGCATGTTCTATTGTCTCCTCCATTAGCTGTGAGCTCCTTAAGCACAAACTTGTTCCCTTCTTTACCTCTGCCATGTTTAAGACAGTGCCTGATGTGTAGTAGGCATTTAATCAATGTTAACTGAAAGATTGGCTTTCTCTGTAACCTTAGACAAGTTAATTTACCTTTATGCATCACAATTTCCTCATTTACAAAATGGGTATTGGAGATATTTGCTCTTCCTACCTAATAAGGTTGGTGTGAGGAAAGCACTTTCTAATCCATATTTGGATACCATTTATATTCATTAATTGTAAAATCATGATCACCATCTCATTAATTGAGTTCTGTAACTCTTTTACAACATTTACACTCTTTTTCCTCAAGCAAGATCATAAATTTTTGTTGGAGTTATGAAACTTGCCCACCCTAAAGAATGTGAGAAGAAGTATGATGATATAAAAGCAAAAGGTTATATGTATTTACATATTCACAGCATGTGAAAAAACCTCCAAGATCATTTAATTTAACCCATACCAGAAACATGCATTTCCTCTATAATACCAATGAAAAATAGAAATCTGGCTTTTAAACTGATTTCCAAGGATGGGATGTTTGCTGCTTCCTGGAATAGTCAATGAAATTTTTAATGATTCACCATTCAAAAAATTATCTTTCTTTATGCTAAACTACATTTTACCCCCTGTAGCTTTTATCCATTATTAGTTTTACCTATTGGGGTCAAGCAGAACAAATATTTTATTTCTCAGTCCTTCAAATATCTGAAGATACGTATTAAATCATTTTAGAAAAAAGCATGTAAGGGACACAATGGATAGAGTGCTGGCTATGCTGTCAATAAGATCTGAGTTCAAATGCTTCCTCAAACACACACTAACTATATGACCTCAAGCAAATCACTTAAAGTCATTCAGTCTCATTTTCACTATCTTCAAAATGGATATGACAATAGTACTTATTGTATAGGGTTGTGTGAGGACCAAATGTTGTAATATTTTACATTCAAAGTACCTCAAACCTGGGAGCTTTCTATAAATATTAGTTATTTTATCATATAAGAATCTATTAAACATACACAAAGAGATACACATACCCATATCCTCTACACACACACACACACGTGGAATTTTTGTTTGTTTGCTTTATATTTAAATGGAATTGAATCACAGATTCTGAAGGCTGTGAGGGGTAGGCTTTGACTAGGGAAATAAGATTAATGAATTTAAATAAAATAAATTTTAAAAACAAGTAGGATAATATTTTTTTTATTTTACTTTTTATAATAGCTTTTCATTTTTCAAAATATCTGCAAAAATAGTTTTCAACATCCACAAAAACCTTGTGTTCCACATTTTTATCCCTCCTTTCCTCCTCCCCTCTCCTAAAGAACAAATAATTTAATATGGGTTAAACATGTACAATTCTTCTAAACATATTTCAATATTTATCATCCCACACAAGAAAAATAAATCAAAAAGGAAAAATAGAGAAAAAAAAGTAAGCAAACAACAAGAACAACAAAAGGCGAAAATACTCTATTATGATCCATCTTCAGACCCCATAGTCATCTCTCTGGATATAGATGGCTCTCTCCATCACAAGTCTATTGGAATTGGCATGAAGGGAGCTAATATCTTGATAAAATTTACTAGTTTTTACTTGTCCATGTAGTTAGGGTATTATGTCAGCATAATTAGTTTCTTTATTTGATCATTCAAGAAACATATCTCACTCTTATTTGGGTCAGTCCAGTATTTGGAAAGTTTTTCTTTTGGGGAAAGTCTATGAGTCCAAGGGATATTGAATCATTAAGAGACTCTTATAAAGAACCAGAGTCTAAATTTCATAGCTTTGAAGAGACAGAGGAAAATGTGGAAGACATTCTGAAGAGAATGGTAGACTCCTTCAAAGAGATTTATTTATGTAGACTGAAAAAGATACCGCCATCTCTCTCCATCCTCTATTCAGCTGTCATACTCATTTTCCTAAAATTCAGGTCTATGTCACTCTTCTATTTAATCAATTCTAGTGGCACCATATTACTCCCAGGATCTAATAAAGTTCTCTGTAAACAATATCCTTCCTACCTTTTCAGTTTTCTTACTTCTTATTTCTCATTGGTTATTCTTCATCCCATAGTAATATATATCTCCTTGCTGTTGCTCACATATCTCCCAACACTGGGAATTTTTGATGACTGTCACCACATCTGGAACATTCTCCCTCCTCATATCCACTTATCTTATTTGTACATCACTTGATCATGTCTTTTTTCAACCATTATTCCATAATCTACTCAAATGTCAAGGCTAATTTTGGATTCCTTTGTATTGCAAGAGCTTATCAGAGAGCCTGGCATATAGTAGATGCTAATTGATTGATATGATTAAAAAGAATATATGTCAAAATTATTATAGTAGCACATTTCCCAAATGTCAAATTGTACTATTACTCAGTGAGTAATTAATTTTAAATACAAAATCATCTGGATAGGTAGAACCATAAAATAGCAAGAGTCTACAGTTCAAGGACCTTGGTTTACCTTTGCCTCTTACCCTCTATGAGATCTTGAACAGATCATGTATCTTCTTTGAATGTATTAAAAAAAAAAAAAAGGAAAAATCTCTGAGATTCCTTCTAGCTAAAGTTCTGGAAACTAGATTGTATGTTCAACATAGGTCTTTCTAAACAATCAGAGCAATAAGATAAGATATATATACATATATATATATGTATGTATGTATACATATATTGTATTAAACATATACTTTAACATATTTAAATGTATGGGACTACCTGCCATGTAGGGGTAGTGGGAAGGAGGGGAAAAGTTGGAACAGAAGTTTTTGCAAGGGTCAATGTTGAAAAATTACCCATGCATATGTTTTGTCAATAAAAAGGTATAATAAAAACAAACAAACAAACAAACAACAACAACAAAAAAAAAAAAACAATTAGAGCAATGACCTGTATGTTTTTACATGGAGATGTGGCTAACTCCATTTGTTCCAGTGGCCATGAAGTTAATTGAAGTAGGCATGGTGGAATGTTTAGAGAATGGTCAAGTATTGATGATACCAAGGTCATCCACTACATTCTGGACCATCACCAGTCATTTTTACTGTTATCCTGCCACTGAACTTTGATGACACAGAGAGAAAGAGAAAGGCTGACAACTTTGCATAACTCTGCCTTATTTAAATCCTATTCATGTGCAAGTCAAGACATCACCTATGATATTATTGGTGCTCTTTGAAAAAGAAGGATGAACAACAACAAATAACAGCAACAAACTTGTCCTGGGCATTTTGTCCCTGGAGTACACTTTCAGCCATGAAAATAAGGATGATGTACCTGGATTTTAAACTGGACAAACCAAGCTTATTGTTCTTTTGTTGGCATTTCAGAGATGGGTGAGGCTCTGTTAGCACTCATTAACAGAGGCACTTTTATCAGGGATTTCACTTTGAAGCTAATTTCTAAATCAGAACTATGGGGTTATAAATATTTGATGCTAATGTAAGACTTACTTAATTGTACAGTAAAAATGTTTGAAAAGCAGAAACATAGGAAAGGAGGGGAATACAAAGTGGAAGTGATGTTTGGAAATCTATTACCAATTAATCATTAGGCACAATAAATTCCATTGTTTTATTGCTAAAGGATAAAAATCTCTTTCCACTTAGGTGCCATTCCTTGGAATAAGATAGCATAGAAAATGTTATTTTATTTCCCCCATAATTTTGTTCAGAAAGCTTTTATAAGCCATAGTAATTAGACAACTGGGCTCCTTCTAACACTGGTGATGAGGAAGCAGAGTGTTCTGGACATAAGGACAGCCATCAAAACTGCCCAGAATTAGGAAATAGAGTATTATTTGTGAGCAAAGCAGGGAGGCTGGTATCATTGAATGACAGAGTACATAGGAGGTTGGAAGTTTGGTGAGTGTCAGGATGCAAAATATAAGAAAATGAGAAAGACAGGAAAGATCAGAAGACTTTAGGGGCAAACAGAAGACT
Source organism: Antechinus flavipes (assembly GCF_016432865.1). NCBI lineage: Eukaryota > Metazoa > Chordata > Mammalia > Dasyuromorphia > Dasyuridae > Antechinus > Antechinus flavipes. The sequence continues at coordinate 487,618,930 of NC_067399.1, read as the reverse complement.
TTGTATTTGATCTTGCAGGTAATAAGAAACCACTGAAGTTGATTAAATTGGGCAGGAGGAGGAGGACAAAAAGCTATGAGAGAGATTCTCTTGTCCTATCTTTGCATTTCACAGATGAAGAAATGAGACCTAGAAAAGGAAGAGAATCTGGCTAATCTCACACAGACATCAAGGACAAGAGTTGTGTTTCAAATATAGGTCCCCTGACTCTGAATCCAATATTTGTATTTGTTCTTCCTCAACTATATCTATCACTCTGCCTCTCCTGCTTAATTTCAGGTCACTTTCTATTTTCCTGTGCACCTTCTGCTTTATGAAAGGTAGCATCTTCAGGCAAACACAAGCCTCCAAGCCTTCCCCTAACCATGTAAGTCCCAAAGAAATGAATCAGAAGTAACTTGATCATAGTGAAACCTTCATGTTAAACACTTTAGGTCGTAAAAAAACTTAGAAAACAGAAGAAAATTAGGGAAGACACAAATCGGCAAGTTGTGATAAGAAATCTGTTTATAAAATAAAGAAAAGAATTGTTTGGCCCTTGTGGGTTCTTTTTATTTTAATCCAGATGTTTCTTGAGATAGTTGAATCCTGGTAGTGTTGGTGATAATCTTAGAGGAAAAGTAAATCTAGCAATCATTTAAATTGCCTACTAAATATTAGATTTACATTTGCTACATCTTTTCTATCCTCCAGGAGCTTTCAAAGATTATACTCATTGTCTCTTTAGTCTTATCTGTGTATTCATTCAGTTTTCTAAGATGTTGTTTGTCTAGCTGGGTAACTTTAATTCTTAGAAGACAAATAGATGTCTCTTTGTCTTCCAAGACAATATGTTTGTCTATCCTTTCCCAATATAAAGGTCATTCTATTTGGAAGAGAAAGCAGAACCAAATTAAAAGTTAAGCAACTATCTACGTAATCTTCCTCACCCTTTATCAAAAATTCATCCCCTTATAAGCACCGATTCTATCTCTTTAATTCTCTTTATTTATCCCATTCCCCCATTTTCCCCAAATTACCCATTTCTATCATATCTATCACATATCCACAGAAGACAGGAAGTTGAAGTGAGAAGTCATAGTGTTCTTTTATTCAACTTCAGATACCTTTCCTTGCTTTTGTAAACATGTTTTTTTTTTTTTTTCCAAGTGGAACTTTATTTTTTTTTCTTTTATTAAAGCTTTTTATTTTTCAAAATATAGGCATGGACAATTCTTTAACATTAGCCCTTGCAAATTTCCAATTTCCCCCTTTCCCTCATGCCTTCCCCTAGATGGCAAGTAGTCTAATACATGTTAAATATGATAGAAATATATATTAAATCCAATATGTGTATACATATTGCTGTACAAGAAAAATCACATCAAAACAGTTTTTTTTTTAAAGCAAAATAAAATGCAAGCAAACAACAATAAAAAGCAAGAAATGCTGTGAGCCACACTCAGTTCCCATGTTCCTCTCTCTGGGTATAGATGGGTCTCTTCATCACTGAACAATTGGAACTGGTTTGAATCATCTCATTGTTGAAAAGATCCACATCCATCAAATCTGATCATCCTATAATCTTCTTGTTGCCATATATAATGACTCCTTGTTCTATCCATTTCATGTAGCATCAGTTGATGTAAGTTTCTCCAGGCCTCTCTAAAGTCATCTTGCTGATTGTTCCTTACAGAACAATACTATTTTATAACATTCATATACCATAACTTATTCAGACATTATCCAATTGATGGACATCCATTCAGTTTTCAGTTTCTTGCCACTACAAAAAAGGCTGCCACAAACATTTTTGCACATGTGGGTGGTCCCTTTCACTTCTTTAAGATCTCTTTGGGAATTGCTGGATCAAAGGGTATGCACAGTTTGATAACTTTTTGAGCATAGTCTCAAATTGCTCTCCACAATAGTTGGATCCATTCACTAGCCTTCCCACATCTCCTCCAAAATTCATCATTATCTTTTCTTATCATCTTAGCCTATCTGAGATGTGTGTAGTGGTATCTCAGAGTTGTCTTACTTTGCATTTCTCTGATCAAAACTGATTAAGAGCACCTTTTCATATGACTAGAGTTTCAATATCTTCATCTGAAAATTGTTTGTTCATATCCTTTGACTATTTATCAATTGGAGAATGACTTGAATTCTTATAAACATGAGTCAATTCTCTATGTTTTGGAAATGAAGCCTTTATCAGAACCTTTGAATGTAAAAATGTTTTCCCAGTTTGTTGCTTTTCTTCTAATCTTGTCAGCATTAATTTTGCTTATATAAAAAGTTTTTAATTTAATATAATCAAAATTATCTATTTTGTGATCATTAATGATCTCCAGTTCTTCTTTGGTCACAAATTCCTTCCTCTTCCACAGAGCTGAGAGGTAAACTATCCTATGATTTTCCTAATTTGTTTATAATATCATTGTTTATGTCTAGATCATGAGCCCATTTTGACCTTATCTTGCGATATGGGTTAGGTGTGGGTCAATGCCTAGTTTCTGCCATAATAGTTTCCAATTTTCCCAGCAATTTTTGTGAAACAGTGAATTCTTATCTCAAAAACTAAGATCTTTGGGTTTGTCAAACACTAGATTACTACAGTCATTAATTATTTTGTCCTGTGAAGCTAACCTATTCCACTGATCAACTAGTCTATTTCTTAGCCAATACCAAATGATTTTGGTGATTGCTGCTTTATAATATAGTTTTAGATCTGGTACAGCTAGGCTACCTTCATTGGCATTTTATTTTCATTAATTCCCTTGAAATTCTTGATCTTTTGTTCTTCCAGATGAATTTTGTTGTTATTTTTTCTTGGGAGTTTGATTGGTATAGCAATAAATAAATAGATAGATAAATAGATAGATAGATAGATAGATAGATAGATAGATAAAGTTTAGATAGGATTGTCATTTTTATTATATTCGCTCCACCTATCCAAGAGAACTTCATATTTTTCCAATTATTTAGACCTGACTTTGTGTGGAAAGTGTTTTGTAGTTTTGTTCATATAATTCCTGACTTTGCCTTGGCAGATAATTCCCAAACATTTTATAATTTCAACAGTTATTTTAAATGGAATTTCTCTTTGTATCTCTTGCTGTTGGATTTTGTTAGTGATGTATAAAAATGCAGAGGATTTATGTGGATTTATTTTGTATCCTGCAACTTTACTAAAGTTGTAGAAGATTTCTAATAGTTTTTAGTTAATTCTTTAGGGTTCTCTCTGTATAACCATCATATCATCTGCAAAGAGTGATATTTTGGTTTCCTCATTACCTACTCAAATTCCTTTAATCTCTTTTTTCTAATCTCTTATTGCCAAAGATAGCATTTCTAACACAATATTGAATAGTAATGGTGATAGTGGACAATCTTGTTTCACCCCTGATCTTATTGGGAATGGTTCCAGTTTATTCCATTACATATGATGCTTGCTGATGGTTTTTAATAGATGCTACTATTTTAAGGAAAAGTCCATTTATTCCTATATTCTCTAGTGTTTTTAATAAGAATAGGTGTTGGATTTTATCAGATGCTTTTTCTGCATCTATTGAGATAATCATATTGTTTTTGTTAATTTGGTTATCGATATAGTCAATTATGCTAATAGTTCTGCATTCCTAATTCCTGGTATAAATCCTACTTGGTCATGGTATATTATCCTGGGGATGACTTTCTATAATCTCCTTGAGTAATATTTTATTTAAGACATTTGTGTCAATATTGATTAGGGAAATTGGTCTATAATTTTCTTTCTCTGTTTTTCATTCTAGCTGGTTTAGGTATCAGTACCATGTCTGTGTCATAAAAGGAATTTGGTAGGAGTCCCCCCTTCCTTATTTTTTCTGACAGTTTATATTGTGCTGGAGTTAATTGTTCTTTAAATGTTTGGTAAAATTCACATGTAAATCCATGTGGCCCTGGAGATTTTTTTTTTTAGGGAGTTGATTAATAGCTTGTTCTATTTCTTTTTCTAAAATGGTACTATTTAAGTAATTTATTTCCCTGGGCAATCAATATTTTTGTAGTTACTCCTCCATTTTTCTTATTAGGTTATCAAATTTATTGGCATAATCTTGGGAAAAATAACTTTAATTATTACTCTACTTTCCTCTTCATTGATGGAAAGTTTTCCCTTTTCATTTTTGAAATTAATAATTTGGTTTTCCCCTTTTCTTTTTCTAATCAAATTAACTAAAAATTTATCTTAGTTTTATTTATTAATTCAATAGTATTTTTACTTTCAATTTTATTAACCTTTCCTTTTATTTTTAAAATTTTAAGTCTGGTATTTGATTGGGGGTTTTTAATTTGTTCTTTTTCTAGCTTTTTTAGCTATAAGCCCAATTCATTGATCTTCTTTTTCTCTATTTTATGCAAGTAAACATCTCAAGATATAAAATTTCCCCTTATTACTACTTTGGCTATATCCCACAAATGTTATCTCATTATTGTCATTCTCTTGGATGGAAATTATTAATTGTATTCATTCTTTTTTATTTTTGGCTGAGGCAATTAGGGTTAAATTACTTACCCAGGGTCACACAGCTAGGAAATGTTAAGTATTTGAGAGCAGATTTAAACTCAGATCAATCTGTCTTCAGGGCTGGTGTGCTATCCACTGTGCCACCTAATTGCCCTAACCCATTCATTCTTTAAGATGAGATTATTTAGTTTCTAATTACTTTTTGGTCTATTTTCCCCTGACTTTTTATTGAATGTAATTTTTATTGCATTGTGATCTGAAAAAAAAAAGCATTTATTATTTCTGCTTTTCTGCATTTGATTTTGAGGTCTTTATGTCCTGATATATAGTCAATTTTTGTATAGGTTCCATGAACTGCCAAGAAGAAAATATACTTATTTTTGTCTTCATTCAATTTTCTCCAAAGATCTATCATACCGTATGTAACTTTTCTAGTATTCTATTTACCTCCTTAACTTCTTTCTTTTTTATTTTATGGTTTGATTTGCCTAGTTCTGAGACAGCAAGTTTGAGAGCTCCCATTATTATAGTTTTGTTGTTTATTTCTTCTTGAATCTCTCTTAACTTCTCCTGTAAGAATTTAGAGACTACATCACTTGGTGCATATATGTTTAGTATTGATATTGCTTCATTTTCTATGGTAATCTTTAGCAAGATATAAGTTCCTTCCTTATCTGTTTTAATTAGATCAACTTTTGCTTTTGCTTGATCTCAAATCAGGATTGCTACTCCTGCTTTTTTTTTTTTTTTATTTCACCTGAAGCATTATAGACTTTGCTCCAGCTTTTACCTTTACTCTGTGTGTATCACTCTGCTTTAAATGTGTTTCTGGTAAACAACATATTGTAGGGTTTTTGGCTTTTAATCCAGTCTGCTATCCTCTTCTGCTTTATGGAAGAGTTCACCCCCTCACATTACAGTTAAAACATCTAATTCTATATTTCCCACCATCTTATTTACCCCAAATTATACTTTTCTCTTTCCTTTCACCTTTCCCTCCTCCCCAGTGTTTTATTTTTGAGCAACACTTGACTCAAGCAGCCCTCCCTCTTTAGAGACACTCCCTCTTTCTTATACCTTTCTCCTACTATTTCTGTTTTCCCTTCTATTAGTCTACCCCTTCCCTTTTCTCCTTTCCCCTCCCACTTTCCTATAAGGGGAGAGAAGTTTCTCTGTGAAACCAAATATGTCTAATATTCTCTTTTTGAACCAAATCTGATGAGAGTAAGATTCACACCATGTTCATCACCCTCCCTTCTCTCCCTCAATTATAATAGCTTTCTTTTGCCTCTTTGTGAGATGAAATTTCCCTCATTTTACCTCCACTTTCCCTCTTTTCTAGAACAATCTCTTTTTCATCTCTAGTTTCTTTTTAATATTGTAACAATTAAATCAAATTATACATGCATTCTCTATGATATCCATAACAGAGATACAGTTCTCAAGATTTCTTTTCTTTTTACCTTTTTATGCTTCTCTTGAGTTCTATATTTGGAGGTTAAATTTTTTGTTCAGCTCTGGTATTTTCATCAGAAATAAATGGAATTCACCTGTTTTGTTGAATGTCCATCTTCTTCCCTGAAAGAAAATGCTCAGTTTAGCCAGATAGTTTATTCTTGAATGTATTCCAAATTCCTTTGCCTTTTGGAATATCAGATTCCTGGCCCTTGGATCCTTTAAGGAAGAAGCTGCTAGGTCCTAGGTAATCCTTATTTTGGCTCCTCAGTATTTGAATTGTTTCTTTTTGGCTTCTTGCAATCTTTTTTCCTTGATTTGATAGTTTTGAAATTTAGCCACACTATTCCTTGGGGTCTCTTTCAGGAGGTCTTCAGTGAATTCTTTCAATGGCTATTTTACCTTCTGATTCTAGAACATCAGTTATCTTTGATAATTTCCTGAAAAATAATGTGTAGGCTTTTTATTTTTCATCATGTTTTTCAGAAAGTCCACCATCCTTAGATTGTCTCTCCTAGATCTATTTTCCAGGTCAGCTGGTTTTCCAAGTATGTATTTTACATTTTCTTGTATTGGCTCATTTTTTTTTTTTTTTGGTTTTGCTTGACGAATTCTTAAAGTCTCATTGTGTCATTCATTTCCATTTCTTCAGTCTAATTTTTAGGGAATTATTTTCTTCATTTTTTTTTAGTTCTTTTAGTGTTTGTCCAATTGAATTTTTAAATGAGTTGTTTTGTTCTATGGATTTTTTCCATCTTAAAATTCTGTTTCTTAAGGAGTTATTCACCTTTTCCATTTCACAGATTTTGTTTTTTATGTAATTATTTTCTTTCTCCACTTCACAAATTCTGTTTTTCAAAGTTGTTTTCTTTTTCCATTTTGTCAAATCTATTTTAAGGAGTTATATTCTTTTCCATTTCACTAAGTCTATTTTGTAATGAATTTTCTTCAGATAATTTCTTTGTTTCCTCTTCTAAACCCAAGCAAGCAAGGTCTCATTTCCTTTCCCCATTTTTTCTTCTAACTTTTTATAAAGATCTTTTAAATTTTTTTCTTCTAGGAGAGCCTTGTGTGATGGGGACCAATTTATGTCACCCTTTGGGGCTTCATCTGGAGACAATCTTCTTTTAGTCTCCTCAGGGTTTGAAACCTATTCTTGTCTCTCACCATAAAAATTATTTATGGTAAGAATTCTCTTTGCTTTTTTGCTCATTTTTTAAGGTTGAGTTATATTTTTAGAGCAAAGGAGATTGTCCAAGCTTCCTCTACAAGTGGCAGTGACTGTGTCCAGTGAATTCTGGTGCTGAGTGGGCATGGTCAGGTCTTGCGAAATTCTGGTGTTTCAGGATTCACTATTTACCTTTTGTGTTTTGTTGCATGTTTTATAACTTCTCTGATGATTTACTGGCTTGCAAGCAAGGCAGAGTAATCAACACTGCTGTAGATTCCTTCCCATAATTCCTTTGGCACACGGAACCCACACCCATCGATCTGTGTGCTGCCTGCACTGTCATTTGTGCTTGGCCTGCTTCTGCTTGGCCTGCCTCCTTCCATGCAGACATTTTCTGGAGATCTTTGAAATTATCTTCTACTGGTAATTTGTCATACTTCCAGTATTTATGAGTCCTGCCAGTCCAGAACTAATTCAGAGGCTGGATTTGCTAATTAGTCTGTGGGTTGTGGGAAGAGGTCATAAAGAAAAGTGTGATCTCTCCATCATCTTGGCTCCATCCTCCAATTCTTAAATGTTTCAATGAATGTGTAGGAATGGATTAATAAGTAAACTTATAGGGTATATTTTCTCAGTAGTTCTTGTTTCTAATAATATAATTTTACATATACTAGAACAAATTTAATGCAATAAGGAGGCAGTGTAGCACAGTGGAAAGATTTCTGAACTTTGATAGAACCCAAAGCTTGCCACTACTTACAGTATCACTGTTAACATGTGATTTACACACTTAGAGTCTCAGGTTCATCAACCATAGCATAAAAAAATCTTCAGTACATAGTTGGATTCTGGTTGGATAAATTTAAATATAGTTTATGAAATGTTTCATAACTATATAATACTATGAATATGTAAGTTAACTTTATTATGAGTGCTATAAAAGTCAAAGGCAGTACCAGTTTAGAATATAAACTGATTTAAAGAATATTAAGAAGGAGAATAGTAGAAGATAATAAAGTGTAAGTTCTCTCAAAGCAATAAGAATCAGTTAAAAAACATAAACATGTTTACAGAAAGCTTAGCAACAGACCCAATTAATTCAGCTCATCCTAAGTTCATTTAAATATGAAACGAAGTAAGATAGCAAACAGGCCCAACATATGGAAAAAATCTGTTAAGATTTCTAGAAAAAACTATTATCCATATCACTGATAATTGAGCCATTGAATTGAAAATCTAACATCATGATCCCAGATGTCCCGTGTGAGGAAGTAGAAATGTCACTAAAGTGGGGAAAAGACTAGCAGTGCAGTGTGACTGGACCAAGAAGAAATTTAGGTAAGGCTAAATAATTTTAAAAGCAATGATGGATGAATTTTTAAAATACTTTAAAAAGAGGACAGCAAATTCTTGGGGGGGGGGATTACAGTCATATTAATATAAAATTGAGAAAATATTAAAATAATAATCACAGATCCATATGTTGACTTTCTCATATCTACAGAATTGCTATAAGAATATTCTGTAGAGGGTAGCTAGGTGGTATAATGGATAGAGCCCAACTCTGACATCAGGAGGACCTGAGTTCAAATATGGCTCAAACAATTAACACTTCCTAGCTGTGTGACCCTAGGCAAGTCACTTAACCCCAATTGCATCAAGGGGAAAAAAAAAGAATAATCTGTAGAGAACTTCTGGCAAGTTGTATGAGTGAGCAATTAGTGTAAGTCCAGATCTCTTTTAACATTTTAAAGAACTAGAAAGATGCCAAGTATATTAAAAGAACAACAATAGAAGCGATTGAAAGAAAATCCTTCTAGAAAGCCTATTAAAAAGAGGAAATGATCAGCAAAGAAGAATTCCAAGTATAATTCACAAATACTATCAGATATCATTATGTAAGGAAAAATTTGAGGAGAGAATTTTTTTGCAATTATACAAGAACTCAGAAAATACAATAAAATGACTATAAGAACCCTAAGAATGTTTTTAAAACCTAATAAGAAACTTAAAAGAAGAAATTATTGAGAGTAGTATTTGCAGTGGTCTGGACAAAAAATCTAATGGCTTAGAAGCAAAAATAAAATATCTTAATGAAATGGTATGTGCCCTAAAATAAAATTAGGACAATTAAATTTTATAATGATTTAGCATGGATCATTAGAATAATTTCAAAATATGCCAAAATTGGAAGAACATATAAAATTTCTATTATCAAAAACAATGGTTCTAAAAGATGAGGCTTATTTTGACATCTACCAGGAAAAACAATTTGATGAAACAAAAATCCTAAATGCCATTTAAAGAAGATGACAAAAGAAAATTGTCCTGAAGCACTAGAAGCAGAGGGTAAGAGCAGTTTGATAAAGATCTATAGTATGGTACTAAGAGGAAGCTGAAATTTAGTCATCTAGAAATGTAGTTGACAAATTGAAGTCTTTCCAAGACCAAAAAAATATATATATAATCAGGGAAGGAGAGAAGTTACACGCAAGAACAAACAACCAACTAAATAAAAAAAAAAAAAAAAACTTTAGGGAGAATCATGGAGGATTATTATACATAGGAAAAGAAAGATTGAGACATGATCAATAAACATGCATGTACTATGTAATATAATGAAAAGAAAAAAAATAGTTTTCATTTGATCTACCAATTTGAGCAAAATTGATGAGAAGGAAGGGAGGGGTTAAGATATCAATATTAAATAGCTATGTAGTCCTAATTAAAAGCTAAATAAATACTTAGAGAATAGACAGTAATTGTAAGTAACTTCAATATCCCTCTATCAGATAAAGACACCTAATAGAATATTAAGAAAACCAGACACTATGGAACTTTCATGAGAATTGAATGAGAATTTTAAGTACAATGCTTATGTTAGCCTAAATTTAATGTATTTGTTAAATTGCTAGATATCTCCATATAAAACAATGATTATAGGGGATTTACAAATAAAAACAAAAAAGGTTATTTTTATTAAATGCATCTGTAATATAATGTAACTTGAGAAAAATGTACTTGATAAAAGAAATGTGAACAAAAGAAAAATGTATTTATTAATTGGAAAATAAGCATTATGTTAAATAATAACTCAAAAAATAAATCACAGAAACAGTAAATCATTATATTGAAGAAAAGTAAAGCAACAAGAGAATATGCCAAATTCTGTGGGATAAAGCTTAAATAATTCTTTAAAGAAAAATTTCTCTCTCTGCACAGAAAATTTTTTAGCTGAATGTAATTAGTCACTTAGATGATCTAATGAGACTTGCATTAGATTTATGAAATTTTGATATGTACAATCTATAAAGTATTGACATATCTCTAAGCTACTCCCCCCCCAAAAAAAAGTGGTGAAACTATAGAAAACAATTCTCAAAATAAAAGTTAAAAATTATCAATAATAAACTGAAAATTTTAAAGTAGAAACTAAAGAAATGAAAACTTAAAAATAAAACTGCTGTATCACTCTATACCTAGATCAGCAAAGACTCCCCAAATGGAAAAATTCCTATTAAATAGCAATGTTTATCTTCCTAAAGAAGACAGACATCCTAATTTATTGCTGATAGAGCAATGAGTTGATTTAAAATGTCCTGGGAAACAAGTTAGAATTGTGGAAGAACAGCTACTGAATTGTCCATATTCTTTATCCTAGAGATTCCACTGAGGTCGAAGGGGAGGAGGTGAAGGAGGCATATCCCAACTAAATTATTATTGGAAAATGAAATCAATTTGTACATAAATACATGAATCAACATTATTTGTGATGAAAAAAATCTAGAAATAAAATACCTAATAATATAATGGAATGTTATTATGCTGTAAATAATGACAAACACAAAGAATTTTGAAAAAAATTTTTAAAAATATTTTTGAACCACTACAAAATTAAGAATTCAAAGTTAGCATACATAAAGATATGAAACTGTTAGTTATATGGTTAATGTTATATTATATATTAATGTTATTATACAGTTAATGCAATGAAAATTTTAAAAAATGAAAAAAAAAACTACTGCTGTGGAGAATTATAATGCTAAAACATATAATGTTTACATATATATAAATATAAACATATAAACATATAATGGATAGTTATAATGTTAAACATAAACATAAATGTTAAAAAGTATAATATATTTTTGTTGAGAAGAGTCACTTGTATCAGAACTAGTTGTTTCAATAAATTTTAGAGAAGAAGAATCTATATTTTTATCAAGAACATTCTTGATGAAAATAAGAGAGGCGGAATTTTTGCAAGTGATATTTTAGATCATATCACAATTTAATACTTTTATATTTTATTTAGGAAATGGAGGATCAAGATTACACTTGTTCATTGACTGTTTAAAAAGCATTTCATTTGCTAGAACAAATTGTGCCTTGAAATCTTTCCTCTAATAAGTTATCCTCAAGAATATGTTAAAACCATATACATTCTTTGAAAGATTCAGCAACTAACAGGATTCCATCTTAATGGCTCTCTGATTATAAATATCAAATGAGAGACCACGTAGGAAAAATGTATGCTTTTCAGAAGTATTTGTTGTTATAATATATTTTTATAGTTATTATAAGATAATACAACACAAAGTCCACATGAAAGAGTATTCATGGTGAAACCATATAGCTATTTTGTTTGCCCATGAAATTGTCCTGATTGCATCAAGACCTAAAACAATGTCAGATCTCAGAAACAAACTCCATAGTCATTTAGAAGAGTTCAGCCCCACTTAATGTCCAGGAAAAGGATAGATGAAGAATGCTTATAATACTTCTATCAATACTCATAGCTTTTATAGATACTGCAGAAACAAAATTAAATGACCAAGAATTGACTGTCAGGAGGGAAACATGGTAGATTGTATTTGGAAACTTATAAGCTTTTCCCTGAACCAAAAGTCCAGGATTTTATTTTTTTTAATACCAATATTATTATTCCAAGGTTGCTATATTTGTGAAAAAAAATAAGTAGGAGATCATTAAAGGCCAATGAAGAAGTACATGGTGGGCAGGAACATCCTGTAGCATATGACTCACAAAGTATGTAGTAATTGTTCATCCACAAAGTATGCTGTACCCACAAAATTATACACAGTATAATGTTGCATGCTATTTAAAAAGAGTGCCCAGAAGTGAATTAATAAATAGTATCAAAGAAATATATGACCAAAAATCAGTGAGTGAGACTGAGGGATATTAAAAGAAATAGTCCATTGGTACATAAAATCAAAATTTTAGAAGGAGCCCAAATACCCAGGATAGATTCTCATGGAAGAGCTATGTGACAACATGTAAAATCCCAGAATGAGATGTCATGAATATGTTAAGATCTGTTAATTAAATAAAGTACTCACATGGAGAGGGTTCATCAACCTATCGGAAATGATTATCTGCTATAGCAAAGCATCTTTAAAGGCTTTCCTCATTTTTTTATCTTTCCATCAAGAAAACTTTGACAATTATGTAGATCGTTTTCAAAACTATTTCTTAGAAATGAACAGGTAGTTTCGCATATTGGTCATTAGTGACTGCTCTAATCTCAGTTACTTTTTTTGATTATATCAATATTGTTTATGACTACCTCCTCCATGTAGTGTGGTATCTTTCTTTTTGAGGTATTTGAAAGCCCATCATTCAGTGTTTTGAAAGTTCTTTTGCCTTTGCACAGATTTCCTCTGTATTTATTTAGTCTAGTCTAGTCACTGCTCTCAACTGCAAATTCTGAAGTACATTTTCCACTTATTTCATATGACATATCAGGCACTAACTTGTTAGAGTTCAAATGTGCTAACAATGATGAGAAGGATTACCAAAAGAAATACTGACACATCTGTTGCATTTTCAATTTATTCATCATCCTTATAGTTTCATCTATCAATGTTCTCATGATGATGTGGCTTCATGAGGTTTCAGGCCAAATTTTCTACAAACTCATTTTTCCCTCCACTGCTTTTTGCTGATTTGTGAGTCAATAACGTTTGTAATCATATGCCATCATCCACCAGTATTACCCTTGGCTGCCATGTCTCCCCATTAGGCAAGATTAAGTGTTTTCTGGCTGAGGTTGTTTCTGGACTTGATTAGCTTCCTCATCATGATGACTATTTTAAATTGGTTATATTTCTATCAGAAATGATAATCATGGTTAAATTTTAGTTTTTCTCTATTTTATCTCCAGTTAGGTAGGATTTACAAAAGTGGAAGAAATATGCCCATTAATGAAATAACAAATTGCTGAGGTATTATATAAGTTCAATTATTCAGCCAGTGAGCACTAAGACCTGCTGTGTTCCAGGCACTGCTGGACACTAGAGACACAATGAAAATTAAGAGTCACAAAGAACTCAAAGACAAATAAAACATCATTACTAGAAATGATAAAAGTTAGTGACTATATATTTAATAAACTTTATTTTAACATTCATTTGTTTAAATTTTGAGTTCCAAATTCTCCTCCTCCCTCCAATCTTTCCCACTAAGAAAGCAATGGCAATATAATAATAACATGGTTCTAAAGATTTACATTGATTTCATTTCATGAATACATATATGTATAAACATATATATGTACAAAGATATATAAATGTGTATATAGCAATACACATGTATGTATAGTAGCCTATTGATAGTATAGGTTTTATATCATCCTTTTTATAATTAATGCCCTATTCCAAAATAAATTTGTAAAGAGGAAGTAAGGTCTATTATAATAACACAGGAGACTTGATATGGGAGTCTCTGGGAATATAATATTGAAGTCTCCTTATATTCCCTGCTGAGACTGATAGCTAGATATTATCAAAAGATCTGTGTAATAAAATAATGCATTTAGTTGTTTGTATATTCTAACCACATAGTCTAAATGGCTAGGTACAGGGAAAAAATTGGAGATGATTAAATCCAAATCTCTTTTCACTTATCAACTATTTACATGTTTGGATTCATGAGGATAAAGATATAGCTTACAGTAGAGAAGCATTTTGAGCAGAGAAATGTTTGGAGCTAGCTTTCATTGACTCATGAGAGCTGATTGTTAAATTTTCAGCATTTTCATCTTGGAAACTAAGAAGACACTTCAAATCTGGGATGATCTATAGTTTTGTCAGATAACTAGATTTTAAAAGTGATTGTGAACATGTTAATACAGATTAAGGTTAAAAGTGTGCCACATACATATTTTGCTTGGATTGGCCAGATGTTAAACATTAAAGACCCAGTCCTGTTAAGTGGCCTTAAGTTCTCTTTCCCCCAGTAGCTCTTTCTTCTAAATATGTGATCAAGAATAAGTCATTTAGTCATTTCAGGATTTCAGTTTTCATATTTAAGAAACAAATGGGAGGGAGGCTGTAATATAGTGTTGTTGTTTAAGAAAAATGCTTTGCAAAAAAGAATAATATATGTGTGTTCTAGAAATGGCAGTGATGATAGTGATTGTTGCTAATATTATACATGGCTTTCATGGCATATATGAGCTTAATTAAATAAAGATATATATTTTAGGACACTATAAATAAAATCCACCTAGCTTATGAGTTGAGTAGGTATTTTCTTGGTGGTGCTATCTTTCAGAAGCAGCATAACATAGTGGCTAGAATGTTGTCCTCATAGTCAGGAAAAGCTGGTATTAAGAGCTGGCCTTTGACACATGCAGTTAGGTGCCCCAGTTCAAAGTCTCTTTTTCCCTAAAAAAAAAAGATTATTCTTTCAATTTGTTCTTTTAATATTTCATAATTTAGTGGTATATACAATACTACCCAGGGAATGTCTTAGCCTCTCAATTCTACAGATTACTTTCTAAGGTTATAGGTAGAAGAAAAAAGTAATAAAGTTCATTGGTAGAAAAAATATATTGATCTGAGATTCTCAAAACAATGACATGATGAACAAGCCAGGTTAAGGGGGGAAAAGATTCAAGACAAAGGGCCTCATTGTTGAGGCAGAATCTCTCTGTTCACTACTATAGGAAGGCTTTTCTTGAGAATATCCATACCCTTCCAGAGATACCACCACCCCAGACTTTCATTGCTTAGGTGTAGCAATGAAACTTCATTGCTTCTTCAAAGCAACTTCAAAAAGAAGAATGTGCTCTGTTTCATCAGATTTAGAGCTGGAAAGAACTTTATATAATTAAGCCAACTTCCACATTTTAAAATGAGGAAGATTATGAACAAGTTAAGAGACTTTCCAAAATTCTCACAAGTAGTAAATAAGCTGAATAACATCAGAGGGTTATAATGAAAGAAACTGATTAGAAATGGAATTTCACTTTCTGAATTGCATTGCATACCCCAAGATAAAAATTGTAATTTGCTATGAATTATAATAGGCCTGATCATCATCATATACATTTCCCAGACAAACTCATTTCTAATAATTGATTACTTTAAAAGAAAACTAGATAGGCAAGCTGTTGGTTTATGCTTTCTCAGTCATTGTAGTATGGTTTTGGTTTGGGTTAGGAAGCAGCCTTTAGGCAGGCAAGGATCTATGTGACATGACCTCTCATGTATTAGGTTAGTCACATAGGAGTCTTGGAAGATGTAGAGTGCCTTATGAATATTTTGTCTGTATTTTCTTAACATGACACATGGCTCTCTATAGGCCCCGCAGTGTAACAATCTTACTTTGCTATCTCAAACTTGAGAGACTTACAGGTTTTTGAATATTGTTTGGATGATCAAATTCTGGGGCAGAAGACTGGGGATTGGGGCACTGTAGGAGGAAGCCTTTAAAGATCCTGGTGAATATAAGGAAATGAGTGCTATGTGTTTTTCCATCATTGATATTGATAGCTCAATTCTAAGTGAACCTAGTTCATATGTAAAAATTACACTGGAGATCTAACTTCAAAGGGAAAAAATAATTAAATCTGTCTACAATTGTAAGCATGATCAGAGCCTTTGCCTTATGACTTCTGTCTACAAGCCTGCCTAAAAAGGTCACAAAATGAATTATTACAGTATGTCTGACTGTTGGACAAAAAAAAATTTTAAGATAAATAAATGTTTCCTTGATTCTCAGCTTACAATACAAGTGCATTAAGACGCCTGTGCTGCCCTGAGTTCAGGCTTTATTGAATGCATAATGTTGCTGTCCTGTTTGATATGATATTGTGGGAAAAAAGCTATAATGTCGCCTTTAGAATGAAAATTAAAATATCTTGGATAGTGTTGGTGCATTTTGTGCCAAAGTATGTAGCCATCTCCTTTGGAAATATTTTAGGGACTGGATAGTTTTTCAATTTGATATGTATCGATTTTAATTATAATATTAAGTAGCTCTCATATTTTGACTGGACCTACTTACTATAAATAAACCTGATTCATCTATGGAATTTCACTTTCTGAATTGCATTGCATACCCCAAGATAAAAATTGTAATTTTCTATGTATTATAATAGGCTTGTCATCATCACGTATATTTCCCATAAAGGCTTGTTCCTATTCATGCTATACAGATATTAGAAAATAATTGCTTACCTTTCTCAGATGAGGAAAATTCTAGACAATTTAGAATAGACAATATGGAATCTGAGATAAATTGGATATTATTCAGTATAGCCATGTCACTGAACTGTGTGTTTTGGTTGTTGTGTTGATGATACTTCCATATGAAAATAATCACCTTTTTTGTATCTTGTATATATTTTGTATATACTTGTATATGTATAGCTTGTCTCCCCCATTAGGATATAATCTTTTTGAGGTCAGGAACTATTTTTTGTCTTTGTATCCCCAGTTTCTAACACTGGCACCTGTTAGTGTTACATAACAGGCACCTGATACAAGCTTTTTATTGATTAAATTCATGTTAAGGTTCACCTTTTTGCCTATTAGATCAAATCTAAACTTTTCAATCTAATGTTAAATACCACCTATATATCATTCATTCATTCAAAACATTTTCTGTGAATGCTACCAATGATATATAATATTGTTCCTGACTTCTATGATCTAACCTTGCTTTACTTATCACTTTTTATCTCCTACTTCTTTCCAAAACAAACCCTCAGCTTCATTCACATCAGGGAAAACAGGAGCCATCAATGTCCATTAGAATAATTCTTCATTCTTTCAATTTCACTAGCATTTATTTCCTGTACTGCACAATTTAATACTTGTTTGTATACTGTCTTCAATTATACTTCAATTGTTTCTCTTGCTGTATAAGTAGATTTTTTTGTCTCCAAATTCTGACTTTGCTTTTTAACTACCAGTACCTTCCAACTTGGGAAGATCATATAACATCTCTTTCCTGATCTATAAAATGATGGGGTTAATCTAGATAACCCCAAAGGTTATCTACCTTTGATTTCGTGATAAAGACATAAGCTCCTTCTGGGAAGGAATTGTTTCTTCTACTTCTTTGAAGGTTCTATAACACTAAAGCCCAGAGTACATTCTCTCTTTTTTTTTTTTTTAAATCCAGAGTACATTCTCAGTAAATATTTGTAGACCTGATCTAACATAATAATTTACTTAAAACCATTTATGTAAAGGCAAATGTACCTACTTATGTAAGTTGAACAAATCTGAGGTATGCATGAATTTATATCTTGAGTGGAGAAAAGATCATTTTAGTGAACCCTAAAAAGGTGCTATTCAGTTGTTACTAATGGGGCTTTTTGCACTGCCAAATGAGATACTAACTCATTGATATCTGAAACTGGAAGCAGCTGATATTTGTTTGATACTTTGAAAGTCTAAGTACTTCACAACAGATGGTGATTCAACTTTCCTATCTTTTTGGTGAAAGTAGAAAAACCTGGCCCCTCACCATTTGAAATGGCTTTCTTTCATGATGGAAAACAATTAGAGTGAGAGGGTCAATCTCATAATTCTTATTTCCAAGTTTCAGCATCAACCACTCATGCCCAATACATATCACACTCGGAGAGTTTAACTTTTCTTCCAAATTCATTTTTACGTGTACACAAATTACAACTAGTCATACCTAGTATGCAGAAGTGGAGGAGACAGACTTAGAATTGGAATACTCAAATACCACCTGAGTGATCTCAAAATGATTTAACTTCAGGGATTCTTAATTTTTTCCATTCACAACCTCTTTTTGCCAAATAAAATTTTAAGTCATCCCAGGTATATTGGTATATAAAATGAAAATACAAATCAAACATTTACTGATATTAAATAATAATTTTGTGATTTCCACATTCAGTTATGAGATCCTGTATAAGGTTGTGAACCACAGATTAAGAAGCTGGGGATTAAATGATCTCTAAACTTTTTTTAATTTTTTTTCATTGTTCTTATGATCTGAACTCTTTTCTGTAGTACACGCAGAAAGCCTCTCCCTGGTTCATGTTTTCTTTCTGCCACAAACCTCTGCTATCCTTGAAGAGAATATATCACCTTCCTTTATTTCATAATTCTCCTTTAAATATAGATGGCATTGATAGGACAGATTAAAGCTTGAAAAGTACTTTATATACATTATCTCATTGGATCCTCACAACAACTCTGGGAGGTAGGTGCTACAGTTATTTCCATTTTACAAATAAGGAAACTGAGACAGAGAGATTAAAATGCTTTGATTCAGATCATATGGCAAGCAATTATCCAAAGTTGGATTGAATTCAGCTACCTCTGACTCATGGCCCAATGAGTTTTGCTTTATTTTGTTTTGTTTTTCATGACATCACATTATCTCTTTTAATTCTGTCCCTCTGCAGTCTACAGTGATGCAATAAATAAGACTGAGTCATGAAGTCTTGAGTTTCAAAGTAGATTCATTGAGTTTGACCCAATAGGGAGCTAAGAATAACTTAGATTGAAAAAAATAAGAACAAATATTCTGCATAGTTGTGAAACTTCATATAGGCTTAGTGATGATCCCAGACAGTTCCAGCGATCTCTGAAGATGTTACAAATTTAAATACTAAAATTTAAATGATTGTCCACACTCCAGATACTAAGAATTAACTACTACTAACTGCTCATAGCTGGAAAGGAAGAAAGGTCTTTCTATGAATGAGAAATTCCTGTATAACATCTTGGGTTCCCTTCCCCCTCATTTATTTTTCAGTCTGGCCTATTAACTCCCCCTGGTCTCACATGAAGTAGATCACTTTTTCTACTAGGTCCATTTAATATTTCAAAGGAAACTGGAAGGAACTAATCAAGACTGACTGGAATGATTTTTGAAAAACCATTTTATCCAATTAAATCCTCGTGGTCGTACAAGGATGGAGTTTCCAACGAAAGAGAAAACTATGTTATTATTTTTTTGTTGTTGTTGTTTGTTTGTTTGTTTTGTTTTGTTTTGTTTTGTATGAGAAGGAAATGGGAAAATTGGATGGGTTTCACTCAGAAGTGTATTCAAAGATCATGAAAATTCAGACAAAGCAAAACCCACAACTCTGGCCAATTCATTTGCAAATGAGTAGCATCTATTTCCCCAATTTTTTTCACTTTGTAAGAATAAAAGAATCCAAAAACTTTAGGAGTTTGCCATAATTTGTTTTTTTTATTATTATTATTATTTTATGCTTGTTGAGTACTTCTTACTTGTGAATTAGTTTCAAAATCTTATTGTTACTTTGTCACTGTTTTAGTTGAGAAAAGCGTCATGGCATAATTGGGTCAAAGGCTCCACTTGGAATCAGATTGACTTCTGTTCTGGCCCTTTTTATGCTCTTTACTCGATAATCCTGGGCAATCCCCTAACTTTTCTGAACTCCGAACAACTTTCTAAAAGTATAAATTATAGAAAAGTCTTAATAAACCACAATATAAATTGGTACAAGATGTTCTTGTACCAAAACATCCCGGGACCTAGATATGACTGTATTTTAAGGGTCTTCCACATATGTCAGAACAAACGACTTGGTCCAAGGAAGAGAGCTCCATCACTGAAGTTCAAATTCTACCTAGTATTTTAAGTTCAAATGTTGACACTACCAGAGAAATTTCATGCAAGTTATTTAAAGTAGTATTCCTAGGCCTCTAAGATGACTTTACCTGTAAAATAAAAGAGGTGGAACAGAGTCAGGTTGGGGACAGTCTCTGAAGTTCTAGCTCTAGGATCTATGATCCTATAATCCTTGATTTCACAGATGCCAACAGATAAATTTATCCTTATAAAATTATTGCAGAGTAACTGTTAAGCCAGCTATTGATCAAACTTGTCATTCACAGTCATGCTATGGATGGATCTTACTACATTTCCTATTAAGTTGTCTTGCACCTGATCAGGGGTCATTATCTAATCTTTCTTAGAAATTTTTCTCCCTGTAAACTCTTCATATTTAAGCTGAACAGTGTTTTATGGTGAAAGAGATACTTTCCTTTGGAGTGTGAATGCTGCTTTGCACCTGGTCTATAGGGCATAGTTACTAAGGTCCCAGGATTTAGCTGAATGTCTTTTCAGTGAAATGTGGAAAGACTGAGGAGACTGAAGACTCTGAATTTCCCAACTCCCACTAAGCTTTGAATATCATTTTTTTTTAATCACCTAGTTTGGGTTCTGAATGCTAACCACTGTTCTGTGCTTATTTAATTGCAGGCTGACAAAAAACGGGCCTTCTCTACAAAGTGCCACAGACACCACAGAAGGGAAAGCATCATTGAGCTATGCTAGGAAGAGATTCTTATGTTGATTCTAAACCTCATCATAATATTTGAAAAATTAGAATTTCAATACCCTGCTTCCAAGAGACCAAAACATGCAGTGCATTAAGAAAAGACTAGCATTTACTTTCCAAGGGGCTGGGGGTGGAGGTGGGGAGGGAAGGTCCTTCATTAGCATTTCTCCATGCATAATGCAATGAAAGATTACCCCATGCCTGGGATATTGTTTGGGGATAGATGGGGACAAGAAGGAGCTCATGTGCCATCAAAACTACTTATCTCATAGCTATTCCAAAAAAAGAAAGGAAATTCTCCATCTGCAACAAAATAGCTGACAAATGTTTTCAAAGTAGAAAAGAAAGAAAGAAAAAAGAAAAGAAAACAAAATAAAATAAAAAAGGAAGGAAGCAAAGGGAAGGAAAGAAATGAAGGAAGGAAAGAAAGAAATGGAAGGAAGGAAGGAAGGAAGGAAGGAAGGAAGGAAGGAAGGAAGGAAGGAAGGAAGGAAGGAAGGAAGGAAGGAAGGAAGGGAAGGAAGAAAGAAAAAAGGAAGGAAGCAAGGAAAAAGAGAAAGAAAGAAAAATAAACAAGAGAGAAAAGAGTAATCATTTATGGTCATAGTTATTGCTCTATGACCTTGTGATTAACAGTAATTGTACCTCTAGTTGGGAAATGTAGAGAAAAGATGAAGTCCCAGAGCAGATTAGGTCATGCAGAGAATATCTCCAATAAGGCTCATAAATCACTGAAATCTAGTGTAGCTAAGATAAGTGAGTAAATTAGATGTCATAAAACATCCCACTGTAAAATGCTCTCAAAATTCACTAAGAGGATAAAAGTGAAAGAAGATACAGTTCACACATCCCAACAGGCATCTCCACAGAAGCCAGGCTTTGCACTGTGGGTCAGAGGTAGAAAGTTTGGCCTTCTGTGCAAAGAGTGCTAGATTTAGAGCCCGAGCCTTGCTTAAATCCATGCTCTGCCACTTACAACTTGAATAATCTTGGGCAAGTGACAGCCTCTCCTGACTTCAGACTTGCTCTTCCGACAGAGAATCCAGAATTAAAACCTGCCTCTATGTGTCTGAGATGACAGTCATCTTCCTGAGCCCTGATTTGAGCCATGAATGTCAGACTTAGAATAGGCAGCCTGCAAGGAGTCCCTCTTAGCAGCAGGTCTAGGGTCATATTCAGATAATGGATTTGCATCCCAAAGGTGCCGGTGCTGTCCAAAGATGAAATTCCTGGCACAGAGGCACATGGTTTCCTTGTGAGTATCACTACAAATCAAATCAATTCAACAAGGTTGTTGTTGTTTTTTTTTGTTTGTTTGTTTGTTTTTTTAAGAAAAAAGAAGTGAAAAGGAAGGAGTGCTGAATTCATAGTCTAGAGTGTTCTGCAGAGTTCGAGTCTAGCTTCAGGTACTTATAGGCTTTGTCCCCACAGATGTGCTGCTTAACCTCTCTGAGCTTCCCTCCTTTCCAAAAGAGGGATGAAAGGGCCTGGAGTACTTGCTTCACAGGGTTACTATTAAAAATACAAAACAAACAATAACAATAACAAAAACAAAAACAATAAGGAGATACATACGAAAAGGCAGCAGGCTGAAGCTGGTATTTGGAGTCAGGAAGATCTGAATTCAAATCCCAATTCAGCCACTTGCTAGCTGTGTGGCTTTGGGCAAGGCCTTTAATTTTTCTAGGCCTCATCTGCAAAAAGTGGTTGGACACAATGACTTCTAAAGTCTTTTACAGTTCTTAGTCTGTGATCCTATGATAGTTCTTATAAGTGTTTTAAACCCCCTCTATACTTCAGGGGCTTACAGCAATGTTAAACTTATCAAAATATAAACTGAGTATATACATATCCAGAATACTTGGAAGACACAGTTCAGACCCTCCAGAAGCTTACTATCCATTTTGTTGTTGTTCAGTCATTTCAGATATGCCCATCTTCTCCTGATTCCATTTGGGGTTTTCTTGGCAAAGACACAGGAGAGATTTCCTTTTTCAGATCATTTTACAGCTGAGGAAACTGAGGCAAAAGGGTCATACAGCTAATAAGTGTCTGAGGCTAGATTTGAACTTCAGAACATCTGGTACTCTATCCGCTGGGCATGGTTTATTGATTTATTTTAATAGTATTTTATTTTTCCAAATACACATAGAGATAGTTTTTAACATGCATTTTTGTAAGACTGTGTGTTCCAGATTTTTCTCTCTCCCTCCCTTACCTTCCAACTTCCCAGATAGCAAGCAATCTGATATAGGTTAAATATGTGTGATTCTTTTAAACATTTCTATATTTCTATATTGTACAAGAAAAATCAGACCAAACAGGAAAAAAAAATGAAAAAGAAAAACAAAGCAAATGACAAAATGAGTGTATAGTTTATTTAGATGAGGAATAATAATACTTCATAATAACAACTTGCGTTTATATAGTGCTTTAAGGTTTGTAAAATACTTTATAAATATTCTCCCCTTTGACCTTCACATTAACACTAGAAGATAGGTGTCATTATTATCTGTATTTCACAAATAGGAAAATGTAAACAATAAATATATGAGGTAGGTTTTAAATTCCTGCTTTCCTGGCTACATGTTTTATGCTCTATATACCATATTATCTTTTGGGGACAAAATGCACAGGCATGAAATAATTCAAAAAAAAAAGAGAATTATATAAGAAAAAGCTAAATCGAATGAAATCATGGAAGCCCTATGATACTGAGAAAGTCAAAAAAAGAAATTCCATGTTAGAAGAAAGATTGTGATTTCCTCAAATAATGAAAGAAAAATGAAGAAGAATGATGATTTCTGAATTAGAACTTATCTTTAAAAGAGATGCTCTTTTGGAAAGGAGGGAATAGTAATAGTAGCAATGTATTATATAGCACTCTATATATACAGTTAACTATACAATCTTGTTTGATTTTCATAGTAACCCTGTCAGGTAAAGGCTATGATTATTCCCATTTTGCAAATTAGGAAACTGAAGCTGTAAAAGTTTAAATTATTTTTCAGAGTTGCACAGCTAGAGAGTACCTGAAGCAAGATTTAAACTTAGTTCTTTGTGATTTTTGAATCTAGTACTCTAACCATTATATTGCCTAGCTACTTTAGTAGGCACAGATTTCTACACAGGAAAAGCAAAGGGTAGGAGGAAGACATTTCAATAAATCTTATTAAGGTAGGAGAGAGTTTGGAAACTTGGGCTGATGGGAAGGAAGATAGCATGCTGTGTAGAGAAGGGGATTGTTTGTTATTTTATTATTATCATTATTAATTACGACTGTTCTCTGCTCTTGGTTTTTTACAGAATGTAAATGCATGGTTCTAATTTGCAATGCCAGGAATGGGGAAATGAGTTTTATGGAACTGAGTTCTCTCTTGATGAGTAAAACTAAACTCTTTGAGAGGAAATCTGGAGTCTTTGTACCAAGAGGTAGCTTTTCTGTCTTAAGATGAAAAATCAGACAAGATTCAGCAGCTGAATGAAATTGATTTCTCCAGTCATCTCTCAGTTAGGGTCTTTTAGAACCATTTTTGCATCTCTCCAGTGGTTTATATCACAGATATCTGTGGTTGGATATTATTCCCCTTCTAGACAATAAGTTACATAAATGTAGAACTTCATCTTACCCGATATTTATATTTCTCCCAACTGTGCATGACATTTAGTTTGTTGAATAAAGGAATGATTCACCTGGATTTAGAAATGAAAGTGAACTTTGACTGGATCTGTTTCATGAGTTTCTTGGTATGGAAATTCTCTCTACCATTGCAGATTAATACCTGCTCTTCAATTTTGTCTTATAGTATTACCAGGGGGCATTTAGAAATAAATAAGCATTTATTAATCACCTATTATATTAGCCAAGTATTGTGGTAAGCATTGAGAAAGGCAAAAAAAAAAAAAATCCCTATTGTCAAGGACTTCAAAGCCTAATGGAAGAGGCATTAGGCAATGAACAAGCTACATTCAAGATAAACTGGAGAGAGCCTTGGAGGTTTATTAAGAGAATAAACGACTTACTTAAGGTTATAAAACCATTCTATTTTAGAGAACCAGGTGTACCTAAGTCAAGGATGACTATATCCATTAAATGATCCTGCCTATCCTTGATCTTAGTGTAAATTTTTTAAATTGCTGAAGATAATGAATACAGGTTCTCAATTTCCATTGTTTACCCTTTACTACCTACTGGAGTTAAAAATATCACCTTCTTAGTGATGGGGCTTGTGGATAAAATTTAGTGGCAAGTTCAGAGAACTATTCATTTTTGTTTCATATTCATCCATATCAACAAAACAGATGCATCAGTCTCCCATACTATTCCTGAGCTCATCAAACTTGTGGCTTCTCCTTTGCTTTTCCTGCTTGGAACCTTTTCTATCAGAAATAAGAGAAAATGAAGAAGGGATTCTTAGGATCTGAGTTAAGCTGATATAGTAAGAACAAAATTACATCAAATAGTGATTTTCCAGGAAAAACAAAAGGTTTTGAATGCAGCATTTTCCTGCTCCTCACAGGCTCCTTTCTCCAACATGGACCTCCATTCCTTCAGGCATCCACCAAGCTCAATTTTTCAAGAGCTGCAGCATCTCTGAGGACAGCGTCTAATGTTTCATTAGATACAAACTGACTTTTTTCTTTCTTTCTTCCTTTCCCTGCACAACCTACCAAGTCACAGATACAACTTCTTCACACGCAAAGGTCTGAGTCATTTACTGCACTGGAAAATTCCACTGCAGACACAAATCCGGAAATTCAACCAAAGAATATTTCCATAATATGGAATTTCATTGTCCTGTGCTGGCAACATATTGAAGTCACCCTCTTTTGCTTCCAATTAACCTGAACAAGAAAGGGGGAAAAAAAGAAGACAAAAGGCTGTAATAAATTCTAATGACACTGAATGGATTTTAAAAACATATATATTTAAAAGGTTACAATAAATCCTTGTGTAGAAACCTACTTTCTCTCATAAGCTCAGGAATCCTAAACCTCCGGGTGGTGGGGATCTGGGGCAATTACACCTGAGGGCCAGATCTGCTATAATGCCCCAAATTACTTTCCGGAGGGTGAGGCCAAGGGGGGTCCCATTATTTTAAAGGCAAGACTTCAAACTGAAGGTTTCTTTCTTTATTGATCTGCTTTCATCTTCCATCACTGCATTTCCTGTTTGTGTGTTTTTTTCTTCCTTTTTTCTTCATCCTGGTGGTGAATATCCTCAAATTGCTGATTGAAGACCTTGAAGCTGTTATTGTCAAAGGCTATTAATGCTCCCAAGTAATTTCCTGTTTTCCTACCAACTGGTCTGACACAAACCCTCTTTGATAGATACTAAAATACTTTGAAAAGTAACTCAAGATTCTTCAGTTTACAGTGAAGGCTGATGTCTCAGGAGAAAAGAATCTATTATTCATTCTCCTCTCTGAAGAAGCAAGTCCCATTTGGACTGTGTTCTTCCTGAATTCTTTGGACAGAATTTGGAAGACAAAGCTTCCAAGGGAGATACTTGTCTCACAGTTCATATATAAACAATCATACAATAGAAAAATCTCTGTCTCTAAAGTCAGGGAAGCTGGATTCAAATCCTGGGTTTGATACTTAATATCTGTGAGATCTTGGGCAAGCCACAGCCCTTCTGACTTTCAGTTTCCTTATCTGAAAAATGAAGGGTTGTGGTCCCTCCCAAACCTAGACTCATGCTCCTGCCAAAGATCCTACTTCATTCTCTGGTTTGGGATAGGAAGAGTGGAGAGGGAGGGGCAGGATAAAACAAAAAGATCTAGATTTAAGTCCAAGGTATCTAGATTCAAATACTAACCTACTATCTGTTACCTGTGTGCCCTGAAAGAGGTTTCTTAAACTCTCTTGGATTCTTGCTTTCTCATCTGGTAGTTTGAAAAGAGTGAAAGAAGTTTGCTTCCAGTTGGAAATCTAAGAACCAATTAATTCTAACCTATAATGGGTAAGTTATTTAATCTCTGATTTCCTCCTTTGAAAAATAGAAATGATAAAATTTAGAATATTTATTATCATAAGTTTGTTAGGAGGATCAAAAAAGGAATCTGAAAGCAATCTTCAAAGATTTAAAGATTTATTCTTTAAAGAATAAATGTATATACACACATGTGCATATATAGAGGAATTCTAGGAAGTGTTTAATAAACAAGTTTATGTGTTTATACACAAATCTGTACATAGGTATGGGGAAATATGTGGACATATATATGTATAGATTATAGAATAGTATAAACATATTCACTATGTCACCTGGCTGCTCAGATATGTTTATATGTATTATGTTTATATATGTGTGTATAACATACATACACACATAGGCACATACGCCTGAGGCAACTAGGTGGTACATGAATAGAACACTGAGTTTGGAATCATGAAAGCTTATCTTCCTGAATTCAAATCTGACCTCAGACATTTACTAACTGTGTAACTGAGCAAATTATTTTACCTTGTTTTCTTCAGTGACCCTCATCTGTAAAATAAGCTAGAGAAGGAATTTTTGCCTATGACACTAAAAGAATCATTGGGTATTATGCACCCAAAGGGTATTTTGCACCCAAATCTTTTGCTTTGCTAAGAAAACCCTAAATGGGGTCATGAAGAGTTAGACACAATTGAAAGCACCAACAATATATCTCCAACCTCCTTTTCGTTTAGTCTGTCTGCATTGCTACTACTTTCTTAAGGTCTAGACAATCAACAGCGCAATAAAGCAAGCACTTTTAGAAGCAGTTTTACAACTTCCAAGACATAAATACAATCACTGAATATTTAACAATAGGCTATCCTTAGCCAGTTTGATCTGGCTCCAACATACCACTTCATACAAAATATTTATATACATACAAACTATTATTTGAAGTATAAGTGTAGAAATATAAGTAACATGGATCAAGAGCAGAATCAAGACAAATTTCCAAACTTGAAAAAACAAATCCATTTTAAATGCAAGTAATTAGCTAGGTTACTTACAAACTACTTTCATCTGTTTTAATAGAAACTACATTAGGCCTTTGGCTCCTTGCCCACATTGGAACAGCTAGTTGGTATAGTGGATAGAGCACCAGCCCTGAAGTCAGGAAGACCTGAATTCAAAATCTGCCCTCAAATATTTACTCCCTATGTGATTCTATGCAAGTCACTTAATGCTGTTTGACTCAGTTTCTTCATCTGTAAAATGAGGTGGACAAGGAAATAGCAAACTACTCTGTCTTTGCTAAGAAAATCTCAAATGGGTACTTGAAGAGTCAGAGATGACTGAAATGACTGAACAATAATTGCCATTGAAAATGGGGGAATTCAGTTCAAGGGATACCCATTATTTAAAAGTATTTGGTCCTGGAACAGAAATTTATTGATTCTTCCAAAGGGTCCGAGAACCCTAAGAGAGATTGATGCTATTTTCTAGACCAAGGTGGTTTTTTGACTTTGAGAAGATTTACATTAAAGTAGGGAAATAGTTAGGGAGCCTCAGTGAGCTGGTGCTAGCTATAAGTTTGTTCAGTATCTTTCAAGAAAAAGTAGGGCACTATCCCGATGGTCATGTCTCATTTGGACTTTGACTTTCAAAGTTGGGATACTATTGCTCCTTCTCTTTTGAACTCTTTTGAGAATGAAGAAGTTGCTTAGGGTTGATTAGCCCAATTAGGCCTTGCTGACTGCTAATTATCAAAGTCATGTCCACGTCACTTATTTTCTTTTGCTCTCAGTTTCCCTATTGGTAAAATTTAAGTGAAGATGATATCTTGTTCAATGGGTGGATATGTTGTAGTAAACTTATGGGAGAATGTGAACAAGAGTTGTACAGGATAAACAGGTATGAATGAAGACTTAGGAATCAATGAGATTACAAATCATTAAAGTCAAATTAGGAGATCAAACTGGATAGCCTTTAAGACACCTTTTAGCTCCAAATCATATGGTAGTTCAGTAACCATAATGGCTTTTTCTTTTACTTGAAAGAATCTTGCAAGGTCTAATTCTAATGACATCATGTTTACTGCTAATAAATGAACAACACAAAGGAATGTAGAACACTCAATTTAAAGCCTACTCCCCTAGAGAACTTTGGTTCATTTAAAAAATATCATTAAATCATCATGTTTCCTTTTTTGTCATTGGCCTCTTTTTCTTGGTTTGGTCTTCAAATTCTCTATGTGATCATTTCTAGAGACTGTCATTACTTGGTTATCTTCTGTATGACTTAAGTAGCAGAATGGTTCAGATTGATCGACTGGACAGAAGTGACAAAGAAATGGGAGTATGAAATGAAAGTTAAGTTTGAGGTCTGAGAAAGAGGAGGTTTAAATGGGAGCTGAAAAACTATCCTGATGGTCATGTCTCATTTGGACTTGACTTTCAAATGTTGGGGATACTATTACTCTCCCTCTCTTGAACTCTAAAAGAACCTACAAATTCTTGTCCTTAGAAATATGATGGTCTGGAGATTTTGCCCTTTCTTCTCAGAAAGTCTTGAGAAGAGTACAGACTTAAGAGAATTGGAATTACTGAGGTCATGAGCACCAGATAGGATCTATCCTGAGAATTTTTGCCTACGACACTAAAAGAATCATTGGGTATTATGCACCCAAATCTTTTGCTTTTTAAATTTTTAATTTCAAATTCTTTCCCTCTCAGAGGCTTCTCCTCCACCCACTGAGAAACCAAGAAATACAATGCCCATTATACATATGAAGTCATGCAAAACGTATTTCCACATTAATCATGTTGCAAAAAAAGAAATAAAAACCAAGAAAAAAGAAATTGAAAAAAATATTATTTAACCTGTATTCAAAGAATATCAGTTCTCTCTCTGAAGATGGATAGTATTTTTCACCATGAAACCTTTGAACTGCTGAGGATCATTATAGATCAGAATTAATAAGTTTTTTAAGTTGCTTATCTTTTAACATTGCTGTCATTGTGTACCATGTTCTCCTGGTTCTGTTCACTTCACTTTCCATCAGTTCATATAAGTCTTCCCAGATGTTCTGAAACTACCCTGTTCAACATTTCTTATAAAAAGATAATAATCCATCACAATAATATAGTATAACTTTTTTTAGACATTCCCCAATTGATGGATTTACTCTTGGTTTTCAATACCTTATCAACACAAAAAAAATTTCTATAATATTTTTGTATATTTGGGTCCTTTCGTTTTCTATGTGATATCTTTGGCATATATATCTAATAGCAGTGTTACTGGATATGCACAGTTTTATTAATATAAAACTATTAATAAAAATAGCCCTTTGGATATAGTTCCAAGTTTTCTCCAGAATGGTTAGATTGATTCATAATCTATTGGGGGTACATTAAGGTCCTGATTCCCCTGTATTTCCTGTAGCATTTCTCAGATTGGTCAATCTGATGGATGTAAAATGATACCTCAGAGTTGTTTTAACTTGCTTTTCTTTAATTATTAATGATTTTCAGCATTTTTTTCATATGACTATTTGTAGTTTTGATTTCTTCTGAAAATATCTGGTCATACCTTTTGAACTTTTATCAATTTTGAGGAATGGCTCTCTTAAAAAAAATTTGCTTCAGTTCCTTATATATTTGTGAAATGAGATCTTTATTAGGGAAACTTTCCATAAAAAAAAAAAAAAAAAATTCCCCAGTTTTTTTTAACTTTGCTTTTGTCTAATTTGTTTGTGAAAAACCTTTTTGATTTAATGTTATCTGAATTATCCATTTTACTTTCCATGATGCTTTCCATCTCTTATTTGGTCATGAACTCTACTCCTGTTTATAGATCTGACAAGTAATTTTTTTCATATTCTCTTAATCTGTTTATGACATCACTCTTAATGTCTAAATCACGAGCGTATTTCAAGCCTATTCCGGTATACAGTTTAGATATTGGTCTATGATTAGTTTCTAGTCAGACTGCTTTCCACTTCTTCTAATAGTTTTTGTCAGAATAAGTTCTTGCCCAAATACCTTGCATCTTTGGATTTATCAAACACTAAATTATTGCATTCATTTAATTCTGTGTATCAGGTTCCCAATATATTCCCCTGGTTATCTTTTTTTCCTCCCCAAGTCTTTTGCTGCTTTTACCTTGAGTTCCCCATCCCAAAAAGAAGTTTTATAATGAAAGAAAGAAAGAAAGAAAGAAAGAAAGAAAGAAAGAAAGAAAGAAAGAAAGAAAGAAAGAAAGAAAGAAAGAAAGAAAGAAAGAAAGAAAGAAAGAAAGAAAGAAAGAAAGAAAGAAAGAAAGAAAGAAAGAAAGAAAGAAAGAAAGAAAGAAAGAAAGAAAAAAGTTGTATAGTCCTCCACTAAAATTTTAAGCTTACCTCTTTCTACATCTGGTAATCGTGGAAGAGGGGAGAGAGAGAGAGAAGTGAGAGAGAGAGAGAGAGAGAGAGAGAGAGAGAGAGAGAGAGAGAGAAAGTGACAGAGACACAGAGAGACACAGAGACAGACAGAGACACACACAGAGACAGAAACAAACAGAAACAGAAAGAGAGAGACAGAGAAAGAGAGGCAGACAGATAAAGACAGACATGCAGAGAGATAGAGACAGACAGAAACAGAAAGAAAGACAGAGACACAGAGAGAATTTGAATTTTCCTAGGGAAGGTGTTTATTGGGACAACAGTAGTGATGTAGGAGTTATGTTTTTCATGAAAATACTGATGTCAGTTTATGTTAATTATCGCAGTGTTTTGTGATATTGCCTTGCTTTCCCTCTAATCTAATTAAACTGTCTGCTTGACTACCATCAGAGGTCCAAGTGAATTATCATGACTGAATCCAAACAGGACATCCATTAGGTGGCAACAGAGCCATGAATGACAAGTAACCCTAGAACTCAGGTGACATAAATATAGGCAGCACTGAATAGATTATTGTCTGCCTTGCCCAGCCTGTGAACCTGTCACCTGAGGGAGATTATCACCTTGGATTGAACAAACTCTGATGTATTTTTAAATGTCCAATACAGAAAAATAATTCTTGTTAATTGTGTTAGATTTTAGTTAACTTATACCTTTTTTTCCCTCTAAGAAGAAATCTCTCTCACATTTAGTTTGGGGAAATTAAAAGAACAGTGGCCTTGTAGTCAGGAAGAACTTGGGTTAATTCATTCCTAAAATGCTTACTAGCATAATGACCATTGGTAAAACATTTAACCTCTCAGAACCTCAGTCTCCTTATTTGTAAAATTAGTAAAATGAGATAATCTTGAAGAACTCTTTTAAATCAACAATCTTATAACCTTTAAGCTACCTCAGAACCTCAGTCTCCTTATTTGTAAAATTAGTAAAATGAGATAATCTTGAAGAACTCTTTTAAATCAACAATCTTATAACCTTTAAGCTACCTCTTTCCCATTCTACATGTTATCTTATCATTTTTGTGATAAATTGAAAAAGTTGTGACTTTATCAGAATAAATAAATTTGTTGCAATTTGGTAGGGTGTCTAGCCTACTATCTAGGCCAAACTGGATGTGACCAGACATCCTTTCCACAACATCCTAACAAAATTCTAGAGTGCCTCCCTCTCTCTCCTTTTGAACAGTGAGTTATACCCTGTGAGAACACAAAGGTACTCAAACAAGAGGTGAATCCCCCGGGAGGAGCTGCTTAGGGCTGAATTGCCTCCTCACATTGAGCTTATTTCTTTTTTTTTTCTTCCTCAAGCTTCAGGGTTGGCACACCTACCTTTCTTGGTTTGTATCTATCTAAACTAAGATGAAAGTTGTTCACTTTTTTATGTACCTCAGAGAGAAATTAAACTCTGACAGGTTGATCTACTGGACACTGTGTTCAGGCTTTGGTTTTCAGGGCTGGAAAATGAAGCTATCCCTGATTCATCACCTGAATCTGTTTCATTTAACTCCTAAGAGAAAAATACACCTGCTACACCTGCCCTGCAACACTTTAAGGCATGTAGCCAATATTAAAAGCTTAATAATAGCCCAGAAACTTCCAAGAAATAGAACAGTTGAGAAAGAAATTTCATGGGAGCACTCAGAAAGTCTGCTCTCTGAGAGTGGAATTAGAATGGTGATTCTAGCACTTTCTATAACCTGTTGTTAGGGTGGGGATGGAGACATGTGGAGGAGATGGGAATAAGTATGAATGGATCACAATAAACCCTCCACAAAAGTAACTCATGGAATAGATGTTCTGCATCAGAACAACAATTTCAAACCAATGATTGAAAACCTTTTGTACTGGCCTACAGTTTGGAAGTGGTTGATTTGGCACAAAGGAAAACAAAACAAAATAATATCAACAGCAATAAAAACAAAGAAACCCCCATCACTAATGGAAAATAGAGGCCCTGAAAAGTAATAGCCAGCATTTATATAGCTCTTTAATGTTTACAAAGTGTTTTACGTAAATTATCTCATTTGAGCCTCACAACAAAACCCTATGAGGTAGATGCTGGTGGTACAGTTTGCATTTTACAGATGAGAAAATTAAGGCTCAGAAGAAGCAAGTGATTTCTCAGTGAGTATCAGATGTATAATTTGAACCCAAATCTCCTTGATTCCAAGTCCAATAACAGGAACATTTAATAGTTACTTTGCCCTCAGTCACTGAGGGCAAAGCTTGCCAAATTCATTCAAGATAAGCAACACAAAATAGGTTCTCAAATCATTTTGTAAAGACAAATTTCCTCGGGATCATTTCTATTTGGCCCTATGGTGCATATTGATGCTGGGACATCACTCTGTGGAGAGGATATCACCAACCAATCTAACATCAGGGAAAAGGGAGAATACAGGTTAAACAGAGAACAAACCCACTTGCATGGAAAGAGTAAAATTGTTGTCATCAGCTTCTAAATCTTGATTCCTTGGACCAAGTCTCTATTTGCCCCATCATTTGCATGTGCTATTATTTTTTGTTTTGTTTCTAAGCATACCATCTACTTTGTCACAATGTTTGCTTAAAGAACTTAGCTTAATAACAGTGTGGTATAACTGTCTTGTTTTAGCACCATTTGTCCAATAGGAGGGCACTTTTTGTTAAAGGACAACTCTGGAACATTTTTGGAAATCCACAATTGGAAATTATTTTACCCATTTCTAAAATTACTTCCTACTCTCTCTCTCTTCACCAAGGAACAGTATGGTATTGCCAAAAAGTTCTTAAAACAAAATTAGTTTTCATTCATTTTAACATAAAACTAAAAGTATGACATGATCCTTGAGGGAGCAAGAAGATTGCAAAATTAAATATTAATTGTTGTAATCTAAATACCATAAATCTTTCTCCTATCATGAATGTAGTATTCTGTGTAAAACAAAGGAGAATACAGCATCTTTATCTGATATGTAGTAATGAGTCTGGTTCAAGGATAGTCCCAAAGTATATGTTAAGTATTAAGAGGCCAAAAAAGTGTTCACATGATGAGCTCCTAAAAGCCTCCCAATGTGTGTGGAAACACTGCAACCTGATCTAAACAAGGTTTGGGTTCAGACTACCATAAATTGTCAGGCTGCACTTTTGCATTCACTTAAGCTAATACCAAGTGTCTCATTTCTCCAAAGTAAATCACAGTGGCTTCAGTACTTTATTTTCCATCTTGTATATAAGTAAACTGCAGGATCAATTGGGAGGTAGAATCAATCTGCTATTTATTACCTTGAAATGTGACACCCTATTTTAAGTGCCTTATTCCCTTATGATTTCAGGGGAGTGCTGTATTATGTCCAAACAATATAGAAACCAGCTTTACAGCTCATGGGGTTTTCAATTGAGTCTGGATGGATTTACATTGCATGAAACTTTCAGTATCTCAACATGTGACTCGGTGGACTTTGAAACAGACACATAAAAAGGATGAACCACTTAATTTTCCTTTAAAAAATTCTTAACAAAACACACTACGGGTGAAGGCACTTTTGTGATGATCTCTAACAGCATATCTCATGTTGGTCTATTAGTTGTAAAGTTTCTTATGTGACATTTTTTTAAATCTCATTTCCATTTAATATATTTAGGTTTCATGAGAGTTCTCTCATCTTTCTCTTACATACTCAAATGGAGTCACTGTCACCAGCTCAAGGCCCAGAACTCTACAAGAAATGGGTCCTCTGTAAATGTTTATTGAGAGAATAAATGAATGGCACTAATTTATGGTTTTCAGCAGGAATGCTTATTTGCAGGATGAAATACTGATCTCTTGGTCAAGAGGTCAGGGGATCTGATTTATATTATGAAGAGACCCTGTAGCCTTTGTGCCCCTATCCCACCCACCCACTTTCCCTGACAACGAGAGGTTTGGGGGCCGGGCAGTTGGCCAAATCATTATTCAGGGCCATCCATATCCTTGAACTGCAATTGTTCCCCTTTGCTTATTTGAAAATATTCATTATTGAGTTCAATGCTGACTACATAAAGCAACACTGCCAAACACGATAAAACATTTAAAAATTCTCCAAACTGAGTTAGATGAAATTGAAGAGAACCTGACAGTAATGAAAGCCTGGTGACAAGACTGATCCTCATAAATTTGGGTTTTATTAGGGCTTAAACTTAAGTCTAACCAGAGGGGGAGGTGGTACAAATGGAAAAGACAGAGACAGAGACATAAAGAGAGAAAGAGACATAGACAAGAAGAGAGAGAAACAGAGGCAAATGGACAAAGAGAGATAGAGACTGAGGATCTAGAAAGACAAAAAGACAGAAAATATGAAGAGGGGTCCTAAAGTCTTGAATTTAAAACTAAAAATGACCTCTGAGGTCATCAAGTCCACTTCTTTTACAAATAATAAAACTGGAATAAAGACTTTAAATTACTGGTTCAGAGAGAAACAAGTAATGAATGAGTGAGACAGATTTTGAATCCAAGTCTTTTTGATTATAAGTACAATACCAGAAAGTAAGATAGGGATAGAGAAGAAATAGACAAAGGAAAGTGGAGAGGGGAGAGAAGTAGAAGAGAGGGTGTGGTTGGAAGAAAAACCTTAAAAATGATCGAAGAGAGCTTAGGGCTTCCTGACAGATTCATGTATCTCCTTGACTAAGATTATATTGGGAAACATTATCTTTTTTTTTCTTTTGATTTTGATGGAAAGAATGAAAAAGGGAAGAAAGAAAAACAAAAGGGGAGGAAGGAAGGGAAGGGAAAGGAAAGGAAGAAAAGGGAAGGGAAAGGAAAGGAAGAAAAGGGAAGGGAAGGGAATAGATTTTTAAAGTGAATTTTATATGTCAGTCACTGTGCAAAATGCTTTACAAATATTATCTCATTTGATTCTACCAACAACCCTGGAATGTTAGTGATATTATTATTCCCATTTTATAGCTGAGAAAACTGAGGTAGAGGTCAATTAACTTGCTCAGAGCCACAGAGCTAATAAGTATATGAAGTCAAATTTTCACTCAATCTTCCTGACTCCATGCCTATCCAATGAATCATACTGTTGCTGCTAGAGTAATGAAAATTAAACATTATTGCAAATTGACACATAACAGCTTTTATTTTGAACACTTCCAGAAAAAAATAAATTTTACAGTTACTTTTTTAGATATCAGACTTAGAAAGGGGAAAAAAATACCACTTTC
Source organism: Antechinus flavipes (assembly GCF_016432865.1). Classification (NCBI taxonomy): domain Eukaryota; kingdom Metazoa; phylum Chordata; class Mammalia; order Dasyuromorphia; family Dasyuridae; genus Antechinus; species Antechinus flavipes. The sequence continues at coordinate 487,582,653 of NC_067399.1, read as the reverse complement.
TGTAATGGTATCTTCTTTTAAAAATTTTGCTCTTTAATAAAGTTTTGCTTTTCAACATATAGAAAAATAACATTTATGTTGTGTACATACAAATAGATGTGTATAGAAATACATATACACATCATTACATGTGAGTACATGAATGTAATAGAACAATCAAATATAATATGTGTGTTGATTCATTAACATGTGTTATAATACCAACCTCTTACTAAATAGAAAAATATACTTTTAAGACATAATTACTTGTATATCTCTTGTCATTCCTCAATTGATAAGGGTTTAAATGATGTGCATAAATAATTCTTAATAGAATAATAAGTATTAACAATCATATCAAATAATGATCCAAATCACTAACAATGAGAAATGCAAATCAAAACAACCCTGAGGTCTTATCTCATACCCTAAGAATTGGCAAAAGTGACCCAAAAATGGGAATAGTCAATATTAGAGGAGTCATGGAAAGGTAGACACATTAGCTTATTGTTGATGGAGTTGTGAATCATTATAATAATTTGGAAATCAATCTGAAATTATGGAAATAAAGTGAATAAAAAAATCTTTGCTTTTGGACCCAGAGACTCTACTATGAGATTTATTTCTAAAAAAGTCATTATCAAAGGAAAAAGTCCCCGTGTATACCAAAATATTCCTAATATTTTTTGAGGTAGTAGAGAATTGTAAATAAAATAGATGTCCAGTAATTTGGGGAATGCCTAAGTAAATTGTGGCAAATGAGTTTAATGGAGCATTACTGTGCTGTAATAAATGATGAATATGATTAATTTAGAAAAGCATAAAAGGTTTCACATAATTTTATATAAAGTGAAATACATAGAGCCAAGAAAACAGCACACGCAATAACTACAACAATATAAATTGAAAAACCTACCACAGAGCAGTCAAATGTGAACACTGCAAAATTACAAAGAATAAGCATGGCCCCAAAGAAGAAATATGAAAATATAACACCATCTTTTTCCTTTGCAGAGGATGAACATGAGTATGGTATGTCATATGTATTTTCAATTTCTGTCAATGAATTGATAAATTTTACTGAATTCTTCTGACTTTTTTTTTAATCTTGAAAACTGTTGTTTGCTATATGCGGTAGTTTTCTGAGAAGGGTAGGAGAAAGGATACTGAGGGAAATTTTAGTGAAATAAAAAAGCAAAAGAATGAATAAAAATATTTTTAAAGTGTAGCTGGTTGTTACCCTAAACTGAGGACCACCAAATGCTCCAAACTTAAGTTGTTTTCTTAGGAAGACAAAAGGCATGTAAAATGGAAAAATAGCAAAAGCTTCTCTGCTGCCAGAGAACTTAAATAAGGTCACCATCTATATGAGAAAAGGTTCTTCCCTGCCTATCCCCAGTCCCTCTAAAACTTGTATAAAACAGCTGATATGTTCTGAAGTTTATATGAAAATTTATTATCTCAAAGATAAAATAAAATTTTATGTCATAGATAGCCTAGAGCAGTCTTGGAGAACAAATGTGATTCTTTTAAATTATAAAGAACCATTACTTCTGGGCAAGTTCTTGTACCTTTGACATGTAACCTTCAGACAACCTGTAAAGCACAAGGGACTTTTTGATTCTAAACAATAAAGTTAAAAGGATGCGTATCCAGAGAAGCCAGTTCATTGGATTGCAGAGAGAGATGAGAGGAGAAAAAAGGAGAGGGAGAAGGAAAGGGAGAGGGTGGGAGAGAGAGAGAGAGAGAGAGAGAGAGAGAGAGAGAGAGAGAGAGAGAGAGAGAGAGAAGGAGGGAGGGAGGGAGGGAGGGAGAGAAAAGAGAGAGAGAAAGAGAGAGAGAGAGAGAGAGAGAGAGAGAGAGAGAGAGAGAGAGAGAGGAGAAGAAGAAGGAGAAGAAGGAGAAGAAGGAGGAGGAGGAGGAGGAAAGAAAGGGGGAAAGGGGAAAGGGAGAAGCAGAAGAGAAGGGAAAGAAGAGGGAGGGGGAGACAGAAAAAGACAGAGATGGAGACAGAAAGATAGCTGGAGACAGCTAGACAGCAGAGACAGAGAGAGAGAGAGACAAAGACAGAGAGAAAGACAGACAAACAAAGAGACACAAAAAAGAGAGATAGACACAGACACAGAGGAGAGGAAGAAAAGGAAAGGGTGAGCTAGAGAAAAGGGAGAAGGAGAAGTAAGGGGAAAGAAGAGGGAGAGGGAGATAGAGAGAAAGAGGCAGGGATGGAGAGACAGAGACAGCTAGAGACAGATATACAGCAGAGACAGAGAGACAAAGACAGAGAGAAACAAAGAGACACACATAGAGAGAGAGAGGAGAGGGAGAGCTAGAGAAGAGGAGAGAAGTAGGGGAAAAGAAGAGGAAGAGGAAGAGGGAGGAGGGAGAGAGAGAGACAGAGAGACAGGGAGATAGAAAAGAAGCAGAAATGGAGAAATAGATAGTTAGAGACTGACATACAGCAGAGAGAGACACAGAGAGAAACAGCCAAAGAGAGACAGAGACAGGCAGGCAGGCAGGCAGGCAAGCAGACACAGAGATAAAGACAGAGACAGAGACAGAGAGACAGGAACAGAGATACAGAGAGAGACAGAGACAGAGAGAAACAGAGAAACAAATAAAGACAGAGACAGAGAGACAGAAATAGAGATGAACTCTTTTTTTATATTGCAGCTAACAAAGTTAATTAAAACATTGTTACAAAGGTATACCAGCAGGGAAGCTTGTGCTGGTTTAGGGTGCCATTCTCTATAAAATCATAAAGAATGATATCTTGGTTATTTATCTATTGCTCATGACTTATACTTTTCCTCAACAAGCAGGATTTTTCAGGTCTGATTTTATTACAGACACACTGCATGTTCCACTCTAAAGAGGAGGAAGCATATGGCCCCCTGTTTGAACTCCTGTAATTAATCCTTCCAAATACTATTTCCTTCAAAAGTTATTTTTAATTTTATTACAGTCTGTTCTTATATTCTCCTACACAATCACTTGGGCATCATTTGTATTGATGAACCTGACATAAAGTGGCTCTTGACTAAGAGGAGACTGCTGTTTTATGCAACATAGAAATGATAAGTGATAGATGTTTATTACTATTGGTGCAGGAAGCTCATGTCCCTAAGTTTTCCCCTCTTCCCTATATTTCAGGGAAATACAGATTTTTCCAATGTTGCCACATAGACACATACTTCCCACTCTCTAGATTGAGGTGACCATAATAAATAGCAAATGAACAATTCTGAAGATGAATGCACCAAGAAAGATTTGTTTATTGTGGATATTTTTATCTATCAGCAGAAGGCTAGGAGATGAGTTATCTATATGCTATTCTAATCCCAAATACCTTTTGCAGTAAAAATAATGTTTTTTTCCTTTGGCTTATCAGACAGTCTACTTCTCTGTTTTCTTCTTTTGCTTTACCTTCCTGTGACCTGAGAAATAATATTGTTGGAGTTCAGTTGTTTTTCAGATGAGTCTTCTTGATTTCAGAATAGACACTTTATCCACTGTGCTACTTAGCTGCCTACTTTCTCAAGAAAGTTGGAAGAATGATTAGAACATTTTAAACTTCATCCTTTGTAATCAACCAGTTACTGCCAAATATATAAATGTTCCTTCAAATTCCACAATGGGATTCCCATCTTCCTTTGGTTTGAATGCCTCAGCAATGTATAACCCAAAACCTTAATGGTGGGTTTCCATCCTACCTATGAGAACAAGACTACTCATTCTGAAGATCGAAATAGAATATGTGAAGTACAGTGAAGAGTGTGGACTAAATTATTATCTGAAAGGGGTTCCCAAATTCCACTTCAGAGACTTGCCAGAAAAGTAAATGAATTCTGAGAATTAGACCAGCATGGCATAAGTCTAATGACATACTACCATGATCTCTCCTTTTTTAGCTCTTTGTAGGTAGCTATTGTCCTCACATTTTAAAATGGGCAATATCTCCAGGTTTATCTTTGCTTCCTCAACAACAAGTAGATCAAAGATAAAAACTTAGATTTAATTTTTTAGTGACCAATATTACTTATGAAATACAAACACTCTATCAAAGCAATCTACTTCAAGTGACAAATTTTTTAAAAGGATAAGAATGGAGGGTAGTAGGCTGCCTGACCTATTCTATTAGCTGTCCTCATTTGGTGAAAGGGTTCTAAAGCATGGCAATAATAAATTCATTTTTGTCAGTCATACAGTTCATATGATGTTACCTATAGTTCAATTATTGCATGTTAATTCATTTACAGACCATAAGTAGATAAAGAGATACAGAAAAAGAAAAAAAAGATTTAAAAAAACAATAAAATGACAAATATAAGACAAAAAGATAAATAAAAAATAAAAGAATACCATTTATGACAACTCGAATTAGCTCTTAGATTATCTGAATTTTCCATTAGCTAATGTTGTGGTTCAATCGTTTTCTGGCTTATCTGATGCTTTGTTACTTCATTTGGGGTTTTCTTGGCAAAGATAGAAGAATGGTTTGCCATTACTTTCTCCAGATCATTTTATAGATGAAAAAAATTGAATCAAACAGGGTTAAGCAATTTGCCCAGAGTCACACAGCTACTAAGCGTCTGAGGCTGGATTTGAACTCATCAAGATGAGTCTTCTTGACTCCAGGTTTAGAACTATGATTCTAAGATTCCTTTCTATAAGGGTTTCAACATTCTCCACAAGCTGATAAGCACCTTAAAGGCTCAATAGCCTGAATAAAGGTTCAATACCATTCTAATTTTACAGATGAGAAAACTGAGGCAGACATGATTAAATGGCCTCCCCAAGGTCCTATAACTATTAAGTGTCTGACCTTAAATTTGAATTTAGAAAGATGAGCCTTCTTGACTCTAGTCTTAATTTAAGCTGCTCTTATCTGTGAAAGGAATTAAATTGTTGTTAAGATCAGTCCTGGATCTAAATTTTATGATCCAAAGACTGTTTTCTACAATGATTTCCACTGTTTAAAAATTTTCTGGAACTCCTTCACCTTTTCATCATTTGAATTTCAAGTTTATCCATTTACTGACCACACATGTCCTCTGCAGCTTTGGACAAACATGACATCCAAACTCCTTGTCACCAATGTTTCTGAAATGTCTACCTATGTGGAGTCTATGAAGTTGAAAGCGTAATGCCTTTGATCCTCTTCAAAAACTCAGCATGAACAAGAATAGCAGCATAATGCCTCTTATGCAATTGGCACATCACGAAATCATAAATTTAGATTGAAAGACAATTAAGACAACTCTGAGGTACCTCTTCAAACTTTTGAGATTGGCTAATATAACAGGAAAAGATAATGATGAATACTGGAAGATGCATGGGAAAACTGGGACACTAAGGCATTGTTGATGGAATAGTAAAATGATTCAACCATTCTGGAAAGCAATTTGGAACTTCGCCCAAATGGGTGTAAAACTGTGCATATCCTTTGATCCAGCAGTGTCTCTACTGGGTCTGTATCCCAAAGAGATCATAAAAGAGGGAAAAGAAAGCACATATGCAAAAGTGTTTGTAGCAGCCATTTTTTGTAGAGACAAGGAACTGGAAACTGAGTGTATGCTAATCAGTTGGGGAATGGCTGACTAAATTATGATATATCAATGTAATAGAATATTGTTTTATAAGAAATGATGAGCAGGCTAATTTCAGAAATATCTGGAAAGATTTACATGAAGTGATGCTGAGTGAAGTAAGCAGGACCAAGAGAACAAAAAGATTATGTGATGATCAACTGTGATGGACTTGATTCTTTTCAACAATGAAGTGATTTTAGGCAATTCAAATATACTTGATATGGAAATTGCTATCTTCATACAAAAAGTGAACTATAAAGACTGAATATGAGTATTTACATGTTTTGTTGTTGTTATTGTTGTTTGTTTGAATTTTGTTCTTTTTTTTTTCTTTTGATCTGATTTTTCTTGTGTGGCATGACAAATATGGAAATGTTTAGAATTGCACATTTATATCATATTGTATTTATAATTATATAATATATTATTCATATTATGTGATATATTATATTATATCATAATGCTTGTGGATTGCAGCAAAGAACCTTAGTATTAAAATGTGAGTTATGTAAAGAGCCAACTGAAATGTCAATGTGGCTACTGAATTCATTTAGTAGCTAACTAAAAGTTCAAGAAAGAAAACTCTCAATATCATAAAGTTGAAAAACAATTGGCAATTTTCAGTTATCAAAATGATGGTCCATATTTCACAAACTCTAATGACATAGAATTTACAATTTAGGATGATAAGATATGAATGCTCCTGGGGGAGGTGCACTGGGAGTAGGTTCTGAAAGGATTTTCAGAAGAGTTGGGAGAACAGGGTCCTATTCCAACTACAGAGGGCTAGTATTCACAAAGGTTTGTCCTAACGAGTAGGACAAGCCTTAAGCACAATCAGTAGTGCAGGGTAGAAGAACACAAGATGGGTGAAGTGATAACACTTTCTTCTCTGACCCACAACTAACCCTGACCCACAAAGCTCTCATTACTCTTTTGATTGTCTGCTATAGAATAATAGGGAATGCAACAGATTTAAAGGCAGAGTCCTGCCTCTATTGTCACCTCTCTACAGAACCCTGATGAGCCTTCCTTTCTCTGTAGACCTCAGTTGCCTCTTTGTTAAAATGAGGGAGTTGGAATGGATGGAAAGCTTAGTGATTTCAATTATGTCTAACTCTTTGAGATCCCATTTGGGGTTTTCTTGGCAAAGATGCTGGGGTAGTTTGCATTTCCTTCTCCAGCTCATCTTACAGCTGAAAAAACTAAGGTAAACAGGATTAAGTGATTTGCAAGAGTCACACAGCCAGTAAATTTCTAAGGCCAGATTTGAACCCCTGACTCCAGGCCTGGCACACTAATATATTGTGCCACTTAGTTTCCAGATTGATTCTTACAACATTCATAATCTGCATCATATAATTATATTCTTTTTTATATTGTCAGTTTTTTACATGTGTTAATTTTATTTGTCTAAATTGAATATAATCTCCTTGGAAGGCATAGGCCATGACATAGTCTTCTCTTATAATTTCCAAGAACTACATACTGATTGGATACCCAAAGAGTTCTCTGTTCAGTGGACTCATATCCTATTAGCAGTGTCTCAGAACATCTTTTTTGTATACCAAGAAAAAAAGGCATTTTTCTTTTTTCCCTCTACTTTCAGTAATACTGGGCACCCAAACAAATGAGACAGCAACAGTTATTTATAGTTGTTCAAAAAAAAAACCCAAAAAAATAATACTCTTTCAACAGCATCTTTTTAAAATCTCCAAGATTCTCCCTATGCAACAAGAGAACTGTTTGGTTCTGCAAACATATATTGTATCTAGGATATACTGCAACATATCCAACATATAAAGGACTGCTTGCCATCTAGGGGAGGGGGTGGAGGGAGGGAGGGGAAAAAAATCGGAACAGAAACGAGTACAAGGGATAATGTTGTAAAAAAAATTACCCTGGCATGGATTCTGTCAATATAAAGTAATTATTAAATAAAAAATAAAATAAAATAAAATCTCCAAGATTTCCAACAGTCTTGGTTACCAAGTGGGATATTATCACTCCTGGGATTTAGTGTGACATGTCCCTTTCATAATTGTGCTATTGAGATCAGAAATATGGTTCTAGAACATGGTAATTCACTGGAGGAGAGATTGTTAAACTCAGAAAGATGATAGCAACCAAAATGAAGAGGCAATGCTATATAGCCCTTTTTCTAGTTCTGATTGGAGGGAAGGGAGAGTAATTTTTCTTTTCCTTCCTCCAAAGGACTTGGACATTTGAATTTCTCACCTGTTAAATGAAAACTTTGGAATACGTGATTTCTACTTACTATCTATCTAGATCTAGTATTCTATGTATTTCTTTAGTATGTTGAAGTTATATCAACTACACTGGGGTCCTATTACTGTTGGTGCTATGGGACTGCAGAAAAAAGTAATTTGAAAGAAATAGGTTCAAATCCCTACTTCTGCCACTGAAAGCTGAGATATTTTGAAAAAGTCAGTAAACTAGCCTGGGATTTTAAAATCTCTGGGTTATCATAAATACAAGAGAGTGGGAGTTGAACTAGATCTTTCTTTTTTAATTCTCTTCTTGGTATGAATAAATGATCTGATATATGAGCTTATGATCCAGATGAGAGGGGAAAATATTACAAAAGAATTATATGCAAAAATAACTCACCTTCCTTGATAGATAGATAGGTATAACATATCTTTATAAACATAAATATATCTATTTATAGATATAGATAGATGTGCATTATATGTGTGCATATATGTTTATATGTACACACACACACACACACACGTGTGTGTGTGTGTGTGTGTGTGTGTGTGTGTGTATGTGTGTATCCTTCCCAATGGGGAGAAAACCCTCTAGGTCTCTAACCAAACAAAAACAATTTCCAGGTCTTGGAATAGTCATATAGGCATATGGTCAATAAATGTCAATACATGCTTGATTGATTGTCCGATTTATTTATTGAAGAATACTTTGGTTCAAATTCCACTTTTAACATATTGTGTGACTTACAGGCAAGACACTTCAATTCTCTATAAAATGGAAAATAATGACCTCTATCATGCCTATTTTATAGGGTTGCTATGTGGATGAAATAAGACTAGGTTCTCCAAAGTGTTTTGCAAAATTCAAAATACCCATAAATCTCTAAATCACCATCACACTGCTGCTGTCATTACTACTACTTCCTACCTACAAATACCACTGCTACTAGTACTAATATTACTATTTACTATGAGTGGTAATGCTACTGCTACTCCTACTCCTACTACTATTACACTATTGCTACTACTATTACCACTATTACTATTACTATTACTGTTATTCCTACTCCTACTATTACTACTGCTGCTGCTGCTGCTACTGCTACTATCACTACTACTACTACCGCTATTCATACTATTACTGCTGCTACTACTAATACTACTATTACCATCATCACTACCACTGCTACTACTACTATCACTACTACTACTACCACTATTAATACTATTACTGCTGCTACTACTAATACTACTATTACCATCATCACTACCACTGCCAGTACTACTATTACTAATACCACTACTACTGTTATTACTACTACTACTTAACACTACTATCACTACTACTACCACCACTATTACTACTACTAGCAGTTCTACTAGTAGTAGTAGTAGTACCACTATTACTACTAGTAGTAGTTCTATTACTACTACTATTACTATTACTATACTAATACTACTACTACTACTACCACCACCACCACTACTACTTCAACAGCTACTACTACTACTACCATCCCCTTTTTCTTCCTCTTCTTCATCATCAGCAGGGAAAAGAGAAGCAGTGAGATATAGTAGATAGATCCTGGAATTATGAAGACCTAGGTCAAATCTTGCCTCTGACAAATATTGTGATATTGGATAACTAACTTCTCAATATTATAAGCAAATCTTTAAGTTGTAGAATAGTTGCTGACCTGTGTTCATAGAGGGAACTCCTTTGACTAATGTAATCATTAATCCAGTTCCTATCTCCTATACTCAACAAGAAGGAAAGAGGTCAGAAATGGAATCCCAGGCCATCTCTGGTTCATGGTCATATATTTTTCCAAAGTATTCAGGCACTGGACACAGAGGGAAGAGAAAGTCTTCCTCGTTGATTCCTCTGCTCCATCCAACTTGACAAAATACTCTAATGCCCAATGACTAGTGGAGATAGTATAGAGGGAGAATTCATTCCCAGGAAAATGAGGATAAATTCTGAAATGAAAAGACAGAGCTCAGATTCATCTCTGATTTTTTTATCAAAGATTTTTATTTTCAAAACATATCCATGGATAATTTTTCAACATTGACTCTTTCAAAACTTTATGTTCAAAACTTTCACCTCATTTCTCTCTCTACCATACATGGCAAGTAATCCAGTATATGTTAAAAATCTTAAAATATGTGTTAAATCCATGTATACATAGTTATACAGTCATCTTGCTGCACAAGAAAAATCAGATCAAAAAGGTGGCACAATGGATTGAGCACCAGCCCTGAAGTCAGGAGGACCTTTGTTCAGATCTGATCTCAGACACTTAACATTTCCTAGTGCTGTGACCCTGGGCAAGTCACTTAACCCCACTTTCCTCAGGGAAAAAAAAAATAACAAGAAAATAAAATGCAATCAAACAACAACAAAAAGAGTGAAAACACTATCTTGTGAACCACCTTCAGTTTCCACAGTCCTCTCTCTGAGTGTAGAAGGCTCTCATCATCATCACAAGATCGCTGGAACTGGCCTGAATCATCTCAATATTTAAGAAAGCCATGTCCATCAGAATTAATCATTATTAATCTTACTGTTGCATTGTATAATGATCTCCTAGTTCTGCTCACTTCACTTAGCATCAGTTCATGTAAGTTTCTCTAGACCTCTCTGAAATTATCCTTCTAGTCGTTTCTTACAGAACAATAATATTCCATAGCATTTATATAACATAACTTATTCAGCCATTCTCCATCTGATGAGCAGCTGCTCAGTTTCCAGTTTCTTGCCACTATAAAGAGGGCTGCCACAAACATTTTTGCGCATGTGAGTCCCTTTCCCTCCTTTAAGATCTGGGAGATAAGCCCAGTAGAAATACTGATGGATCAAACGGTATGCATAGTTTGAGAATTCTTTGGGCATAGTTCCCAATTGCTCTCTAGAATGGTTAGATCAATTCACAACTCCATTAACAATGTATTAGTTTTCCAGTTTTCCCACATCCTCTCCAACTTTTGTCCTTGTCTTTTCCTGTCATCTTAGCCAATCTGAGAGGTATGTAGTGGTATCTTAGAGTTGTGTTAATTTGTATTTCTCTGATCAATAATGATTTAGCATCTCTGATTTTTAACTGGATGAAAAAGGGAAATTATTGCTCTCTTTCTCTTAGGGCTTAGGCATTGGGTGGATGAATAGTAAAAGAAATAGAGCTCTCTTCCCCCAGATCTCTCCCTCCCAGCTCCACCATACACAAAAATAGCTTACCCACAGGACAAGATAGGCTCAGCAGTGGTGGGAGGACATACCTCAGTTTATCATTCACCTTAAGCATATTACCTTCATAATATGTATTAAAAACAAAACAACAAAAACCAAAATTTCCCTCTGGTATGTAGATTGTGCAGAGTTTATGAAGGAAGGGATTAAGTGAGTGGAATCTGTAAATCAGGATGATATTTTAAAATATGCTCATTTACTGAAGTGCCTTGGGAATCATTTGTTTCACTCTGCCCCCTTCTACTCCCTTCTCCATGAAAGTCCCCTTCCATCCCTTAAACCAAAAGCAAAGGATAAAAGTTGCAAAGAGGTGAATTGGTTTGATATTAGGAAACTATATCCTCACAATTAAAGCTATCCAAAAGTCTAATGGAGTACTGCCACCACATTCAGAGTTTCCAAGTACAAATTTCATTGGGCAAAAGGAGAAAATGGAATCTAAGGACATGAGCTCAAATTGTAGTTCTATTAATATTTTTGTGATCTTGGACACTAAGTAATTTCAACTCTAGACAGTTTCTTATCTGTAAAATGAGGGGTTGAACTAAATCACCTCTAAGTTCTGTTGTAATTGTCAGTACAATTCCTTGGAAAAACTGGGGGAAAATCATAATATTTAGACTTAGATTTGGACTTTGAGATAATTTTACAAGAAAGGTAGTAGAGGCCCAGAAAAAAAAAAAACAAGCAGTTTACCTAGGGTCATAGAGTTAGATAAAGTATGGTTTCTTTATCTTTGATTCCCTGTTGACATCCTCTAAATCTCCCTCCTCTGTACACTTCTACACACATGCACGCACACGCACACACACACACACATACATGATAGGCTACCTGCCTCTTATAGCCATTGATTTACTACTCTCCCTAGTATGCTTCCCCTACTCAGCTTGTCTAGAAAATAGTATAGTGGAAACAAAAATGGATTTGATTTCAAATTCATCCATTTGAATTCCATCTCTATTTATATTTGATTTATGTGACTTCGTGTAAGTCACTTTCTTTTTCCCCATTGCTAAAATATAAAAATTGGACTAGATCAAAATTATTGAAGACACCACAGAGGTTTTGTTAATGTTGCTGATAGCTGTATTTACCATATTAGAATTTGAATGGGTAAATTTTTAAATTCTTTATTATTTTATTTAAAATAACAATAAATTTATTACATGTTAACACAAATGAGACATTTTATAAATAAGCTATATTTTCTAAAATCAAAAACAAATAAATGATGAGCATGACATTTTTTTACAGATTTTTCCAAATATTTTTGGTGTCTGGACTAATTAATTTCAACAAGATTCTCCTATCTACTTTTTCATTCAACTTGATGTAATATGTTCTTTTGGTTGAAGTATTTGGAAAAAAAATCTAGTTTTCACACAGATATATAGTTTGGAAAGGGAAGATTTTTAGTTGGCTAATACCATTTTATAAAAAAATTAGTTTTGTCTCACAGATTTCCAGAGAGTCTTATAGTCTTCAGACTCTACTTTGACAACCACTAGACTAGATGATCTCAAAGGTTACTCTATATCTAAGTCCTTCGATTCAGTACTTTGCTCTTTGAACTGTCCCTTCAAAAATCAAAGCTTGCCTGCTATACGTGAGTCTTCCTTCATGTAATGAATGTGCAAAATGAATGATGGAATTTTATACTGCACACCACTGTTTATGACTCAATGCTCAATCATCAGCTTGTAATAAGTACTCAGTAAAGGAATGTTGATGCTTATATTATTAACCTTCCAAGACAATTAATAAGACTTTAATGGCTTAAGTGAGAAGCTAGGTAATACAGGATTGGTGTCAGAAAAACCTGAGTTCAAATCCAGCCTCAGACACTTGGGTGACCCTAAGAAAAATCACTTAACCCTGGTTAAGCAGAGAAAGAAATGGTCAACCACTTCAGTATTCCCAAGAAAACCTGGGATCACAAAACATCAGACATGGCTGACATTACTAAATAAGATGAACAATGGCTTAAGTGTTCCTTTTCTTTGGACAATTGCTTTTTATAGAGAATTCTGAACATTCTAATAAAAAAAAGGACAACTAAATCTTAGGATTTCAAAGAAATAAAGGTAGGCTAATGGTGGAGGTAATTTTTGGGCAGGAGGCATTCTTAGTGCTCCCAATAAATCACTCTAAGGTGGTTACCTACTTTGTTGATGGGTACAGTTGGCTTTGCCTGAGAGTATATGCCCTAGGAGAGAACAGATCTGGTTGTTTCTCACACTTAGCACGTTTTGGCCTCTGGCTCATAGCAGGCATGTGGAAATGTACTTAGGCATTTCTATAGCAGAGTCTGTTTCTGGGAACAAGCAAGCAGTACTTTACAGGTGGCTTAATTGAAACCTTCCATTATATAGAAGGAATAGACCACATAATGCCTCAGACATGGAACATAGATCAGGGGAAAACAATTGTCTTTATGCTCATTTGTTTTTAATTACTTTCATTTCCAAATATAATATATCCTTCTCCAATCTCCCACCCAGAGAGCAGTCCTCTGTAACAAAGAATAAAAAAAAATAAATGATGGTGGGAGGAGTAGGAGAGAGAGAAGCAGATAAGAAAAAACAACTGCTGCAACAATTGAGTTTGCCAGTATTCCTCATCCCTAATCTCTCACCTGTGAAAAGAAGTGAGTGAAATACATTTTCTCAATTCTTCTTTCGGGCAAAGTTTGATCATTATAATTACACAGCAGTTATTTTTGTTTCATCATTGTTTATCTTGTAATTGGCATTTTATAATCTCTGGATGTATATATATATATATATGTGTGTGTGTGTGTGTGTGTGTGTGTGTGTGTGTGTGTGTATACATACACATAGATATATTCAGTATGTGTATTTATTTATGTATATCACACATCTAGATTTATATACATCTATGTATATACACACATACATACACATTTTCCTCATTCATATTTCAATTGCATCAATTTATATAAATCTTCCCATTCTTTTAATATCCTTTTATATTCATTATTTCTTACAAAGTAGAAATATTCTATTCCATCCATTTACCATAATTTGTTCACATCTCCAATCAATGGACATTGATCTTGTTTCCAGTTCTTTGCTGCTATAAAAAGTGCCAATATAAATGTTGGTATATGTAGAATTTTTCTTCCTGTCTTTGACCTCCTCAGGTAATGTGTCTAACAAGAAGTTTTATGTCATTTTCCCACGGTTGGGGCCTGTCACACAAGCTACTACTTTTTAGCTCTATGCAGGCAACTAAGTAATTTATTAGAAAATAAAATTTCATATGAGCAGAACCAGGAGATCATTATATACCTCAACAATAATACTGTTTGAGGATGTATTCTGATGGAAGTGGATCGCTTTGATAAAGAGAGCTAGATTCAGTTTCAAGTGATCAAGGATGGACAGAAGCAGCTACACCCAAAGAAAGAACACTGGGAAATGAATATGAACTGCTTGCATTTTTGTTTTTCTTCCTGGATTATTTATACCTTCTGAATCCAATTCTCCCTGTGCAACAAGAAAACTGTTTGGTTCTGCACACATATATTGTATCTAGGATATACTGTAACCTATTCAACATGTAAAGGACTGCTTGCCATCTGGGGAAGAGGGTGGAGGGAGGGAGGGGGAAAATCGGAACAGAAGTGAGTGCAAGGGATAATGCTGTAAAAAAATTACCCTGGCATGGGTTCTGTCAATAAAAAGTTTTAAAAAAATGAAAAATGGGGATGATGATAATAACATCTCTATCACTGTATTATTGTGAAGATCAAAAGAGAAAAATATATGCAAAGGATTTGCAAATTTTAAAGGCTGTTTAAGTGTTACTGTCTCCTTGAACCACAAAGTCACTGGGAGTACTTTTAGAGATTCATTCTTGTAAATGTTCTATAGGGCAATAGTTTAGAAGGTGTTTAAATAACTTCTAAAATAAATCATTTAGAGTCAATAAATATTTTCTTTTTAATGAAATTTTCTTTTCTTTTCTTTTTTTTAAATAACTTTTTATTGATAAAACCCATGCTAGGGTAATTTTTTACAGCATTATCCCTTGCACTCACTTCTGTTCCTATTTTTCCCCTCCCTCCCTCTACCCCCTCCCCCAGATGGCAAGCAGTCCTTTATATGTTGAATAGGTTACAGTATATCCTAGATACAATACAATCCCCATTTTTCAGATAAGAAAACTGAAATTAAGAAAATTTAATAGATTTGCCCAAATCATACAGCTTATATGTAGCTGAGAAAGGGTTTGATCCCCAGCCTCCAATCTCAGTGCTATATCTATTAGGTCTAAACCAGAAAGAGGAAAGAACCACTTATTTAGCAGAAGTTCCAGTTCTGTAGCTTCTCACCTGTGACAAGAAGGAAAGGAAGCACAAAAATTTCTTCAACTTTTCTTTGGGATTAAGATTAATCATTATAATTACAGCAATAATTATATTGTATAGAGTGCTGAAACTGTTGGGTTGATGCACTGAGGTCGGGACTGCTGAGAGCTTGAAGCTAACTACTGATTGGACAATACTCTATGGGCATATGCTTGGAAAATGGTACTTTCCACTATCCATACTGGTCAATGATTGGTATATAGTGGATTGTAGGAGGGACTAGGGGGTGAAGTAAGTCGATTGAGGGACACACTCTTGGAGGTAGATGAGGGAGAAGGTGGTAGCGGAGATTCTGCTTCCATCCTGTTCAATCCTACATCTAAAGATTGAGAATAAAGATTAAGGACTTTTGCTTATCTTGACTCCGGCTGATTCTGGGGTGCTCTGGGTGCTAGTGCAGTCATTATAATATTGGCTGTTTCATTTTTGATCTTTCCATTTTACAATCTCTGTACACAAATATAGATCATATATATAATTATATTTGTATGTATATTACCTTTTATATGTACAGATTTGTATTATATGTGTATGTACGTACACATATACATTAACCTTGTGTTAAATTTTGAATGATGGTCATGGAAGCCTTGAATGCCTATCACTAAGAATACAACAGAAAGAGAAATCAGGAATCAGATGACATGAACTCTAATCCTAATTCATTATTGTCTTTGTCACTCTGGCCAACTCAGCCTAGTTTGGGTCTCAAAGTGGTATGTAAACAACACCCAGCTGGGAAGCAGAGGACCTGAGTTCAAATTCCAGCTCTGATACTCAATTTTCCTATCATCATAGGAAAGTCACTTCCTTCCTTTGTCTCAGTTACCCTGCTTGTAAAATGTGAGATTTAGATTTTACTATGTCTAATGACCCTCCTTCTTTGGTCCTCAGTTTTAAAAGAGGCAAAGTAGGTAATATCTAAAGTTCTTTCCAACACTAAATCTTGTCATCTGATGACCAGTAAAGTACAATCCTTGCCCTCCCTTATCTCCTTGATCTTATGAGAATCATTGAAGAGAGGGATGAACATTCTTGAAAAAGATTAAAGGTGTAAAAGATTAAAGAGTTCAAAGTCAACCAGCCCCGCAATCCCTTTGGGGTTTGGAACCAGATGGTAGAGAAAATCTTCTCTCTGTATTTCCAGTCTTTTTTGGAGGCAGCAGGGCAAATGGGATGAGAGTGGATTTTCTTCTCCAATTGACCTGTCATCCTCTTGCTTAAGAAATTTCAGGGAATTTGTATTATAGCTAGAATAAATTCCTGCTTGTCCTTAAAAAAGGCTTTAACCTGCCTTTCCAGACTTATTTCCCATAATTACTCTTTACAAATGCCCTGTGGTCTAGCCAACTAGTTTTATTGTCATCCTACAACTTTAACATGCCATCTTCCATATTTGTATCCTTTGTTCCTCATACCTAGTATGCCTTCCCTTCCAATCTCTACCTCGTAGAATCTCTTCTTTCAAGATTCATTCAGCTTATGTGTTACTTCCTATGGGAAGCCTTTCCTGTTGTCCTAATTGTTAATTTTCCCTCAAAGTATCACATCTGTACATATCTTTATTAGTGCTGGGTAACCCAAGTAGAATGTCAAGAAATACCCTTTTTATCCCATGAGCACATGTTAGGGCTTGAGGGATCTGATTAGATTAAATTGGATTGCATTGAATCAGATTGGACTGGATTAGATAGTGCTCCCATTTATATCACATCAATATACAGTTATGTGCTAGTGGAAGTTTAACACTGGATTTTCTCCTATGTATGAATGTATAGATATATAGATGGATAGATAAAGAAAAAATTACAGATCAATAAATATATATATACACATATATGTTGTGTGTGTATATATTTGTGTGTGTGTGTATATATATATACATGTATATATATATACACATATACATTTAACCTGTGCATTTTCTCCCTCATTTTCTTATATCTAGACAATCAACAAAACAATAAATCATGTCTTGATTGGTAGCATTTGCCAGTTTCCAAGGTATAAATTCTCACATTGAAAGTTTAACCATGTTTTCCTAAGCTGATTCAAACTAATTCCAGCACCCCTCTGCCTCTTAGTAAAGAAAAGAAGGATATGACTACCCTCTATTAATTTTCCTTGGCATGATGCTCTACACAATGCAGCAACAAAATGTGAGGACCTATGGAAATGTTTACAGTTGCACTGTGAGACTGGGAGGAAGAGACAAGAGGAGAGAAGGAGAAGGAAGTAACTCCCTTTTCCATCTCCTCTCACATCATTCTCAAGACAGTAACATCAAGGTACAGAGATATCCACTTACACAGACCACACCATTCATAAAATTTAGACTTAGAAAAAATCTTAGAAATCAACTAGACCAGCCCAGTGATTTTCAAAAGATAACAATGAAATCTAGAGAGTTTAAAATACTTACTGACATTATTACAGCGAGTTAATAGCCAATTCAATATTAAAATGCTGATTTTCTGATTCTAAAATCCAGCATTTTTTCCTATAGGCCATATTTGATTCATGCATGAATCAAGCATGAAAGTTTCATTGAATCACCAAATTATAGGTCTATTTTTCATGTACTGTTAATAGTTTTTAATCAAAAGAGTTATTGTGAAAGATGGATTATCTGTAGGCCTCTTAAATGATATCAGGTAGGTAAGCATACTTTATATATCCCATTGTCCATGTGGAGAACAATCTGGCTATTATTAAAACAATTTATATCCATATTGCTTTTATCTTTTCAAAGAACTTTCACATGTGTGTGTGTATATATATAAAATTTCCATATATACATATACATGTATGACATATATAGTTTATCTTTTCAAAGTATTTTGTAACTGAAAGCAATTTTTAAAATGTATAGAAAAATATAAATAAATAAAACATGTACATCCATGTGTTTATATATACATATATATAGTGATTTTAATCTTCACAATCCCATTGTGTCATTTGAAGATTTTTACCCCCATTTCTTAGATGAAAAAATTGAGTTTCAGAGTGGTTTAGTGATTGCCTCCACCCACCCATGCCACACCAATGATTGTATTCTGTCTCTCAGTAAAGAGCTTCCTGCCCCTGATAGCAGATAGCCCCAACCTGCTGCCAAAAACAAGCCAATTGATTTCACACCCAACAGTGTTTGTGGGGGTCCAGTTGAGCTCCTCTCACCAAAAGAAATTGGAAGTGATGACTTCATCCTTCTCTGACTCACAATAGGGGGTGGAGATGAAAACAGGGTCTGGCCTGTATTCTTGGAGCCAGAAATTTTGCATTTACTCAATGTGTTGCCCCCCACCCCAGACTCTTTGCACCTCCACCTCTCCCCTCTGGCAAGGCTGTTCCCCTTCAGTTTTTCAGTCTGGCTTTAAAGTCCCCACCTCCGGGTCAGCTCCTAATCCCTCCTGTGGTAATTGGGCTAAACGAGGTGAGGGGTGGACAATTATATGGCAGCTATTCTACTGCCCTTCCATTGCCTAATGTGCCTTACAGAGCTAGCTTTTATTTTGTGTTTTACGGGATGCATTTATTGTTGGCCTACGGGTTACTAGTGTTTCCTATACCAATATGGGGATTTTATTTGGTTGCCCAGCCTGATTGCCCTTTGGAAATGCTCTGGTTTTAATTAAGCTTCTTTCCTCTTCTTTTTCTTGCAGCAGGGTTTAGGGCACCTTGCTTTTTAGCACTTTAAAAATAAATATTTATTATCAATTTTTATGATCTTTTTATTATAAATTTATAATCGGTCCCATATTTATGACTGAACACTCCCTTCTGCAGCTGCCATACTTGTGGAACAGGATGCTGGGCACAGTGCCCTGGCTATTCACCCTTCAGTGTCAGGGAGGGCATAGACCCACACTCATGCATTACCACCCACTCTTTGTTGAGACTATGAAAAGATGAAAAGTAGGTGGTATAAGAGGGGGAGGACTGAATTAAGAGTCAGAAAACCTGGGGACTAGATTGATCCTTTTTCTTCCATTTAATTCCCTGTGTTACCTTTCACAGATAAAACATTTAATTTTGTTGAGCCTAGTTTCCTTCTTGATCATATGAAGGGATTGGAGTAGATTACCTAAATGTCGTGATTTTAGGCAGAAGTGTTAGACTCTAGCAATTCAATGTGTCTTGCTCCAATGATGGTTGAGCAGGAGCCCTTTCTCTAATCAATTCAATTCAATCCTTCTCTCCTCTTGTCCCTTCCTCTAGTAATCCATGTGATCTCTCTGTTTCTGGTGAAATTCAGCTCAAAATTCCCTTCCTCCAAGAACCTGTTCCATTCCACCATCAACTTACAGACTCCTAGAGTCCTTGAACTTCCAAAATCTGTGATTTCTACTTGTTGATATTGCTTTGTAGTTGTTTGTTGGTTGTGGGGCACCTTTGTCTGCAAGCTTTGTCTCAATAAATAGAAATTAAACACTTAAGTGTCAGGGACAGAGTCTTGCAATCATCTTTACTAGGAATGCATTTTTTTTCTGGCTACAAAGCTATTTCTTTTGATTCTCCTTCTTTGATTTCCAATACTTACATGAGAAGGAATTTCATGAATATTTATTTGATGTACTTTCAGAGCCAATTATTTTACAATGATAATCTGAACCTTAAAGTTGGAAGGAACCTCAAAAATCCTTCTAATTATTAAGAAGGATTGAATTGAGTAGAGGAAATAAAGGCACAATAGAAATAAAGTACCATTTTCACCACTATACTGACTCTCCCACTTTGAAAGTAATTCAAATCTTCTAGTATCATCACTCAAATCTTCTAGTATCATCACCTGTCCACCTGGTAAAAGCAAGATATACAAAAATGCAAACAAACAAATTAATGCATATCTCAGTGCCTAGATGGAGTGGAAATCGATCCAAATCATTAATAAGAGAAATATGAAACTCAAACAAATGTACAAATTGGCTGTACAATGGAAAATAAGGGAAATTGTGGAGGAGACTGTGGGAAAGTGATTACATCAATTCTTCTATTGATGAAGTTTGACCATACAGAATACAGAATTTGAGATGACAACTCAAGAACTGATATTAGCAAAGAAATGTAAAGGAATGACAGATGAAGATATAAGGACATTAGAAAAATGTCAAAAACTTCAATTCTGAAAAGGCACTTCTAGAGGAAGGAAATGATTAAAGATAAGAACACAAAGTTATTAAAGAACTGGCATCAGAATTGTTTTGCCTCTAATGAAAACTTATTTTTTTCTTTTGAAACAAGTTTTTATTGATGTCTTTTTAAATTCTTTTTTCTTTATTTTAAATTTTAAATTTAAATTTATATATTTTTAATTTATTTACAATTTTTTAAATTAAAAAAAATTAAATCACTTTAATTTCCCTCATATCCACTATTTTCCTCTTATACAGATACCTTTTCCAAAAAATATTAAAAAAAAGAAAAAAAATCAGTCTGAAAAAAAGTCTGGAAAAAATGTGCAATAGAAAATACTTGAATACCTCTATCTCTGAAAAGGGTTGGGTGGGGGAGTATTTTCTCATATCTCTTCTTTTCAGTCTTGCTTATTCTTTACAATGTTGTAACATCTACTTTTACTCATTTTGGTAGGTGTTCTTTCTGTTTATATTGTAGTTATTGTGCATTTGTTTTTGCAGCTCAGTTTACATCACTGCATCAGTTCATATAGATCTTTTCATGCTTTTTTTTAGTAATTGTCATATACATCATTCTTTATAGGACTTCATTTATATACCACAATTGTTTAGCTGTTTCCCAATTAATAATTCTCTATTTTATTTCTAATTCTTTGCTATCTCAAAAATTGTTGCTATAATATTTTGCTTTGTATGAAGACTTTTTTTTTTTTAATCAATGACCTCCATGAGATAGTAATATCTAACAAAGCCTAGTAATGGAATCCCTGGATGAAGCCATAGATATTTTAATCACTTTATTAGCATAATTAAACATGCTCTCAAATAGTTGGACATACTAATTCAGTTCTATAAACAATGTGTTAGTGTACCTATAATCCTATAACATATCCAACATTGATTTTGTCCATTTTTTTGGTCATCTCTTTCAATTTGCAAGGTATAAGGTGAAGCTTCAGAGTTGTTTTGATTTGCATTTTTTTGTTGTTGTCTTAGTGCATTCTTTGATGTTTTTGTATATACATGTATGTGTATACATTTGAAAATTGCTTATTTATCTTAGATAGAATCCCTTATCAGAGAAATGTAATAGAATGATCTTTTTTTTTCCCCTTACTTAACTGTTACCTTTGCATCCTAGATGTACTGCTATTGTGAAGAGACTTTTCAGTTTCTTGTAATAAAAGTTATCTATTTTGTCTTATGTAATTGTTCCCTTCTCTAAAGAATACATTGGTTTCCCATAGGTAGTAGATAAGAAGTATATGATCTGTTTTTCTTCTAAATTTTAATATATCATTTAAAATAATAAGGCTATGTAGCCATTTAGACTGTATTATGGAATATGAAGTAAAGTGTTGGTTTACATCTTAATTTCTGTTAGACATTCTTTCCAGTTCCCCCATCACTTTTTATCAAAAGGAGTTCTATCCTAAATAATTTATGTTTCTCTTTTTAACAAAAGCTGGGTTATTGGCTTTAATTTTTTCTCATTGTCCCATGTTTATTTTTCCATTGATCTATCTCTTTATTTTTTAAACTAATGCCACATGTTTTTTTTTGTGACTGTTGTTTTACAACATAGTTTGAAATCTGGAAGTACTACTCCCTTTTCTTCTCTACCTCTTTTCATTACTTGCCATGAGATTATAGAAGCTTTATTTTCCCCTAGTGAATTTTGTTATCATTTTATAGAGTTCTCTTAAAGTGTGCCAATTTAATTAGAATTAACATTAAACTAAATTAATTTAAAAGTATTATCATGTTTATTATTTTGGTATGTCCCAGCCACAACACTGAATATCCTTCCTGATATTTGAGTTACTTTTTATTTCTTTAAGAACTTTTTTGCAATTGAATCTATATAATAGTTTGTATGCTTTGGTATATTAGTCCCTAGATATATGTTTTATCCTTATTTGAAATGATATTTCCTTTTCTATTATCACTTTGTTTGTTGTTATGTAGAAATGTTATAGCTTGCAACTTTGGTGAAACTATTAATTCAGCATAATAAAAAGCACATTTTCTCTTTAATTACTTTAGATTAATCAGTATTAAGGCAATTCTATTTTCCCTTCAAGGTACTCCTATGCTCCTTATCTTAAACACGTTTTCCCCCTCTTTCCATATTTGTTACCCAATTCTCTAGTTTTAAACTTTAAACTATTCTTTTATCTATGTTATTCCTCTAGTTTTTTCTTCTTCCAAATGAATTTTGTTGTTATTTTTTTCTAGCTCTATCAAATAACTTTTGATAGTTTGACATAGCATTCTTGTGTACATTAAAAAGGAAATGTCTTAATGGTCTTCTGCTTATTTTTTTTTGTTATTGTTTTTGATTGTAGTTATTATTTTTCTTGTATTTCTGTTTTCTGGAGTGTGTGAAAAAACAAATAATATATTCCAATATACTTTTCTATCTAGGAATATTTTAAATGTCTCTTTTTAATTGATTATCCATCTTTTTATCCCCCAATAATGAACAGGCTCAGATTTTCAAGGAATGTTACTTTGGGTAGGATCTTGAGCTGATTTTTCTTCAGAACATATCCATTCTCTTTTGTCATTTTGGTAGATGCAGAATAGTCTTGTGCTTTTACAATTTCCTTTCCTTTATATTTAAAGGTCACACTACTGGTTACTTGCAGTATTTCTTATTTGCCATTTGAATTGCAATTTGAAATGCTATCTATTTTAAAGTTTACCATACTGGATGTTTTTGTTTTTGTTTGTTTCTTTATTTGTTTATCTGGAGGCAATATACAGATTCTTTTCATTGGAACTGTGCTTTCTATGTTAAGAAGTCCTACACTGTTTTATGATTTATTGCATTATGATGCTCCTATTTTTCATATGTTCTTCTGGGAGACCTACAATACTTAAACTGTCTCTATGCATGCTTTCTTTTGGATAGGCAAAGAAGGAATTCTACCAAATTCCTCTTATGATGCAAATATGGTGCTGATAGCTAAACCAGGAAGAGCCAAAACAGAAAAAAGAAAATTATAGACCAATTTCCTTAATGAATATTTATGCAAAATGTTAAATAAAATGTTAGCAAAGATATAGCAATTTGTCCAAAATGCAGAGCTGTTTCAATATTAAGAAAACTATCATCCTGATTGAGCATGTCAATAACAAAACTAATAGAAATGATATGGCTATCTCAATAAATGAAGAAAAAGCTTTTAAAAATACCCATTCCTATTAAAAACACTGGAGAGCATAGGAATAAATGAAGTTTTTTTTTTCTTAAAATGATAAGTAGTATCAATTTTAAACCATCAGCAAGCATTATATGTAATGAGGATAAACTAGAAGCTTTCCCAATATAAAACTAGGATGTCCATTATCACTACTAATACTAATATTGTACCAGATTGTAACAATAAGAGGAAAAAATTAAATTGATGGAATTAGAATAGGAAATGAGAAAAAAAACTACCACTCTTTGCAGATAATATGATGATATGCTTAGATCTTCAAGAATCAACTAAAAAGCTACTTAAAATAATTAACATTATCAATCTTGCAAGATATAAATAAACCCATTTCCACATAATACCAACAAAATTCATTAGTAGGAGATCGAGAAATTCAATTTAAAATAACTACAGGCAATATAAAAAATTTGGGAATTTACCTGCCAAACACTGGAAATCATAAGAATACAATTACAAAACACTTTTCACACAAATAAAATTAGTTCTAAACAACTGGAAAAATATCAATTGCACATGGGTTGAGTAAGCTAATATGTTAAAAATGATAATTCTATTTAAATTAATTTATTTATTTAGTGCCATACCAATCAAATGTTTGAAAACTATTAATGAAGCTAGAAAAAAATAATAAAAAATTCATGTAGGAGGAAAAAGGCCGAAAGTACTAAGGAAACTATTGGGGGTGGGGGTATAAAAGCAGGGGCCTACCCATAACAGATCTAAAATCATATTATAAAGTTGTAATCAAAACTATTTAGCACTAGCTAAAAATAGTGTTGGATTAGTGGAATAAGTTAGGTACACAAACCTAGACTAGGTACACAAGTCTTTTTAGTAAATGACTAATTTAGTAATCTACTGTTTTATGAAAACTCAGCTACTTCAGTTTCTGAACAATCAAACCAAGTATACCCTTTGATCTAACAATACTACTAGTTTTGAATTACAAACAGGGAATTAAATTAAAGGGGGAAAGGACATTCATGTTCAAAAATATTTATAATAGCTGTGTGTGTGTGTGTGTGTGTGTGTGTGTTGGCAAAGAATAAGAAATTGAGGGAATGCCCATTGGCTGAGAAATGTCTAAACAAGTTGTATGTAAGTGTAATAGAATATTATTGTACTATCAGAAATGATCAGTTAATTTCAAAAAACCTGGCAAGACCTACATGAATTGATGCTGAGTGAAACAAGCAGAACAAGGAGAACAATGTATACACTAACAGAAATATTGTCATCAACTGTAGTAGACTTGGCTCTTTTCAGAAATACAAAGATCTAAAACAATTCCAAAAGACTCATGATGGAAAATGCAATATATATCCAAAACAAACAAACAAAAAAACACACAAAAATTGGAGCCTGAATGTTGATGGAAGCATACTATTTTCACTTTATTTTGTTTTTATTTTCTTTCTTGTAGTTTTTCCTTTTTGCTCTGATTCTTTTTTTTTCACAACAGGACTAATGTGAAAACATATTTAACATGATTAAACATCTATAACCAATATCAAATTGCTTGCTGTCTTGGGGAGTGGGGAAGACAATAGAAAGAGGGAGGGAGAAAAATGGAAATCAAAATCTTGCAAAAATAAATATTGAAAACTATCTTTACATGTAACTGGAAAAAAAATAATATACTAGTAAGTGGGGGGAAAGAAAAAAAATAGAATTCCACCTACTCAAGCAATGATTTTTAAAGATCTCATAATTTTGGCCATGGTAGCTGAGACAATCTTATATAACAAATGAGGAAATTGAGATACAGAGATGTTGTTACTTGCCTAAGGTCACATTATTTTTTGTAGACTAGATCCCAAACTTCCTTCATATAAAATATAATGCTTTATTTAAAAGAAAAAAATTGTGTTGCATTCATTGTGATGGGAGACCAAGGAATAGGGAAGGAGATGAAGAGGAGAGAGTGAGAAAGCTCAATGTAAACAGGGAATTTTGATGGCTTCAAAAGACCAGAGATGGGAATGGGTGTTCCATATGGACAATGGACTAAAATGTCAAGAAATTGTAAAAGGTGAATGGAAAATTTTAGGGAATAAAGAATTAATGGATCTGGACTTTTGGAAGTGTATGGTAGGACTGGGTTAGCCCCTGACAAGGAACCCATATTCCTCCAGTCCAGCCTCAAATAAACTTTATCAAACCACAATTCCTAAAGTGAAATCCAGTAATACATGATGAGACTTGCTTCCATGCATGAAGACAATCATCAGCATATTAAGCAGCTTACAGATTAAGCACCCCATGTCTTTAAAATCTCTTCATAAACTAAAATTTCTAATCCAATATGCCGACAAGGTTAGAGTGTCTGCTGCAAGCTGATTTAAACACAGTGTCTGGGAAGCTTTGGTCACAATCTGAGCTCCCTCCTGTAGAGAGAGATAATGAGACAGCACTAGGACTCTGACCTCCAGCTCCATAAACAATAATAAATTGCCCCAGTTGGCTGGGAAGAATATTTTTATTCATTGATTCCCTTTGCAATTCAATAATTTGGATCACCATTTGTATTTAATCTTTCACTTTACCAGGACATGACTGTCCTCACAGATGGGACCTCTCCATATATTTCCCAAACTTTGCACTCTATCAATGGCAATTCAAGGAGATAAATGTGTTTGTGGTTGTGTGTGTATGTGTGTGTGTGTGTGTGTGTGTGTGTGTGTATTTCCAAAATCAAACTCTGCAACACTATCATCCACAAAAGAATTGTAGACAGGACAGAAAGAAAGGCACTAGACTTGACATTAGGAAAACCTGGGATCAAATACTGCCTCTAACAAGAGTGACTTTGGGCAAGACATTCATTTCAACAATTCAATTCAAGGTATTTATTAAGCTCCTACTAAATGGAAAGCACTATGATAGGCATTGAGGATACAATGTTAAAAATAAAACAATGCCTGCCACCAAGAAACAGGTGTTCTACTGGAGAAAACAATATGCACATAGACTAAATAAATACCAAATTGTTTGGGGGTCACGAGAAGAGTCCTAATGGCTAAATGTCTGTGGAAAGGTATTCTCCAGGAGATAGCATTTGAATATAAAGTTCAAAAAAGCTAGGGATTTCAAGAATCAGTGATGAGAAAGAAAGCATCCTAGAGATTAATTTTCCTGACCCTCAGTTTCCTCATATGTGAAATGAAGATGTTCATACTTATTGTAGCTCTCCCACAGGGGTTTTGTGAAGTTTAAATGAGATAATGGATATAGATTACTTGGCAAACTTCAAAGTCTTATATTAGTGTCATCTATTATTTTACTCAACTTCTTTCTAAAATTCTTTCTGGGTTTACCAGTTGAATAAAAAAAATTGATTTCACCTATCCACTAATATGTAAGGCTGAGATTATTAGGATGAAAAGGAAAACTATTTTTTCTTCTAAGAAGAAAAAAATCCCCCAAATAAACAGGACGAAACAATATTGTCTCTAGCAGGGTTGTACTCAGGAAATGATTATATACACACCAACCTAATTGAAGCGATACAAGGAAAATTGGCTTGGCTTGAAAGAGGTGGGTAACCCCAGTGATGGCCAGGGTCCCTACATGGGTCTGGAATCAGTGCATTACATCTCGGACATTGAGCAAACTTCTTATTAAACTGGCATTGTGAGTTCCACAGATGTCTCCTGGTCACACAATACTAAGTTTCCACTTTGAAAGGGCATTGTATAATGGAAGCTGGATAGAAATGGATTTAGATTCAAGGTCCCTGAATTCAAATACATGTTCTGGTGTTTACTGGCTGTCTAACTTTTGGCAAGTTGCTTCTTTCTGGATCTCATTTTCTCTATCTAGAGAAAAGTAAGAGTGGACTAGACAATATAAAAATTTGAAGATCTCTTTCAGATTTAAATATCACTATCCTAAAAATACTTGTCTGTCCTCTTGGAATTTAGGCTGCTTCTGCTCTGCAATTTCATAGCTCCCAAGGGGTTAAATGAGGCCTGGTTTCTGCTAGAGATACAGCACCTTGATTTTCAGATTTGAGAGGAAACCAATGCACCTGGTGAGAGAACTGTGAAAACAAACTGAAGCTGTAGAGCATGAGGCCAACTCTAAGTTCTGTCTCCACAAGAGGAGATTGGTGAGCAAATCTATTAATTAAATTCTTGAGTTGAACAATTAGAAGCATCCTGAGAGATCATCAGACTCTAACCTTTCACTTGTCAAGTAAGGAAACCAAAGCCAAAGATGTGAAATGATTTATGTACAAGGGCAAGTTTCACAACAGAATTCTGGCTCCTGAATTTTTATGGTGGTTTTCATTTGTAAAGATTAGTACATTCTTGGATGAGAAGAACAAATTATGTAATAGCAACACTATAGAAACAAAGTAGAAAGCTTTAATATCAATCCAGTGACTAACCATAATTCCAAAAAGTTGACAACTGAAGCAAGATGCCTCTGTCTTATAGAGAGATGATGGAATAAGCATGCAGATTGAGTAATATATATTTTTAACATGGTCAATAAGGGAATTTGTTTTCTTTGACTATGCAGATCTGTTATATGAAGATTGTCTTTTCTTTTTTAATAATTATGAAGTGTTAGATGGCGGAGAGGAGGCTCACAGTTGCATAAGCTCCGCGCTTTCTCTCACTATTCACTTCATTACAAGCCTCTGAATCAATGCTTGACTGAAAAAAACCCACAAATAGTTACAAAGAGAAGCCATCCTTGAGATCCGCCAAGAAAGGTCTGTCTTTACTGGAGGGCTGGGGCGGTTTTAGATCGGGCACAGGCGGCGGGCAGCGGCAGTGAGAGCACAGGAGCAGACTGGAGAGGGGGTGGGGAGTGATCACAGCCGTCTCTGCGGGGAGAGCTTCGCTACAGGTTTGGATACTTTGCTCCGGCAGCAAGTCAGCAGCCCAGCAGAGAAGCTAAAAACACCGGGGGTGAAGAATACAACCGCAAACAGCTGGAGTCTCTCAGGTCCTGGCCGCCCCCCTCTTCCCCCCCCCTCAGTGACTCAGCACGCTCTGGGATCTCAGAGCGCAGGCGCAACACAGTCCTGCTAGTGCCTCACTGCTGCCCCCTGCAGTCTGTAGAGGAAGCTCGATAACACACCCAGCCCCCCCCCCCAAAGAAAGACTCCAGTTTTTTCTGTTTTTCTTTGGTAGTTTGTCTCTGATTAATAGACAGAATGAGCAAGAAGCTGAAGAGGACTTTAACCCTTGACAGCTTCTATACAGATAGAGAGCAGACTCTAAATCCTGAGGAGACTAAAAACAGGCAGTCCCCAGGTGATTCCCCAAAGGAGGAGATCGTCTGTTCCTCAGCACAGATGAACCTCATAGAAGTGATTAAAAAGGCTCTCACAAGGGAGCTAGAAGAAAAATGGGAAAAGAGCCTGGAGAAGTCAGTTAAAGAGAGAGTGGATAAAGAAGTAAAATCCTTGAAAAATAGGATTAGTGAACTGGAAACAGAAAACAGCTCTCTAAAAAACAAAATTGGCGAAATGGAAAAAAATTCCACAGAACAAAAGAACTCAATTGGACAATTAGAAAAAGATTTTTAAAAAGTGAGTGAAGAGAATACTTCACTGAAAATCAGAATTGAACAAGTGGAATTGAATGACTCGAGGAGACAAGAAGAATCAGTCAAGCAAATCCAAAAAAATCAAACAATGGAGAAAAATGTGAAATACCTTCTGGGGAAGACAACAGACCTGGAAAACAGATCCAGGAGAGACAATCTGAGAATCATTGGACTCCCAGAAAAACATGATGAAAAAAAGAGCCTGGACACTGTCTTCCAGGAAATTATCAAAGAGAACTGCCCAGAAGTCATAGGAACAGAGGAAAAAATAAACATTGAAAGGATTCATCGATCACCCAATGAAAGGGATCCTAAAATCAAAACACCAAGGAATATAGTGGCCAAATGCCAGAACCCTCAGATGAAAGAAAAAATATTGCAAGCGGCTAGAAAAACCCAATTCAAGTATCAAGGAGCCACAATAAGGATCACCCAGGATCTGGCAGCATCCACATTAAAAGATCGAAGGGCCTGGAATATGATATTCCGAAAGGCTAAGGAACTTGGTATGCAACCAAAAATAACTTACCCAGCGAGAATGAGCATCTTTTTCCAGGGAAGAAGATGGACATTCAACGAAGTAAGCGAATTTCATCTATTTCTGATGAAAAAACCAGAACTTAACAAAAAGTTTGATCTACAAATATAGAACTCAAGAGAAATCTAAAAAGGTAAAGATTAATCTTGGGAACTATATTTTGACTATATAGATGTATAAAGAATACATGTATACCTTGTTCTAGAAATTGATGTGGAAAGGACATTGTACCAGAAAAAGGGTAAAGTGGGGGTAGTACATCTCATGAAGAGGCATAGGAAACCTATTATATCTGAGAGAAAGAATGGAGGGGGATGAATATAGTGGGTATCTTACTGCCTTCAGAATTGGCTTTAAGTGAAAAATCTTAAGACATATTCAATCTATGGTGAAACTTCTCCCATCTCATTGAAAAGTGAGAAGGGAAAAGTGGAAAGGGAAGGAATAAGCTAAGCGGAAGGGAATACGGGAACTGGGAGGGAAAGGGGTAAGATAGGGGGAGGAACTCTAAGGCGGGGGGAGGGACACTAAAAAGGGAGGGCTGTGAGAAGCAAGGGGTGCTCACAAGCTTAATACTTGGAAGGGGGGGAAAGGGGAAAGAAGGGAGGAAAGCATAAACCGGGGTTAACAAGATGGCAAGTAATACAGAATTGGTCATTCTAACCATAAATGTGAATGGGGTAAACTCCCCCATAAAGAGGAAGCGGTTAGCAGAATGGATTAAAAGCCAGAATGCTACAATATGTTGTTTACAGGAAACACACCTGAAGCGGGGAGATACATGCAGGTTAAAGGTAAAAGGTTGGAGCAAAATTTACTATGCTTCAGGTGAAGTCAAAAAAGCAGGGGTAGCCATCCTGATCTCAGATCAAGCTAAAGCAAAAATTGACCTAATTAAAAGAGATAAGGAAGGACACTATATCTTGCTAAAGGGTAGCATGGATAATGAAGCACTATCTATATTAAACATATATGCACCAAGTGGGGTAGCATCTAAATTCTTAAAAGAGAAACTAAGAGAGCTGCAAGAAGAAATAGACAGTAAAACTATAATAGTGGGAGATCTTAACCTTGCACTCTCAGAATTAGATAAATCAAACCAGAAAATAAATAAGAAAGAAGTCAAAGAGGTAAACAGAATACTAGAAAAGCTAGATATGATAGATCTCTGGAGAAAATGTAATGGAGACAGAAAGGAATACACTTTCTTTTCAGCAGTTCATGGAACCTATACAAAAATTGACCATATATTAGGACATAAAAACCTCAAA
This sequence comes from Antechinus flavipes, assembly GCF_016432865.1. Taxonomy (NCBI): domain Eukaryota; kingdom Metazoa; phylum Chordata; class Mammalia; order Dasyuromorphia; family Dasyuridae; genus Antechinus; species Antechinus flavipes. The sequence continues at coordinate 487,551,467 of NC_067399.1, read as the reverse complement.
CTCAAATGTAGTAAGGCAGAAATAGTAAATGCATCCTTTTCAGACCACGATGCAATGAAAATTACATTCAACAAAAAAGCAGGGGGAAGTAGACCAAAAAATAATTGGAAACTAAATAATCTCATACTAAAGAATGATTGGGTGAAACAGCAAATCATAGACATAATTAATAACTTCACCCAAGAAAACGATAATAATGAGACATCATACCAAAATGTATGGGATACAGCCAAAGTGGTAATAAGGGGAAATTTCATATCTCTAGAGGCCTATTTGTATAAAATAGAGAAAGAGAAGGTCAATGAATTGGGTTTGCAATTAAAAATGCTAGAAAAGGAACAAATTAAAAACCCCCAGTCAAACACTAAACTTGAAATTCTAAAAGTAAAAGGTGAGATCAATAAAATTGAAAGTAAAAAAACTATTGAATTGATTAATAAAACTAAGAGTTGGTTCTATGAAAAAACCAACAAAATAGACAAACCCTTAGTAAATCTGATTAAAAAAAGGAAAGAGGAAAATCAAATTGTTAGTCTTAAAAATGAAAAGGGAGAACTCACCACTAACGAAGAGGAAATTAGAGCAATAATTAGGAGTTACTTTGCCCAACTTTATGCCAATAAATTCGACAACTTAAATGAAATAGAAAAATACCTCCAAAAATACAGCTTGCCCAAACTAACAGAGGAAGAAGTAAATATCCTAAACAGTCCCATCTCAGAAAAAGAAATAGAACAAACTATCAATCAACTCCCTAAGAAAAAATCCCCAGGACCAGATGGATTTACATGTGAATTCTACCAAACATTTAAAGGACAATTAACTCCAATGTTATATAAACTATTTGAAAAAATAGGGATTGAAGGAGTCCTACCAAACTCCTTTTATGACACAGATATGGTACTGATACCTAAACCAGGTAGGCTGAAAACAGAGAAAGAAAATTATAGACCAATCTCCCTAATGAATATTGATGCTAAAATCTTAAATAAAATATTAGCAAAAAGATTACAGAAAATTGTCACCAGGATAATACACTATGACCAAGTAGGATTTATACCAGGAATGCAGGGCTGGTTCAATATTAGGAAAACTATTAGCATAATTGACTATATCAATAACCAAACAAACAAAAACCACATGATCATCTCAATAGATGCAGAAAAAGCATTTGATAAAATCCAACATCCATTCCTAATAAAAACACTTGAGAGCATAGGAATAAATGGACTTTTCCTTAAAATAGTCAGGAGCATATATTTAAAACCATCAGTAAGCATCATATGCAATGGGGAAAAACTGGAACCTTTCCCAGTAAGATCTGGAGTGAAGCAAGGTTGCCCACTATCACCATTATTATTTAATATCGTATTAGAAACACTAGCCTCGGCAATAAGAGTCGAGAAAGATATAAAAGGAATTAGAGTAGGCAATGAGGAAACCAAACTATCACTCTTTGCAGATGATATGATGGTATACCTAGAGAACCCCAGAGATTCTACCAAAAAGCTATTGGAAATAATTCATAATTTTAGCAAAGTAGCTGGCTACAAAATAAATCCCCATAAATCCTCAGCATTTTTATACATCACCAACAAAACCCAACAGCAAGAGATACAAAGAGAAATTCCATTCAGAATAACTGTTGATACCATAAAATATTTGGGAATCTATCTACCAAAGGAAAGTCAGGAATTATATGAGCAAAATTATAAAAAAGTCTCCACACAAATAAAGTCAGACTTAAATAATTGGAAAAATATTAAGTGCTCTTGGATCGGCCGAGCGAACATAATAAAGATGACAATACTCCCTAAACTAATCTATTTATTTAGTGCTATACCAATCAGACTTCCAAGAAAATATTTTATTGATCTAGAAAAAATAACAACAAAATTCATATGGAACAATAAAAAGTCGAGAATCTCAAGGGAATTAATGAAAAAAAAATCAAATGAAGGTGGCCTAGCTGTACCTGATCTAAAATTATATTATAAAGCAGCAGTCACCAAAACCATTTGGTATTGGCTAAGAAATAGATTAGTGGATCAGTGGAAAAGGCTAGGCTCACAAGACAGAATAGTCAATTATAGCAATCTAGTGTTTGACAAACCCAAAGCCCCTAACTTCTGGGAAAAGAATTCATTATTTGATAAAAACTGCTGGGATAATTGGAAATTAGTATGGCAGAAATTAGGCATGGACCCACACTTAACACCATATACCAAGATAAGATCAAAATGGGTCTATGACCTAGGCATAAAGAACGAGACTATAAATAAATTAGAGGAACATAGAATAGTTTATCTCTCAGACTTGTGGAGGAGAAAGAAATTTGTGACCAAAGATGAACTAGAGACCATTACTGATCACAGAATAGAAAATTTCGATTACATCAAATTAAAAAGCTTTTGTACAAATAAAACTAATGCAAACAAGATTAGAAGGGAAGCAACAAACTGGGAAAACATTTTCACAGTTAAAGGTTCTGATAAAGGCCTCATTTCCAAAATATATAGAGAACTGACTCAAATTTATAAGAAATCAAGCCATTCTCCAATTGATAAATGGTCAAAGGATATGAACAGACAATTTTCAGAGGATGAGATTGAAACTATTACCACTCATATGAAAGAGTGTTCCAAATCATTATTGATCAGAGAAATGCAAATTAAGACAACTCTGAGATACCACTACACACCTGTCAGATTGGCTAAGATGACAGGAAAAAATAATGATGAATGTTGGAGGGGATGCGGGAAAACTGGGACACTATTGCATTGTTGGTGGAGTTGTGAACGAATCCAACCATTCTGGAGAGCAATCTGGAATTATGCCCAAAAAATTATCAAAATGTGCATATCCTTTGATCCAGCAGTGTTTCTATTGGGCTTATATCCCAAAGAAATACTAAAGAAGGGAAAGGGACCTGTATGTGCCAAAATGTTTGTAGCAGCCCTGTTTGTAGTGGCTAGAAACTGGAAAATGAATGGATGCCCATCAATTGGAGAATGGCTGGGTAAATTGTGGTATATGAATGTTATGGAATATTATTGTTCTGTAAGAAATGACCAGCAGGATGAATACAGAGAGGCTTGGAGAGACCTACATGAACTGATGCTAAGTGAAATGAGCAGAACCAGGAGATCATTATACACTTCGACAACGATATTGTATGAGGACATATTTTGATGGAAGTGGATTTCTTTGACAAAGAGACCTGAGTTTCAATTGATAAATGACGGACAAAAACAGCTACACCCAAAGAAAGAACACTGGGAAACGAATGTGAACTATCTGCATTTTTGTTTTTCTTCCCGGATTATTTATACCTTCTGAATCCAATTCTCCCTACGCAACAAGAGAACTGTTCGGTTCTGCAAACATATATTGTATCTAGGATATACTGCAACATATCCAACATATAAAGGACTGCTTGCCATCTAGGGGAGGGGGTGGAGGGAGGGAGGGGAAAAAAATCGGAACAGAAATGAGTGTCAATATAATGTAATTATTAAATAAAAAATTTAAAAAAAAAAAAAAAAGAAAATTAAAAAAAAAAATAATAATTATGAAGTGTTTATGGGAAGGAAAAAATTGATTTTTGTTAGTTAAAAATGAAATTTAATTTGAAACTAGATTAAATACATTTTTGAAAGATGAGTAATAGCTCAATCAACAGCTCATCAATAAGAAGCAATGTTACCATTTTTCTTTTCATGACAACTCCAAGGTGGTTATTTTCACAAGTATCAGTTTTACAATGAATAGCATTAGATTTTGCTTCTTTAGAATTTAAATTTAGGTTTTTCTTATCTATTTTTTCCTTAACTATAGCACAGTAGCAAGAATAATGATTTTTTAATCAAAAGAACTGAATTTTAGGCCTGGCATGACATTTTCAATGTTCTATGATCCCACATATATCACTCAAATCTTTTTAATCTGCACTTTCCTCATTTCTAAAATGAAGATACAAATATTTAAAATATTTATATCAGAGAAATGCTTTATATGTCTAAAAGTACTATAAATATAAATGTGAAGTATTGTTACAATTGAATATTTTTAAAAATATTTATCTAAAATTATTTATTATATACTATCCATGCATATAGTGCTCTTAACTAACAAACCCAAAGAATCTTAAAAATAGTACAATTTATTTCTTTATATTTTGACAATTTGAATGAGGTCTGAACTTCATAAAAATGGGCTAACAGGCAAAGAAATAATATAAACATGTTGAATGCACTGTTTGTGGGAGAACAATGATCCTTTAATTATTTTTTGTTTGTTTTTGCTTTCTATGCCAGCCACTTTGATTTGTGCAAGATGCATTTATTATCCCAATGTTATTGTTTTTTAATCTTCCATTCTTTAAAAAAAAAAAACTATGGTTTTAGGATCTCAAATTTTCTGCTTTCTTAATTACTTTGTTTTTAATTTATTTATTTTAAAATGTATTTATTAATTTATATATTAAATTATTGCTCCTTTTAATATTGGGTCAATTCTGTAATTTTTATTCTGAAACAGTTTATCTTTATTATTCCATTATTATTTAGGAATAATGAAGAGAAACTATTTCAGAATAAAAATTACAGAATTATTATTATTATTATTATTACACCCATTGTATTATGTGTTCTATACATTTGATTACATTGTTGTTGTTGTTTTTAATTGTGGATTTTCACATTAGCATCCTCCACGTAGGAGTATCTAAGGCATAGTGGAAATAGATTTCATCTAAAGTCAGAAGACCTGTGTTCAAATCATTCAGTCTAAAATTTATTTATTTCCTGTATGACCTTGGACATGTCACTAAAATACCTATCTCTCTTTTTTTAATATGTAGAAAGAGATTTGGATCATATGGCCTCTGAAGTGCTATCAAACTTCAGATCTATGATGTACTTCATTGTGCTCTAGCTTTTTCTAGATTGGTTGCTGATTTTTCCTTTTGTATATTTTTTAGGTGTTGATGGCTTAAAGAATAAATGGCAATTGTTTTCTGTTCTGGCCAGAAACTCTGAGGATCTTCTCCCAGACTAATATCCTTGTAATGATAAAATAAGCTTTCTTTTGTCTCAATTCTTGCCTGACACAGTCACTGAATGGATATGGCCTCAGACAAACTGAGACCTGATAAAAAACCTTAATTTAAAAATCCAAGATCACCCACTGCATCCTGGCTATCACCAATGGTCTTGATCTTTGTCTTGCCACTGGATTTTAATGGTTTTGGAGGAAAGAATGGGGCAAAGCAGAGTTTAGTCATCTTTACCTCACTCTGCCCTAGTCATATCCAATAAACACTCAAGACATCACCTTTGCAATGCCATTGGTCCTCCTAGAGAACAAAGAACAAATAATAATGATGATAATAATAATAATCCAGTGCTATTTGGTTGAGAACTGCTCTTATCTACAACTTGGGACCAAATTCTTACTCTGCCATATTGGAAGCACAAATATTGAGGTTAATACAAGAGACAATCCTTCATAGAATTTAAATTCCTGTATGATAATTTATTCACATGGTTACAGTAGGATTGTCACAAAGTATTTAACAAATAGTAGTTATAATAAAAATAATAATAATAATACTATTATTATAGCATTTACCAATCACTTTAAGCTTAACAAATCACTTTTCCCATATTTATCCTATATTTTTCCCCATTAAAAAAGTGTGAGGAAACTGAAGTTAGAAAGGGTTAAGAGATTTGCCTGTTATCACACAGGTAGCAGATACTAAAGCTAACATTGGAATCTAATTCTCTTTTTCTCCAAGTCCAAGAATCCCTTCCATTGCATTATTTTTCCAAACATGACAATCCTCCCTACCCCTTCACCCAACCTGACCCCACTCCCACTCCAAAGAGCTAGAGAAAAAGAGTCTTTAATCTTGTTTGGAAGGGTGACCACACTTGGCATTGCTAATTGAGCCATTAATGATGAAGAAAGAGAAATGGATGGTAGATATTTTTCATTTTATAAGTATAGTTTGGGGAAAGGAGAGATTTGGGTGCAGGCAAGCAAGGATATAATAGAATGAGCTGTCTAAAAAGATCTTGAAGTTGAGAACAGGATATCCTGAGGATAGTGGTAGAAGCATGAAAAGGGCCATTTAAGGGCTAAATAGGTAGAGAGAAAACATGTAAGTAACAAATGACTCCCACTTAGTTTGAAACATGGCATTCTGATCCAGAATCAGGGAGTGAGGAATGTGAACAGGCTAAATAAACTACCAACCTCCAGGCACCAAGTCACCCCATCTGCCAGATTCCCAGTCTGAATTAGTTGTTTGGGAAAAGGAAGGCACAGGGCTGCTGTTGTGAGCAGTCCTAAGGGACAATATGCCAATAATGACTGTCATACTTGTAAATAGCCTGAGTTAAGGAACAACATTGCAGGTGGAAAAGTCAGAGTAAAGGATTGTGATTCCTCCCAACCGGAGTGGAGAAACT